>NW_006921619.1:3181544-3206067 GCF_000298275.1 Orycteropus afer afer
GAGAGGAACGGTTGGTGAAAGGGCTGGAGGGAGGCAGCATGTCTGGCCTTGCAGTAATAGGCCTTGGGTTACTGCTGGTAATCCTGCCTTCCCCTTGTGGGATTAGAGGAGGTTGGAACATGTGGCCTCCTTGCCGTTTTAGCAACAACTTCCAACAGAATAGTACAGAAGACAAGAAATAACTCATAGAGAACACAGAAAACAAACAAACAAAAAAAGGAGTGCAGCACATTTTTTCAGAATTTCAGAGCCATTGCCTCCTGAATGAAGAATCTGGATGCTGGACATGAGGAGGGAGTTGAGCTTCAGAGTTGTATAGGTCTGGGCTGAACCCTAGCTCTACCTCTTCCTGGTTGTTACATAGCTACATCCCTTGGAGGCTCTATTTATTCATATAATAAAATACAGTTAAAATGAATATGTAACTGTCAGGGTTATTTATCAGAATTAGAAACAACTATATAGTACCAGAAAAGACCTGGAGATCTGCTCCCATAAAAATTACAGCATAGAAAACCTTATAGGGAAGTTCTACTTTGTCATATAGTGTTGCTATGAGTTGGAGTCAACAGCACAGAACAACAACAACAAATACTTCATAAGCAGAGACTGTTGTTAATAAGATTAATTTTTTTTCAAACCCTTGTTAGGGTCTATTTTGTGATAGAGTGTGCTATTTAATGTAAATAATGTGTAAGTGTAGGGGGAATTTCATCAACAGGAGGGCTATTGAAATAGATATCTGGCAAGTTCTTTGCAACATTGAGCTCCTGTTATTGTTATAATTTATATTTTTCAAGTGCTTCATCTATTAGAGACCCTGATTATGGTGGTGAGATAGACATGACTGACTTTGTACATTTCATCTGTTATCAGAATGGATATGTGCATCAAACAACTTTTGGAAGAGAACCTGTTCACATACAAAAAGGAAAATTCTGGTCTTCACAAGACAGGGCTGGAAGGGGGATCCTCACTGATAACAATACTAATAATAGCAGTATAGCAACAATCATTTCTAAAGCACCTATTCCATTTCAGACATTGTAAGCCAAGACATGGAAGTTTGACTGTGCGCCCTCAGGCCACTGGAGATCATGGTGCTGTGGTGGTGCCAGGTGTGGGTGAGACACGCTCTACACTATGTCGTTGTAGCTGATGTGTCCCTAACAGACTGCAAACTTTTCTAAGAGGCAGGTAGGTGATGGAAAATATGTTGAGATTTGCCTCATAGGACCAGAATCTGTCTTTCATGAGAGCTAGATGACTTTGGAAATGTCATAATCTTTCTGGGCCTCAGCTCTTTCAATTATAGAATAAGAAAACTAGAATGATTTCCTTCCAATTCTAGCATTTTATTCCCTGATGTGATATTCTGTTATTTTTGACAATTTGTATGAACCAGTTGAATTCTTGTTGTTGTTGTTGTTGTTACGTGCCGTCGAGTCAGCACCGACTCATAGCGACCCCTCCTTGGGTTTCCGAGGCAGTATCACTACGGAAGTAGATTGCCCCATCTTCCTTCCGAGGAGTGGCTGGTTGAATTCTTACAAGTGTATAAACTATTATAAGTATATACAATTTATTTTAATTCTTTCTCTTTTCCTTTCTCTCTCTCCCTCTCTCTCTCTGATTCCTTCAAACAACATTAAATGTTGTTTAACCGGAATAAACTGGAACACCACACACGTGTGTGCAAACATTTGAATTGCTCACAAATGTTTCCTAATTAAGGGAATTATTATTAATTTAGTTGTCAAATTATCAAAGTTCAGTGATTTATTATTAAAGTTTAGTTGCCAAATCAGCTCCATCCATCTCCTTCTGATGTTTAGATAATGTTAAGGATCAAGGCTTTCTACTCAAGAGTAGCACTGGAGCAAAACATCTTTCTGTTAACTCTGTATTAATTTCCTATAAACTAACATTGCTGTTTTTATAAATTCCAGAGTGATCAGACCCATAGAAGTGAGAGTAGAGTGGACGTCAGAGATCCAATTACTGTCTAGTTAAAATGTCTAGACAAGATTTTAAAATCTCACCTCAATTCTTTTCCTTCTACTTAAATGGCTCCTAAGGAGAGTGACATAATAAGGAAAAACCCAGATATTAGACTGATATAAGAAAGGGGGGTTAAAAAACAGCACCAGGCAACAGTGGTAAAAATGTCTCTAAAATAAATGTGACAGACATAAAAGAAAGTGAAGGAAAGTTAAAAATTACCATAGGGCAGACAGGACACCTGCTAAAGAATCTTCTGCTGCCATTCACAGCGGGAAAGAAAAATGAAAGAGATGCAAACAACTGTCCTGCAAGCATGAAATCATCCTTTTGTCTTTTCTTTTCTTTCTTTCTTTCTTTTTTTTTATGAACAATTACAGTATGCAAAAATTAGGGGGAATCTCAAAGTATTGGGATGAAAATTTCAGCAGGCTCTGCATATAAATAGCAAAGGCATGGAAGTGTGCCTCTTTGAAAACAGGACGTGTTTGGGAGCTCCCTAGTGCATTGAAGAAAGTGGTAATTAATGCACAGTGAATGACTTTGAATGAAGGATGAATAGGGGACATAACAATGAGTAGGTTTTTTTCCCCTTCTTTCTTCTTGTCCTTTTTCTTCCTTTTTTTTTCTCTTTCTTTTTTTTCTTTCTTTCTTTTTCTTTCTTTCTTTCTTTTTTTTTTAGGTTAAAGCATTGAAGAAAAGAAAGCTGTTAAAAGATGGCCACTGTGAGGCTACCACTTCAATGTCTGTCTTCTGTGCTTTCCTTTCGGAGGCTGTGGTAGGAGTTTGTTTTGTATTGGTCTCCAATCACAATGGAGTTAATTTGCACCAATTTCATTTCCGTGTATGCTCCTCAATGTTTTCCTTTCTGCTGGGTTTTTTAAAAAATATTATTTTGGCAGGGTTTGGTCCTTTGATGATCCTTTTGAGCAAATGGTTTGCCCAAAGTTCAGATGGTGCTAGCTCCGTCTTCTTTTTCATTTACAACATCAAGAGGATTACAGAGAATAACTTTGTTGCCCAACATCAATGATATATCTTCAGGCTACTAGAAAGGTAGTTCTCAGAAAGTGTGTCTTCTAATAGTTTAGAACCTCCACAGGCTTCAGATAAAACAAGTATTAAATACAGAAAGCTCACAAGGATACCAAGGAAGGTTAAACTCATGCAACCTCCTTCATCTCAAACACCTGAAATATATCTTTTTTTTTTTTTCCCGGACTGTCGAAGTGTGATCATGGCGAAGACAGCAGTAAAATCTTATATAACAGAAGACAGAAAAAGACAGAGAAGGAGTCACGTGGAGATGCACACACATATTAGTAAAAGAATGAAAAAACAATCTTGTCAAAAGGCAAGCAATTTATAATGACCCCAAAACCAAATATAGGTGTAAATTCAAAAGAAAATCTTATAAACAAGGTGTTCACAGTTAGGTTTCTCTTTGAGTGAAATCATCTAATATAATAGAAAATTTGATTTCAAGGAAATTTTAGCAGTCATGAATGTGTAGAGGAATTCCTAAATGGAACGGGCAGCTTAGACCTCTCCCCATGGGTCCAGTCACCATTTCAACTCTTGGCTAGACATTGGAATGTGAACGATCCACTAGCTCCTTCAGAACGTGCCATTTACTCTGTTCCTTCTTAAACCAGCTTCCCTGATCTTTCTCTGCTGGAAAATTCTGTGAACATCTTTAACAGTCCATACAAGTCATAATTATCATGATTATGGTGATTAAACAGCCCAGAATTTGGCAACAATCTCAATGTCATATAATTGTATTTTTAAAATAGTCACTTTCATTGACTACATAACCAAATATAATATTTTGACTTTACCTTTTTTTTTCAACTTTCACAGACTACATAACTAAGTATGATATTTTGATTTTACTTTCTTTTTCAGCTCAATAATATTGCGTAATTATGAGGCACTGCCTTTAGAGAGTATGAAACTTAAAAGGGGAAAGAAAAGTCCATGCTTAACTGTCTTCTTGTTATGTGCTGTCAGGTTGACCCGACTCATAGCAACCCCTCCTTGGGTTTCCAAGGTGGTATCACTATGGAAGTAGATTGCACAACCTTCCTTCCGAGGAGTGGCTGATGGGTTTGAGCCTCCAGCCTTCTGGTTAGCAGTCAAGTGCCTTAGCCACTGCACTACCAGAGCTCCTAATTGCCTAGTACAAGAAGATTAAGTTTGACACCATATAAAATAAACCAGCAGTCACTGACTTTGCACTTTTATAAGGCTTCTCATACAAATAAATTCCAGCACAGAACCATGCCATGGTGAGATTATGAACAGAAAGATCCTTGACTGGCTTGAAAAAAATTACTACATATTTTGAATACCACTAAAAGTCTTTCCCTAAAGATGTCCTCCTCTGGTTTGTTACACTGCATGAAATTCCACACTGCTTGAACGGCAGTGGTGAGGTGCAGGGAAAGAAGATTGATATAGACTTCCTGGAGCAGAGTTTGAACATATCTATGAAAAGCCTGAAAGTTTTACCTCATGTGTAAACTAGCCATTCCACTTCTAGGACTTTTTCCTAAGGACATATGGATATACGGAAATAAAAATTTGGCAAGAAAGGAATTCATAATAGAACCGAGTATAATAGCAGGAAATTTACACAAACCTACTTTGGTCATGTTGTTAGAAGGGAGCAGTCCCTGAAGAAGGATATCACACTTGGTTAAGTAGAGGGTCAGTGAGAATAGGAAGACCCTCAATGAGATGGATTGACACTGTGACTGCAATGATAGGCCCAAGCATAGTAAGGATTGGCATAGCACAGGATAGGGCAGTATTTTGTTCTGTTGTACATAAGGTCACCATGAATCGGAGCTGACTCGACAGAACCTAACAGTAACAACGCCGCCCAACAATGGGGCCTTAGTTAAATAAATGATAATACAACCAGAAATGGGATAATATCCAGTCATTGCCAGTAAAGTTACAAAATGATGTGTAGTAATATAAGGTAGTCATGATAAGTTATTGAGTAACAGAAAAGACTTCTAATTAATATAGTATATACAGTATGACAATTTCATATGTAACATATATTTGCTTGTCTATCTATCTACCTATCCATTGACTGGTCTATTGCTCAACATCTCTTTACTAAAAAAAAAAAAAAAAAAAGCATGGAAAGAAGTGCACCAAATTGTTTTTAGTGACTATCTCTGGGATTGTAAATAGTATATTTTTCTATTTAAAAAATATAAACATGTATATACTTTTTTGATAAGAAGAAAAGCATTCTCAAAATAATTTTCAATGTTCTATCAGTACTTTAGGTACTGACTCCTCCATTAAGAATTCCCCTTGTCTTTCAAGCCCTATGCTCTCTCCATACTGTACGACTTCTAATGCTTCTGCAGCACCCACACACTCCACTGCTTGGTGTGAAGAATGTGGCATCTGCTGAGGGCAGGGACTGTGTCATATTCTTGTTGTCTATGCCCAGCATCATGTCTGCCATAGAGAAGACCACCCTGAAATGCTTAGGCAGAGGTATAGACACACAGAGAAAGGCAAAAACAAAAACAAAATATGTACATGGTGTACATTGAACATGTTGATTTATTGCATTTTGAAAATGTTAATTCTATCTTGGAAAGAAGTACTAGTCTATTTGTGTGAAATTAATAATTATTTTAGGCCATATGAAGAGAAAAATTGTCACAGTAGCTCTATTAGATATAATCAGTTGAAAATGTCACTGCTTCAAAGCTTGGATTATCATTGATAACTTACCAAATATACCGTCCTCTTTCATTAGCATGATCTTACTATAGCTATTTTGAAGAGTTCTTTCATGATTATATTAGACATATAATCCAGTGCTTTTAACATGTGCAAAAGTAATAACAAATCATTTAAGTTCATAGAATTATTTGAAATCTTACTATTTAAGAAATCAAAAACTCATATCTTTATTCTTTATTTAATTTTTATATTCCAATGGCATTTTATAAGTATTATTTAACCCACCACATCATTTCTAGAAGTTATACATGTACAAATTCCAATCTTATAGAGGGGAATAGCAATGGGAAATAGAACAAATGTACTTAAAAAAAAAGTAATATGTAATACTTTATAGCCTTTAAATAATCCATTTCCTTCCATTCATGAAGAAAAAAAAATAATATTAAATGTGCTCTTTCTTTGGTTTCTTCCATCGTAGTTAATGCATATAGTCTTAAACATAGGTTTATAGTGTTGGCTACAAAGATGGTCCAGCCTTCAGGTCTCTTTTCATTATTTTGCTTCTAGTAGCACTTTAAGTCTCTGGTGTCTTACCTCTACTGAGACCTGGTATTTCTTTGTGTTAGAAAGGCAATTTAATCCATTTTCACTGTCTGCAAACAGACTTTCAAACAAAACCTCAAACTCTTTGAATGCCCCAAGGATTCCACCAAACCTGTAATCCTCCACTCTCCTCTGCAGCTGTGGAGGGTGGTGACAGGGACGGAGCTGGCACCAACTAGGGATCCTCATTAGTGTTTGTGATTTTGATTTTTGTTACCACTCTACTCTGTGGCCATTTGGAAATTGGAACAATAACTTTTCTTCACATCCCCCTGCACTCCCCCGCCCCCGAGCTCCACTGAATTCAGGCTGCCTGGAAGGATCTGGAAAAGCATCTCTAGAACACAGAGGAAGCCACCATACATGCTTTCTCTTGTGGAGTCAGAGGGCCCTGATTTTTAATAGAAGAGAGTTTGGCATCTGGGTGTTAATAACTTGAGCAGGCAGAAAAAAGCCAAACCAACATTTGTTATCTAAAGTTCTGGGTGGTTAGGACTACTTTTGAGCATAGAGAGGTGAGAGGAATGTGCCAAGCCAACTAGGCAAAGCTCTGACAAAGAAGAATTAGGGAAGAGAGGTAAGAGAAAAATAATCCTGCTTCTCTTTTTCTCTGTGGGAAATTTCACTTACTGATTGGGAATATTCTGAATGCAGTGTTTTCTTTTCACTTTAAAAGAATGAAATGAGTGGAGTGGAAGGAAAAGTGAAGAAACAACTCCAACAAGGGTCTGCCATGTGCCAGGCAAGTTATCCCACTTAATCCTCACAACCACCTAAGCATTATTATCCCATTTTATAGATGAAGGAACTGAGGTTTGGAAAGATTGAGTAGTTTCCCAACCCTATATTCAAACTAGGTCTGTCTGAATCCATAATACTGGCTCTTATCTACTGCATAGACTTCCACTGGGAGCTTGGACACTTGGTGATTATTAATTTTAAATGTAGGTAAAAATTTTAAAGTTCCTAATATGTAAATATTTTATAGTTACAGATGTAATTTAATCCATTGAGTTTGCAGTTACAGCCTTTGAATTGCGTGTTTGAATTGTGCATTAAAGGATGTATCTTTGGACAAATATGTCTCCATCTGTGTGTGTGGGGGGAATGTATAAGCATTGCTCAAATAAATTATTTCAACCCAACTAATCTCCCAATAGAAGCATCAAGCTTCCATTTGTTACTGCTAAGTTTGAGTTAGCTGATACTTATCTTTCTACCATCTCCACTTCTATCTAGCACATGTATATGATCCAGAAAATCGGCCAGTAGAAGTCACTGAAAAGAAATGGGCCCATAATATCATGGCAAGGGCAGGGACCTTATGTCAGTGAACTCTTGCTTTGAATCCTTTTGCCTCTGTTGCCTAGGGTTTAACCAGTTACTTATTGTCCTGACCTTCACTCAGCAGTATTAATGTGAGAATACAATGACACATTTTACTTGTTTTTTTTGTTTATTTTATTTGTTTATCAGTAGAGGGGTCATCTGGATGAGTCTACATACTTGCACAAAAACTTGTTTTTCACAATTAAAATATGGACACTTACGGCTTTTAGTAGATGTGGCAATATTAGTCTTAGTCAACACTTCACTTTTTTTGTGCCAGTTTCTTTATCTGTAAAATAAGAAATATATATGTTATAGGGATGCTTTGAGTGTTAAAAGATATACATATGTAAACTGCTTTGATAACTATCATTCATAATTCAAATTGAAATGACTCATCTTTGCATCCTTAAAGATTCAGGTGGGTGGAAGTAACTAACGCCAGACCCTAATCGTTTGAAAAGGAGAATTGTTGTTGTTAGATGTCATTGAGTCAGTGTTGACTAATGTACAATAGAGTTATATGTCTAACTATATACACAACAGGATCCCTGGTAGCTCAGTGGTTAAGTGCTTGGCTACTAACCAAAATGCTGGTGGTTCAAACCTACCAGCTGGGAGAAAGATGTGGTAGTTTGCTTCTGTAAAGATTACAGCCTTAGAAACCCTTTGGGGGCAATTCTATTCTTTCAAAAGCAAGCAAGAAGAAGTCTTAGCATCCTCACTTCTACAGAGCATTTTGACTGTATTTCCTCCAAGACAGATTTGTTTGTTCTTCTGGTAATCCATAGTATATTCAATATTTCGCCAACATCACAATTTGAATGTATCAGTTCTTCTTTGGTCTTCATTTTTACTTGTCCAGATATCCCATGCATATGAAGCAATAGAAAGACCATGGTGTGAATCAGGAACACTTTGGTCATCAAAGTGACATCTTTGCTTTTTTAAGATTTTAATATATATACAGATAGATAGATAGATAGATTAAAAATTCACTGCCACTGAGTCGAATCTGATTCATAGCAACCCTTCCTTGGGTTTCTGAGGAGGTATCTCTGTGGAAGTGGATCACCCAAACTTCCTTCCCAGGAGTGGCTGGTGGGTTTGAACCACCAGGTTTCTGGTTAGCAGTCAAATGCCTAAGGCACTACGCCACCAGAGCTCCCAAAGTGTATATATAGATATGAGTAAATCATATTATATAAATAATAGCACAGCTATGTAACAGGCTGTCCAGTCAGTCATAGGAGCTCTGGTGGTGCAGTGATTAAAAGCATTCAGCTGTTAACCAAAAGGTCAGGCAGTTAGAACCTACCAGCTCCTCCATGGAAGAAAGATGAGGCAGTCTGTTTCTATAAAGACTGCAGCCTTGGAAACCCTATGGGGCAGTTCTAATTTGTTTTAAAGGGTTGCTATGAGACAGAATTTACTTAGTGGCAGTGGACTTTTTTTTTTTTTAAGTCAGTCATAAGCCAAAGAAATTTATGTATATATTTTTAAAGTGTTCCTATTAGCCATTTCTAATTCCTTTCTTTAAATTTTAAGCCCTTTCACATATTCATACCTGTTTATACCTGTTTCAGGAGACCTAAGTCTATGTGCACTTTTGCATGTATTATTGACACACATACAGGAATTTCTTTGGCAGACATTTGCTATATTAATTTTTCATAAATCTACTTCATATAGGGGAATAACAATAACATTTAGTGAGTACTTACTATGTGCCAAGCACTGCTTTAACCATTGGACACGGACAATTTCATTTAATCCTCAATCCCATTTTACATATGGAGCAGCTGAGGCAGAAGGAGGCTAAGCAATGTTTTCTTTTTAGCCTTAGTACCTGGGATCATGTTGTTGTTGTTGTTGTTGCTATGTGCCATCGAGTCAGCCCTGACTCATAGCGACCCCTCCTTAGGTTTCTGAGGCAGTATCACTACGGAAGTAGATTGCCCAACCTTCCTTCCGAGGAGTGGCCGGTGGGTTTGAACTGCCAGCCTTCTGGTTAGCAGTCAAGTGCCTTAGGCACTACACTACCAGAGCTCCTACCTGGGATCATAGAACAACCAAACTGTGGAGTTGAGGTTTGAACCCAAGAGATTTAAACTCAAGTCTACACTCTTAGCCACTTCGTTGCATAGTCTTCTTGGAAAGTACTTAACAAATATTTAGCAAATAAATAAATTAATGGATACAGTAATCTGTATCTAGGGCACTCACCCCTCCTTCCTTTTCTCCTTTTTAAGAGTTATTTCCCTTCCAGGGAGGCAGGAATGTGATAGAACACCCAAATGTAAAGGTCAGGAATCCAGCAGAAACATTCATTGCCTGCCAATAACTGGGAGCGAGATTATGTTCCAAACTGGGAAATTTTAGTTCTACTCCTCTTCTCTCTGTCTGCATCATTTCTGATTCTCAAGAGAATAAACCAGGAACTGAGGAAAGAACTAGGGACAGGAAAAGAGGGCTACATCTTGTCTTCGGTGATATTATTTAGTTTAGTTGAAAGCATGGCATCATAAATAGTATAATTATTTTACATAATAAATCTTTTATTGACACTTTCCCATATTAAAAAGAACCTTTGGCTATGTCTTAATAAGAATTTCCATTCCTGAAACTACTGCCCTGAGATAATCCTTAACCCTGAAACCGTAAACCAAAAATATCTCATGAAGACTTTTTTTAAATCAAACAAGTCTGGTGTAACTAGAAAGAACGTCCACTGTGAGCTTTGTGCACATTAAAGAAATTACTATATGGGATCAAATTGTGAACAGCAACTCAAAAGGTTAGATAGAAAGCTTGGTGGAAAATGAGTTTATATTAATAGAGGGGGATCTCTGGTGACGAAGTGCCTAAGGCATTTGACTGCTAACCAGAAGGCTGGCGGTTCAAACCCACCAGCCACTCCTTGGAAGAAGATTAGATAATCTACTTCCATAGTGATATTGCCTTGGAAACCCAAAGAGGGGTCGCTATGAGTCGGATCTGACTCAACGACACACAACAACAACAACAACATTAATAGAGGAGGAACAAATCAGAAAAGAAGAGTGACAAAGGCTACACAATTTGAAAAATACAATCAATGTCACTGAGTTGTACAGGCAGAAATTGTTGAATTAGTGTATGTTTTGCTCTGGATATTTTCAACAATTGGGGAAAAAATAAAAAGAACAGATACTAAAAAAAAAAAAAAAAAAAAAGAAAGAACTTTCAGAAAAAGCTTCAATTCCCAAAGAGACTCAACATTTGGCCCCATACATTTTAGACACTCATTATTTCTGTTATTGCCTCTTATATTCTGTAATATTTTACATTTAAGGCTAACAGACATAAATGGAAATGATGTCTATTTCAGTATTGGGATAGAACAGTAATTTAAAAGGATAGCAGTCTGTGCATAATACAAATTCTTCTTAAAAAATATAGGTGACAACATGCTCCAGTTTTTGTTACATTTGTCTACTAAATTATTTTGGAATGTTTTGCCTGTTCAATAAAAGTAGATAGGCAGTTTCAGACCAGGTTACAAGTGGAAGGATATTTGTCAGGGCTGCTTTCACTGGCAATATATTTAATGAGATGGCATTGAGAGAAGATGGTTAAAAGAACAAAGTCAGGTTTGTTGTGAGGCCATCAGTAACCCAAGAAGCTGCTCTGCTCGGGGGCAGAGGCTGTGGAAAGGGTAATTGCTGGGAGTGCCAATCACACATAACACACTACACAGAAACAACGCCATGGATTGTCCATGCCAGTGGAGGGGTACAGCAGTAGGAAAAAGAGAAAATAGCAGATACCTCAGAAATTATTTGTTTGCCTTTCAACTGCATTATGTATTTTCCATCACTAGGAGAAAAACAAGAGCTCTGGTAGAATAGTGCCTAAGGCACTTGACTGCTGACCAGAAGGCTGGCAGTTCAAACCCACCAGCCCCTCCTCGAAAGGAAGGTTGGGCAATCTACTTCCCTAGTGATACTGCCTCAGAAAGCCAAGGAGGGGTCGCTATGAGCCAGGTCCAACTTGCCGGCACATAACAACAACAACAACAGGAGAAAAACAAGAAAGATGGTGCCAAGAGCTTGTTAATTAATTGTTATCCAGTTGGCCCCAATTCATGGTCATCTTACATGTAACAGAACACAACAGAAAGGAAATTATAAACACCCTTATAGTGAATAAATTCTGACTCATATAGATCCTATAGGACAGAGTGGAAGTGCCCCATAGGGTTTCCAAGGCTGCCATCTTTATGGAAGCAGACTGCCACATCTTTCTCCAGCAGAGTGGCTGGTGAGTTTGAATTGCTGACCTTCCAGTCAGCAGCTGAGTACTTAACTGCTGTGCTACCAAGGTTCCTTAGGAAATTATAGCAAGGGAGATTACAAAAGCCAGAATTATAAAACGTAAGGGAGAAGAGGTGAATGAGTCCTATTCTAATTAAGTTGAGTTAACACAAGCCACAGAAAGTTTTGCTTTGGCCTAGATGTCCCTACTGGGAACATGTGAAGGTTTGTACATTTAGGGAAAAAGGTCTCTCATCCACAAAATCCTGGGGAGAGGATTCCATTGATAGGAAAGCAGAGTCTCTGAAGTCAGGGATGGGTGTCACCACTCTGTTAAAACATTTATAGTGCCAAACTCTCTAACTTAAACATTCTTTAAAAGTCATGGAAATCAATCTCCACGGCTGTGTCACTGGTAGATTTTTTTCACTTCCTCCAGGAGACCCTGGGAAGGACTTTAGTAAAATTTAAAAATTATATTGTATTACAGGAGAGATTAAGATGAAACACTGGGAATCCCAGGAGCTAAAAGACAGACAAGTAGTATGAAGGGACCATCTTTCAGATAGATGCCATTAGCATGCTTGATTCAAAGAGAGAGAGAATAGAAAGAGAAGCAAGAGGTGCTTTCAACAGCACTGGGGCTGAGTCCTTAAGCGGCAACTGCTATTGGTGAAAAGCCATCTTCTACATCAAGCCACTGAGCAGGAAAAGTTGCAAGTGTTCTAGTAACAAAACTCCTGAAATAGGATAAAGTTGCAATACTTATTAGGGCTTAAACAGAGATAACGAGGAATAATTTTGATGAGCACAATCATTCATGATTGATTTTTTTTTTAAACAAAATCTTCCTATCTTGATTACACACTTTAGTATATAAACCACCTTCCTTTTTTTAGAAAGCTTAACCCCTTTGAATAAATGCAGCTCATGTTTCAAATTAAGTTATAGTGCCAGATTGAATTCAAATTAAATATAAAATAACAAATTTATGATCTTGATACTCAGGAGCTGTGTCATGTTTTTTTATTATTTATTCTCCATTGTTTTTGCTAGAGCGTCTTTCACCTAGCAGGTGATGATCAATAAATATGTTGATTTACTTGATATATTAAGTATTTGTGATTCTTCTTTTCAATATTCAACTGTTGAAGACATGAATTCTACCATTTGGCCTGGTTTCGTATTGACTGTTAGGATTGAATTGTATCCCCCCAATATCTGTTGAAGTCCTCCTATCCCTCGCACCAATAAATGTGACCTTGTTTAGGGGAAATAAGGTTTCTCTTGGCAGATGTTATCAGTTAAATTAATGAAGTCATACCAAAGTGTAGTGGGTCCTAACCCTAATTCCTTCTGAGTGGTGTTTTATAAAATAGGACAGTCAAGGAAATAGAGTCACAGGTAGGAGGAAGACACCATGTGAGTATCTGTCTACAAGGCAAGGAAGACCAAGAAATGCATGAGGCTATAAACAACTGAATGGGACAAGGAAAGATATTCCCCTGGATCTAGCAGATAAAGGGTCTAACATTGCTGATGCTATGAATGCGGATTTCCAGTCTTCAGAAATAGGAGAAAATGAATTCTTGTCCTTGAAAGCCACTTTGTGGTGCTTTGTTATGGTGGCCCTAACAAACTAAGCAATCTACTTCTGTAGTGATACCACCTCGGAAACCCAAGCAGGGGTCACTATGAGTCGGGTCCAACTCGACAGCACATAACAACAACAGCAACAGCAAACTAAGATGATAACCTTATAGTTGCCATCACTTATGAACATTTCTTGCTGTCCCCGGGTGACAGAAAGTGCTCAACTACTCACCAGAAGGTTGGCAGATCAAATCCACCTAGAAGCATTTTGGAAGAAAGACCTGGCAATCCACTTCTGAAATATCACACCATTGAAAATCTTACAGAGCACAGTTCTACTCTGATACCCATGAGGTTGCCATGAGTCAGAACTGACTCCACAGCAATTGGTTTGTTTATGGACATTTTTCACATCTTACTGAAATTCATTTCACTTAGAATTTGACACTCATCCTTCTCCTTCCTTGTTTCTGTGACAACTGTGTCTTGGTATCCTTGTACCTTTCTGGCAGCCTTCTCTTTTTGTTTCCATTGGAGTTCTTTTTCCTTCTCATCAAAAACGGTTAAACGCAGCTACATTTCAGTGACCTGTATGTTTTGAGAAGCCCCGAAACCATACTTCCAACCCACCATGATTTTCTGAGCTTGAGATTGTTATATCTGATCACCTACTAGAAATATACACCTGCATGTCCCAGAGGCAATTCAAATTGAAATTCAAGTTTATCTTTTCTCACCAAACCTCTCAAATTCCTGTCCCAATGAAAGGCCTACTTTCTACCCAGTTACCCAAGGTTAGAAAAATTAAAAATTGTCTTAAGGCTTCTCCTATCTTCTCCTACCTTGCACCTCAATGGTCAATCAGTAAACCTCCTAAATGTCCTCTCCATTCCCAATACCTCTGTCAGAGTCCAACTTTCATCTTTTCTCTCCGGAATCAAAGCAACAGTGCTCTTTTGGATTCCCAAACCTCGAATTTTGCTTTCTCTAATGCAGCTCCTTAAGGAGCTCTGGTGGCACAGTGCCTAAGGCATTTGACCGCTAACCAAAAGGTTGGTGGTTCCAACCCATCAGCCACCCCATGGAAGGAAGATGGGGCAATCTACTTCTGTAAAGACTCACCATCTCAGAAACCCAGTGAGGGTCTCTATGAGTCAGAACCAGCTTGATTGCTTTGAGTTTGGTTTGGTAATGCAGCTCCTTAGAAGTGAGGATGGCAAGACTTTGTCTTGTTTAATTTAGACCCATTATAAGGACAGACCAATCCCTAGAGGAAGACATCACATTTGGTAGAGGGCTGGCAAAAAAGAGGGAGACTCTCAATGAGATGGATTCACACAGTGGCTGCAATAAAGGGCTCAACCATACTTATTATTGTGAGGATGGTGCAGGACTGCACAACTTTTTTCTGTTATACATAGATTGCTATGAATTGGAGACAACTCGATGGCACATAGTAACAATAATCCAGTTTCAACTGCCTCAAAAATGATTTCTCTAGAACAAAATTAGAGGCTTGCCCATAAGAAAAGGCACACTGCACTGTTGAGAGGGGAATCTTGGAGCACCATCCAAGCCCCAAATCAGTTTGTTGTATGGACTTTTCAGTTAAACGAGGCAATGATACCCCTGGACTTTGCTTCCCCCACCACTACTTGCTTAAACAAGGAGCTCTGGTGGCTCAGTGGTTAAAATATTTGGCTGCTAACAAAAAGATTGGCAGTTCAAACCCACCAGCTGCCCTTCAGGGAGAAAGATGAGGCAGTCTGCTTTCATAAAGACCTACAGCCTTGGAAATCCTATGGAATGGTTTACATTCTGTCCTATAGGGTCAGAAGGAGTTAGAATCAACTCAGTGGCAGTGGGTTTGGTTTGCCTTTTGCTTAAACCAGTTTGAATTGGGTTTTCTGTCACTTGCAACCAAAAGAGACTTGACTAATACATCAGTGTACATAGAGAGTAACATTTAAACTTTGTTTTACTGAGAGTCTGGCCTCATTCCTCTCCTCTCACTCCCCATTCTAGGGCTGTTAATTCTCCCCCAATCCAGCATACCCTCATACCTTTGCAAATTCAGATCCCTCCCCTCTTTCAAGCTCCCACTTCTTCAGGCTGCAGCATAAATCCAAATTCTCTGTAAAGTTTTCTCTGACTCTCATTTTGAAAAAGAGTGGTTCAAATCATTAAGGCCCTCTCCTGCTAACAAAAATGTTGCAGGTTCAAGTCCGCCCAGAGATACCTTACAAGAAAGGTCTGGTGATGTCCTTCCAAAAACCCAAACCAAAAAAACCCAAAAGCTCCTTCCAAAAATCCAACCCTTGAAAATCCTACAGAGCACAGCAGTACTCTGACAGACGTGAGGATTACCAGGAGTCGGAACTCACTTGTCCGCAATTATTTAAGATATTTTATCTTACAAAGGAATCCCAATCAATGGTTTGTGTCATCCTTGAAGTGAGCTGCTGAATACCTTTACTGACATTTGAGTATAAAGCATGGCCAGAATGAATTCAAGATGAACCTCTGGTAGCATAGTGCCTAAGGCACTTGACTGCTAACCAGAAAGCTGGCGGTTCAAATCCACCATCCACTCCTCGGAAGGAAGATTGGGCAATCTACTTCCGTAGTGATACTGGAAACCCAAGGAGGGGTCTCTATGAGTCAGGTCCAACAACAACAACATTCATTTGATTTCTTTACTGACAGTTTTAGTCAAAAGTTGTTTCAGAAAGGATTATATATATATATATATATATATATATATTTTTTTTTTTCCTGCACAGAGAGCATACCGCTTGAATTTTCTCCTGGATTCACATATTTGCAAGCATCCTTTGTTATGAGGAAAAGTGCCTAAGGCATTTGCCAGCTAACCAGAAAGTTGATGGGCCAAACCCAGCAGCCACTCTGTGGAAGGAAGACTGGGCAATTGACTTCTATAAAGATTTACCTCCTTGGAAACCCAATGCAGGTCACTTTGAGCCAGAATTGACTTGATGGCAGTGGGTTTGTTTTTTTTTCTTTTATGTGTAGGTATTGGTTGAGGGCATGGGCCTCGATTAAAAGAACCAATATTTAAATTTTAAAATGTGCTAAGAAGAGAGCATGTCATATGTTAAGCGCTAAAAAGTTATTTTAAATAAAATCAAAAACTCTCCAAAGAGATTTGCAATATAATAGCAGTGTGACTGCTTCAGTCAAACCAACATTTAAGTGCAAGATTTCCAGAATAATCTTATAAAAATATCAATCCCGTCAAGCCCTCTGAGTATTTGACTGTCTTTGCAAATCCCACCAGGAAAACTGGCACAAGTCTAAGTTATTTGAGATACTTTCCAATAGTGCTAGTCATTGGTGCTCTTTTAATTGCCCTCTAAAAATAATAAAATATGCAAACTCAAATCCCCTCCAAAAGAATCTAACTTAGAAGGAGTTATTTTAAAATGGAAAAAGTGTTTCCCAAAGTCATTTAATGATGTGTTATTTACCTGTGTATCTTGAGGATATCATATTCAGGATGCTATAGCCATTTCCTGGTTAATTAAGAAGAGTTTGGTGTTCAATTAGTGATGCCTTCCATGGGCACAGGAGGGGCAGTGATAAAAAGCATGTCTCTGACAGACCTATATCCACATCTATAGAAGAAGAAACACAGACCTAGAGAACTTGAGTGTCTTGTTCAAGATCATAGACCAGCTAGGTCAAGGGTATGAACCTAGGACCACTGGTGGGATATGTGTGTTTAGGTGTGGTGGGAGGATGTAACTCAGTGATCTCATATAGATTTCACCAGCCATTTTCCTAAAGTTAGGCCTTTCCTATAAAGTCAACAGTTTACATGTTGACTTAGGGTTGATATACCTAGGTGGCACAAACTAATAAAAAACAAACAGCATAATTAAAGACAGACTCACCCAATAGGATTGTCTAGGGTGGCAGAAAAAGAGGTCCAGAGTTTCACCCCAGGAAGCCTCAGTGACAAGCATGGGAGTGAGTCACCCAAGATGCAAAGACAAATATGAAGAATGACAGATGAGAAATGCTGTCCAAATTGTTGGCAATGAGAAAAGTCATGCATAAGTGAAAGCACATCATGGAGCTAAGGAATATGAACTGGTCGTGCCAGTTCTGGTGCCCTGGTGATCCTTGGGTTATTATAGATGCCCTCAAAACACTGAGAGGCTGAATCAAGAAGCAAACACAGATCCATCTCCCTCTTGTGAATCTCAAATAGTTTGGGAAATGAACAGACAGGTTTATGCCAAAATTTAAATACTAACAATGCTGTTATCTGATCATTATGTGTCACTTCATCTGGAAGAATTAGAAAGACTTCTGCTTGAGTTGTTGAAGAGGCACCACTTTTCAAAGGATATCAAGTATAAATAAGTTCTATTACTTACAACAAGATGCAGGCTTTGTTTAGCTACAAAGAGGCACAGTAAAATTCTTATTTAAGTCAAATCTCTTTCTGAAGAGGACTCGGCAGATATTGTTGTCTTCAAGTTGTGGTTAACTCGTGTTATATTGGTTATGGTGTCACAGGAAAGAACTTTCAATAATAATCAGATGATTTTCCTTTTATAAAAATCTATGGAGTTTCCTGCAAATGACTGTTAATATGGGCATTTGGGATGGCACAATGGCAGTAGGAAAAGGAAATTTGCTGCAGCTTGCTTGTTGGATAAAGCTTATTGGTTGTGTCCAGGAGCCTCTTTGGGAAGTTATGGATTAATCAGAATATCCTCAAGCAGCAGTGTGATACTGAGGGTAAAGTGCAAGTCCTTGAGTCAATAAAGCAGGTTTTGTGTTCTGATTCTAATACCACCAGCTGAGTGACTCTGAACAAGTCACAATGTCTCTACCAAACCCCAGTTGTCTTATATGTAAATGAAGATAAAAAACCAAATGATTAACAGATTAACACTCTTGGCTGCTGACTGAAAAGTTGGAGTTTAAGTTCCCCTACAGGTGCCTCAGAGGAAAGGTGTGGCAATCTACTTCTGAAAAACCAGCCATTGAAAACCCTGTGGAGCACACTGCTCTGATACACATGGAGTCACATGAGTTGGAACTGATTTGATAACAACTGGTTACAATTAGTTAAGTGAGGATAGCATAATCTACTCCATCAGATTGCTTTGTGATTCAGTGAGAAAAAAAATATATGTAAAATGCCTTTCCCCATGGATGAGGCACATAGAATGTTATTTGAAAAACCTAGTTGAACTTGAATATAAAGATGCTTTGATTTCATTTTGAATTTCATGCTTCCTAATAAACATTTTAAGTTGCCCACTTTCTGACTGAAAAGGTGGTTCTATTTGGCAGGAAGTCAGTTTTGTAAGTTTAATAGTCACCTCCAGATTTAATTGACAAATGAGTTTAGATTGTGATAGAACAGATAATTTAAAAACAGGTATCTCTGCATGTAACTAGTTGAATGGCAAGATTATTTAGTGTTAATGAGAGACTAAATCACTCTTTTTACCTTTGTAGGTAACATTTCTAATGTTGTTGTTGTTGTTGTTTGCCATAGAGTCAGACCCGACTCATAGCAACCCTTCCTTGGGTTTCTGAGGCAGTATCACTACAGAAGTAGATTGCCCCATCTTCCTTCTGAGGAGTGGCTGGTGGGTTTGAACCACCTGCCTTCTGGTTAGCAGTCAAGTGCCTTAGGCACTATGCTACCAGAGCTGAATATTCATTTTCTTCTTCACCATATTGAAAAATTGTTATTTATTATATAAATACTATTATTATTTTTTAAATGGAAATAACAGAATAGTTAATTAAAAAACAAAATATCTCCCATTTACTTTCTGCTTCTCAATCCCACTCATTAAAGGTAAATACTGTTTGATGTGTTCATTTACAAAAAATTTTTCTTTTTAAATATAAACAAATAGATCAGATGGATACTTTACAAAAACAAAATGAAATTATATTGCACATATTATTTTGCAATTTGTTTTCTTCATGTAGGAACATACCGTGAGCATTTGCATGTTTTAACTGTGACTGTGGATAAGTCACTAGAAGTGACTTAAAAAAAAAAAACACCTCAAATGAATCCATCTTCTATCATGACATATGTGAATAAGGGGTATGGGGGGGGCCGGTGAACATAAAGCTAGGACGCAAGGGACTAGCTTGTGCTGATCACTCTGGGCTTCCCGGAAAATGAAGGACTTGACCTGCATGAGGTCTGGGCAGGAAAAGGAAATCTAAGCCTGGATTGCAGGGTGGATAGACAGCCTCTGAGAGAAAAGGGGAAGATAGATGTGTTCTAAATAACTATCAAGTACTGGGAACAGGGCTGGGTATTCTCTCACACGTGTGCAGTTCACACCACGACTCTGAGAGGCAGGTGCAATAGCTGACTGGCCTGTCTAAGGCCCAGTTTATTTATAAATTGCAAGCAATTGCACCTGCCTCTTGGATTGTTAACTCACTTTTAACAAGCAGAGTAAGTCCATAATAGCTTCTTTTTCAAAACAGTTACTAGAGTTATTTCTCTTTTGAATATAGTATAGAAAAACCATTTTTTCCCAACTTAATAGAGATGGAGACTCATATATTGGAGATATATAATTATATATGTTGGATTTATTTTCATATTTCTAATATATAAATTTATTTTGAAATGTTTATCTAAAATTAGGTACACACAACCAAGGCACAGTTTTTCCATTATAAACCAAAAACTAACTCTCACTCGTAGTGACCCCTTAGGGCAGTAGAAGTGTCTCAGAGCATTTTCAAGGCTGCAAATCTTTAGGGAAGCAGACTGCCTCATCTGTCTCCCACAGAGCGGCTGGTGGTTTCCAACTGCCAACATTTTGGCTTTAACCACTGTGCCTCCTGAGCTATGGAGCAGTAGTAGTCCAATCAACCTCTGCAAAGTTGGAAAACCAAATTTAGTAGTGGCTACAATGTGGGATGCTTGAATTCTTAAAAAGAAATAAAGAATCAAGTGTGATTCTACTTATTTATTTATTGGTAGAATGTGAGGGATCTTACCTCGTCACTTATACCTATGACAGAAGAATCTTGGATGGCAAGTCTTCCTGTCATCACAGCCCAATAGGTATTTACTTCTAGTGAGTCAGAAACGCATGAATTGAAATTCCCCTGAAATCTGTGGTGAGAAAGTACTTACGACAGCTCTAACTAAGCTCCCACTAAGCAGTTCACCGATGATAATTAATCGGGGAAGTTTGCTCACTAATGTGTCATGCAGATCAGTCAGGTTCTTGTGCAATGGCCTGGAGAACAGCTCTTGATCCACAGCTATGACAAAGGGATCAGCACTCATAACACATCACACATAACACTAGGCTCTGTTCTTGACTGTATCCCAGAACTGCAGAGGGGGCTTGAGACCAGGAGAACCGCAATGAGTATTTGATGAATGAATGAAGTGGGGAACTCAAAACCAATATGGAGATGTGAGTCCTGGTCTCACTTCCACCACTAACAGCTAAGTGTCAGTGAGCTAGTATTCAACTTCTCTCTGTGCTGCTCTGTTACTGAAATTAGAATGTTGGGCTTGATATCTCCAAGGCTCCTTTCAGATCTTAGCCTTCTTGCTTCTTTTCTCTCTTCCTTCCTTTCCCCAAAGATCTTTGTATCTTTCTTTACACAATCTCCCTTGACAACCTTTCCTGGAGGAGATTCTTAAATCTGAGCTTCTTGCTTTTAATTCTCTCTTGTTTAATGAGTTTACAATGAGCATGTTAAATGCTATCATGGCTCCAGAAACCTAAGACAAATGGCTTTCCAGCTGATTAATTAAGTCATGTTAGGCTTAATGAGAGAATAAACTTTTGGAGGGGATTCTAGCTCTATAATTCTACCTGAAATTTTATTAATAGGGCAATGCATTTTATTCCACAATAGCTATTAATGGCCTAAATGCAAATGTCTTAGAGAAGGAAAGGTTAAAAATTCATGCTGAAATATGACTGATGTATAACCAAAAAACCAAACTCACTGCCATTGAGTTGGATCTGACTCATAGCCCTCCTTGGGTTTCTGAGGCAGTATCACTCTGAAAGTAGATTGCCCAATCTTTCTTCCAAGGAGTGGCTGGTGGGTTTGAACCTCCAGCTTTCTAGTTAGCAGTCAAATGCCTTAGGCACTATAGTACCAGATAGCAACCCCTTTATGTGGGTAGGTTTTTTATTATAAGATAGTGGGAGGAGAGAGGAGTAGAGAAAGGAGTGGTAGAAAATTCCAGGGTTCCTGGATGAGGAGAAATGAAGGAAGGGTAAACTTGGCCCACTGAATACTCATTAAACTGACTGCCCAATCTTTCTCCCATGGAGCAACAAGTGAGTTCAAATTCCAAACTATTGGTTAGCAGCCCAATGCTTTAACCACAGCACCACCACATCTCCTTGAGGGTTAGCCTAAAAGGAGAGTTCTGCTAATGTGGGGCTGAATCTATTAGACGATTGAGAAATTTTTTTGGAAATCTTTTTTTATTGCACGTTTTCCTTTTCTTTCTATTCAAGTTCTCTTTCACTGGAAGTTCTCTGTAAATTAGCTAATGCTACTCAGAGTTGCAATTCTGTTTAAAAAATACACCTTGGAAGCCATAACCAAGACTTTGGCATGTTGTTGTTGTTATGTGCTGTTGAGTCGGACCCGACTCACAGCAACCCCTCCTTGGGTTTCCAAGGCAGTATCACTATGGAAGTAGATTGCCCCATCTTCCTTCAAAGGAGTGGCTGGTGGGTTTGAACTGCCAGCCTTCTGGTTAGTAGTCAAGTCCTTTAGGCATGATGCTACCAGAGCTTCTATTAATGGCTAACCTGCTGATTTAATAGTCATTAATAGTATTTCTCTTAGGAGTCCCTGTGTGGCACATACAGTTAAGTCCTTGACTACTAATGGAAAGGTTGGTGGTTCAAACCAGTCAGAGGCACTTTAAAAGACTGGTCTGGCAATCTGCTTCTGAAAGTTTGCAGTTATGAAAACCCTATAAAGCATAGTTCTACTCTGCACACATAATGTCACTATGTGTTCCATTGATTCAACAGCAACTAACAACAACAACAGCAACATATTACTATTGAACACATGTGAGTTCTAAATGCAACTAGCAAACTCCTGAGTTTCAATTTTAAACAGTCCTTAATGAGAACTCTTGTGGCCTAGTGCCTAAAACATTTGACTGCTAACCAGAAAGCTGGTGGTTCAAACCCACCAGCCACTCCTCAAATGGAAGATTGAGCAATCTACTTCCATAGAGATACCACCTTGGAAACCCAAGGAGGGGTTGCTATGTATGAATTGAAAACAACTTGACAGCAGTGAGTTTTATTTTATTTTTTTAATTTCTAAAATGATTCTTTGCATTGTGCCTTAGTGGTCTTAGCTAGAGAAACATTGGGGTCAGAGAATCCATTCTTTTTAAGACATAAAATCATCTGATGCTGAGTTTTAATGGCAAAAAAAAAAAAAAAAAAAATCCACTTATAAGAGAACTGGATACATGAATGAGTCAGAGATCAATTTAGAACTACTGTTGAATGAGCAGGCAAAATCACAGTCTGTGCTACTGTGAGACTTCTGTAAATGCCAGCCTTAGCTTGGTTTTCAGTAAATAGAGACACATATCTGGCCCCATTTACACTAAAGGGGAAACTTATAAGCTGAATTATTTCACAAACGTTCACTATATGTCACAGGACCTCATGAAGTGGTTTCATAGCTGGGTGAACAACCTTATCCAAAACATGCCGATTAATGCAAATGTAAATGGCAGTGAAATCTCTGTGTCACAGAATCCAAAACATCAGGTCCAAAAACATCTTGACTGGGTATATTATTTGGCAGAGCTAATTCAATTTCATTTATTACAAATAAACTTAACGTCTAATACTTGAGTTAAAAAGAAAAACATCTGTACCAATTTAACAAGACAGAGTGTGTGAAAAAAAAAAGGTGTTGACTTTAATGAGTTAAAAGGATGTTATAGTTTCCAAATAAATAAATAAATGTAAGCCTAGTTTGCATTATTAGAAGTATGGTGCCCAAAATAAAGGAGGTGATAGTTTCATTCCCTTTCACTTAGCATATGATCTGGAATATTGTGGTCAGAAACAGATGTCTTTTTAAAAATATTTATAATTTTTTTTTAATAAGATTCACAAACCAAAGTGTGTCTGCTAGCAGGCACCTGGAATGTTATTTGAGTGGAACTGAAATAAACTGGGAACCATCTAAGTAAAGATTAAGATTTTGGGGAAGACAAGAGAAATTTTCTTGAAGCAAAGTAGTAGAGTGGTCAAAGGAAGGGAAATATTAGCCACAGACTACATTCTGCATTTTCAGCCAATATCTGGGTTATAGTGTTTGATTCTTGATATAATTTTTAAGCTAACTAGTTTACTTATTGAAGAAGCCTTGGTGGTGGCGTGGTTAAGCACTCAGCAGCTAACCAAAAGGTTGGCATTTGGAACACACCCATTGCTCTGTGGGAGAAAGATACGGAAATCTGCTTCTGTAAAGATTATAGTCTTGGAAACCTTTTGGGGCAGTTCTACTCTGAACTGTTGGATCGCTACCAGTTGGAATCAACTCTACAGCACACAACAACAGCAATAGTTTTATTATAGAAATAATATATTCTCATGTTGCTGTTGTTATGTGCCCTTGAGTCAGATCCGACTCATAGCGACCCCTCCTTGGGTTTCCGAGGCGGTATCACTACGGAAGTAGATTGCCCAACCTTCCTTCCCAGATGTGGCTGGTGGATTTAAACTGCCAGGCTTCTTTCCAGATAACTATGTAAATAAATCATTTCGCCTACTCCAAAGGTTTCCTTTGCATATCTGGTAGCATCGTGCCTAAGGCACTTGACTGATAACCAGAAGGCTGATGGTTCAAACCCACCAGCCACTCCTCAGAAGGAAGGTTGGGCAATCTACTTCCATAGTGACACTGCCTTGGAAACCCAAGGAGGGGTC
>NW_006921619.1:3208555-3211488 GCF_000298275.1 Orycteropus afer afer
AAGAATGGTTCCATATCACAGACTCAGTGTAGGTCTCTGCTGCTGGCAGATTGGGCACTCAGTGGGCCCATGGAGCAAGACAGCTGAGTGCTTTTGGGGCAAGAAGATTTCCTGCAGAGTAGGTTGCCTGTGGCATTAATTGGCAGAAAGAGAGAGACCAATGAAACAGGAAGCAGAGCTGCTCAGCCTCAAGGGTAGGACTATGGCCTTTGGGGTGCAACCACCACAGCCTCCTAGGTTTCAAAGAGCCAGACCTTCATCAACTTGGTTCTGGAGTGTGGGGGTTGCTCATTCATGTTAGCTATTGGGATGGAGTTATAGCTGCTGCCCAAGAGTGAGGGGCCAGGGTGGCCATGCCAAAAAGGGAGAGGATTGGAGCCTGCCAGGCCAAGGGGGTGAGGTCACCACTCAGGAACTAGGGGGCTGGAATCACCCAGTGGAGGAGACCTGTACAGATACCACCTGTTGAAGATCTGTACAGGTACCAAGTTGACAAGGGGTGGAATTGTGGTGGTTATGTTTGTGTGTCAACTTGTTTGGGCCTGGTTGAGTGGTTGGGCAGATGGTGGTAGTTATTCCCCATGATGAGACTAGCAATCATTTCCATGGTGGGATCAACCACAAGCAGGTGAGTAGCTGCTTTGGATATGTGGTCTGCTTCCCGTATATAAGAAACAGCTTTGGGAATGGTCTCTAGCTTATGACATGCTTGGACCCTGGATGTAGCCGTGTTATTGTTCAGTAGCCTGCCATGCTCTGCCAACCTTGGGACTTAAAATGGACTTGAATTAATGGCCTACCATGTGGTTTGGTAACATCAGGACTGTGCCATTTTATTTGTTGACCTTTGGCTTTTTAGTCTCAGCAGCCAGTAGCTGCCTGAGTAAAAAGATGTCTCTAGTTTCACTGGGCTAGGAGCAAGAGGAGGAGCTGAAACCTGAGGTCAAAGGGCTTTCACCCAGCCCTAGAGCCTGGCACTTTGAACTTGGACTTCTAGCCTCCCAAACTGTAAAAGAATAAACTCCTGTTTGTAAAGACCATCTCATTTGTGGTATATTCTTGTCAGAACAGCACTAGGTAACCAAAACACATATGAATGTACTAGAGTTTGTTTAGGAGCTCTGGTAGCATAATGCCTCAGGCACTTGACTATTAACCAGAAGGCTGGTGGTTCAAACCCACCAGCCACTCCTTGGAAGGAAGGTTAGGCAATCTACTTCTGTAGTGATACTGCCTTGGAAACCCAAGGAGGGGTTGCTATGAGTCGGATCTGACTCAATGGCACATAACAACAACAACAAATACTAACAGATGTCATGTTTTTAAGCATGAGGGGATCAAAGTTTTCATAATTTGACATTTTTTACTTAAAATACCTTGATTATATTTTCATATTATCCATATATATTCTACCTCATTCTTGTGAATTATTGTATAATATTCTATCATATGAATGTACTAGAGTTTGTTTAGGAGTTCTGGTAGCATAGTGCCTAAGGCACTTGACTGCTAAGCAGAAGGCAAGCAGTTCAAACCCACCAGCCACTCCTCGGAAGGAAGGTTGGACAATCTACTTCCATAGTGATACCACCTCAGAAACCCAAGGAGGGGTTACTATGATTATTATAGTGTAGCTTATGATTTTATGTTTTTAATTATAAACATTTAGGTTGTTTCAAATTTGTTTTATCACAAGAAATGTAATAATAAGCATTACTGACCATTCATTGTGTATCCATACAAGAATATCTAAGTTTAAATGTTTACAAATGGTAAAGGACACATGTACATTTCTTCTTGTCCTTGCTCCTGTTACATGTCCCCAAATTGCTCCTCTCTAATTGTCTGTTTCTCCACCCCTTCACTAACTGTATGTATTTTCAAAATTTTAAGTTTATAGCTGAAAAATTATATCTTATTATTGTTTCAACTTGTATTTCCTATTTTATAAAATAGATTATTATTCCATATGTTTATCGGCAATTGGTATTCCTTTTTCTATGAACTCCCTATTCATGTATTTCACTTGTTTTTCTGTTGGATTATTTATCTCTTTTTTTTTTTTTTTTCTTAGTCTTACTGATCTCTAAGAGTCCATTGCTTATTAAGAAAATTAGCACTTTGGTACACACATTATAAATTTGTTTTCTAGTTTGTAGTCTGTATTATAGTGGTGTTTATAATATATTTTCATACAGCCATATTGAATTTTTACTTAATTGAAATTAACCCATTTCTTTCCTTTTGTGTCATGTCTTCACCATGCCAAGACAATATCTCTTTAAACTTCATAAAAATATGTTATGTGGCATTATCAATGTTTAAATATTTGATCCATCTGGAATTTATTTTGCTTTAGATTGGAGTAAAGATGAAGGATTATTTTTCTCTAAACTATTGGACATATTTCTCAGTGTTATTTATTGATTAGTCCATCTTTACCCTGCTGATTTGAAAGACAAATTTTACCATATTCTAAAATTCTATTTTGGTGCTCTGTTTCTGGGTTTTCTCTTCGGTTCTTACATAGTATCAAACTTTTTGATTTCTGGTAGAGCTTATGCCCCCACACCACTACAATTGTCTTTCATAACATTTTCTTGTTTCTCAGGTATGTTTATTTTTTCCAGAAAACAATTGTATAAAAGAATGGATGTGATCTGAGCAAAACAACATCATCTCTCCACTGAAAGCACCATCCTCCACCTTATGCTCGGCCTTTCTTCCTGTAACTGTGGAGGAAACATCCCTGTTCCTATTTAAAACCCCCTTTCCACCCGTGCCTGTCTGCGTCCCTGTTTGCTCTTGCACTTAAATCTCTCTCTCTGATATAGCATTAGTTCCCTGTTAACTAATGGAGCATTTCCTAGGCAAGTAAATACACTTTAATATCATCCACGTAAAAATAACAAAAACAAGAAAAAAAAAAAAAA
>NW_006921619.1:3211838-3213743 GCF_000298275.1 Orycteropus afer afer
CACATACACTTTGTCTCATGACATTGACTACAATTTACCCCAATGCAACAGCTCCCCTCCCACTTCCTCCAAATAGTTACCTCTTCCCTGTGTCCATCCCTCCATGCACTCCTGTCCCCTGAGCTGTCTCCCTATGCATAAATAGCCTTTCTTTTCCCCAGGATTGTTCTCTCCAAGGAGCGTATCTTCCTCAGATAAATGTTCAGCTAATATGCCTGTCTTCTGTTTGGCCACAGGTGTGGCTTCAATTCCAGACCTGACGGGCAGCGAGGGGCCATAGTCTCAGTGGTACCACCAGGCTCTATCAGACCAGCAAACCTGGTCCCCTTTTTGATTTTTCCAAATGATTTTGAGTTTTGTTCCACATTGTTTCCACACTGTTCTCCCTCTCTATCCAGGATCTCCTACATAGATCCCCTTCTAAGTGGTAGTCAATGGTAGCCGGCCACCATCTAGTTCTTCTGGTCTCATAGTTGTATAGGCTGCAGATTGCATGGTGTACGAGTCACTAGGACTAGTTGTTTCCATGAATCTTTGTTCTTCTTCATTCTTCTTTGCTCTGGATGAGAAGAGACCCATCACTGCATCTAGACAGCTGCTTGCAAGCTTTTAAGATCCCAGTCGCTACTTGCCAAAGTAGGAGGTAGAACAATGTTTTGTGTAGTATGTTATGCCAATTGAACTTGATGTCCCTTGTGACTGTGGTCAAACCCACCAGTTCAACTACTCAGTCCCTTTGGGTAGCTGGCTGTGACCAAGAAGTTACTACAATCTGGTCCCTTGTCAACACTACTATACACCTGGGAATTCTTACAGATCATACAAATACACTTATTGGATCATTGTCTGCCAGCCCTATACATGGTCTTGGGTACAATCCCTGCTTCATAGACATACCTAATAACCTGTCCACCCATCTATCCACCCATATACCCATGTTTGCCTTCACTGATGGCACAGTACTGTATATGCAAAAGGGTTCATCTTTGTTGTCTTACCTCCCATGTACCTCTCTATATCTTCTTCCTCCTCCATGCCACTCTGTTGATCACTCACATTTGGTACATTGCCCTTCTCTTCACCCAAATCAATACTCATCTCCACCTATCTAACAGTGTTCCCTCCCTACCCTCCCACCCCTGGTAACCAACAAAGAAAACTTTCTTCCATAGATAAACATTTCCTTGACTTTTACAAGAACGGACTAATACATTATTTGTCCTTCTGTGATTGACTTATTTCACTCAGCATAATGTCCTCCAAGTTCATCCATGTTAAAAGGTGTTTTGCAGATTTTGCGCTATTCTTTAGGGTTGCACAGTATTCCCTTGTGTGCATGTACCATGGTTTGGATATCCATTCCTCAGTTGATGGACACCTAGGTTCTTTCCATCTTTTGGCTATTGTAAATAGTGCTGTGATGAACATGGGTGTGCATATATCTGTTCTTGTCATGGTTCTCACTTCTTTAGGATATATACCTAGTGATGGAATGCCTGGGTCAAATGATATTTCTAATTCCAATTTTTTAAGGAATCACCACACTGCTTACCACAGTGATTGTACCATTTTACTGCCCAACCAGCAGTGTAGGAGAGTCCCAGTGTAGGAGAGTTTCCACATCCTCACCAGCATTTGCTATTTTTCATCTTGTTGAACTTTGCTACTAGTGCTGGAGCAAGATGGTATCTCATTGTTGTTTTGATTTGCAACTCTTTAATGGCTAATGATTGTGAGCATTTCTTCATATGTTTGTTGGCTGCCTGAATATCCTCCTTGGTGAAGTGTCCATTCATGTCTTCTGCCCATCTTTTAACTGGATTATTTGTCTTTTTGTTATTGAGTTGTTCAGAGTTTTCTATAAATTCTAGAGAGAAGTTGTTTGTCAGATATGTTATTGCCAAA
>NW_006921619.1:3218622-3219947 GCF_000298275.1 Orycteropus afer afer
TTTAGTATTAATCTTCTGATTTCTATTTGTAGATTTAGAATCATTTCTAATTTTTTATTTATTTTATCATTTTGTTCTTGTATTTTCTTCTAGAATTCTTCTAGGTTTTTTTCTGTGTTTTCTTTTGTCTGTCTCTCAAACCTTTGAAGATACCTAAATATCATTCTTTTGAATTCCTTATCAGAGAGTTCCAATGCTGTTTTTTCCTCAGGGATGTGTTCTGGGTCTATATCCTGCTCCCTTGTTTCTACCACTTTATCTTGTTTCTTTGTGTGGATTGTGATGTTCTGTTGTCTCTGAGACATCATGGTTTTGTTGTATTTAGATCTCTGATAACTGTTTGTGAAGAGGAGCCAAGGTTGAGTCAGGCTCTTCTTGGGGGTTGTTCATTGTTGGCCCGTTGGTGAAGAAGGACGTGGTGGCTCTCACTCAGTAAGTGAAGCTACAGGAGGTATGAGTGTAGTTGTGTCGTATGGGGACTGTTGCTCTCTTTCATTCAGTTAGGCAAAAATATCAATTGAATAACCATCAAAAAAGTAAAAGTGAAGGGACAAACAATACATCATGTAATCACACAGGAACAGTAACTAAAAAAAGAAAAAATGGAAAAAGAAAAAAAAGCACAATATCTGGGGAGAGAGCAGTAAGAGAAAACAGGTAGAGAAGGAGAATAAAGAAGAAAAAAATAGAAATAATGCAAAAGAAAAACAAGCAACAGGGTTAACCACAAGAAAGAAAATAAATTGCAACTAGAAACAAAGAAAAGAAAAAAAAAAAAGATAAGTACTACAACCTGGAAGGGGAAGAATAAAGAATAATAGTAAAAAGGAAAAAAGTAATAATAATAACAGTAGTTTTAAAACAGACAAAAACAAACAAACTAAAACCCAGAAAAATGAGAAAATCAGGGCAGGGTAGGGCAGGGCACCCAGGCTCCATTGGAGCACGCAGACTGGGATGGAACTCGTGCCAGCCCAGAAGGTGGGTGGAAGTGAGGGATGGCCACACCTCCATTCACCAAGATGGTGTGGGGTATAAGAGTAACCAGGGGCATGTGGCACCTTTCTAGTCGTCTGCATCCAAAATGTCCTTGTGGTTCCCAGTAAGTGGAGCCTGTTCTTAAGTCCCTGGAATCTGGGAGAATACTGTCACTTTAAATATCAAAACAGTCAAAATGCTTGTAAACATTCAAAATGGCTATACCCTCCGGACAGGCAAAAGTCCACAGCTCAGCCTGCCTTCCTCTTTGCTGCTTCCCCTTTTATTTACCAGCGACCAGACCAGTCCTCTGTGCAGTCCCTGGCTAGCAGGGCTGATTTTTAGGT
>NW_006921619.1:3220403-3223118 GCF_000298275.1 Orycteropus afer afer
CTTTCTTTTTCCTCCATGCTTGCTGTCTCTCTTTCTATGTCTGTTTTCTTTGATCTTCTTTTTTTAAAAAATTTTATGGTGATTTGGGTAAAAGTTTGCAGAGCAAATTCACTTTCCATACAGCAGCTCATGTACACTTTGCCTCATGATATTGACTACAATTTTCCACAAGCTAACAGCTCTCCTCCCAGTTCATCCTCATAGTTACCTCTTCCCTTGTCCTTCCTTCCTATGCATTCCTGCCCTCTAAGCTATCTCCCTGTATATACACAGCCCTTCAATTCTACCATGTTTGATCCCTCCATGGAGTGTATCTACCTAGTGTAAATGTTCACCTCATATGCCTGTCTTTTGTTTGGTTGGAAGCTACAGGACTGGGTTCAGTTCTAGGCTTGAAGGGCATCTAGGGGCCATAGTGTCAGTAGTTCCATCAGGCTCTATCAGACTAGCAGAACTGGTCCTTTTTTTTTTTAAATGATTTTGAGTTTTATTCCATATTGTTCTTCCACTCTATCCAGGATCTCCTACAGAGATCCCCCTCTAAGTGCTTGACAGTGATATCCAGGTACTGTCTAGTTTTTCTGGTCTCATAGTTGCATAGGGCAAGGTTCTCATGGTGTACCAGTCACTTGGACTAATTTTTTCCTTGTGTCTTTGGCTTTCTTCATTCTTCTTTGTGCTGGATGAGGAGATACCCGTCGTTCCATCTAGATGGCCACTTGCAAGTTTTTGAGATCCCAGTCACTACTCACCAAAGTAGGATGTGGAACAATGTTTTGGGTAGTATGTTATATGGTAGAACTGACAAAGAGCAAGGTTGTAGTCAGTTCTTGGCCACAGAAAGCTACCCAGAGGGAGCGAGTAGTTGGACTTATGGGCTTGGGACCATAGTTACAGGGGACATCAAACTCAGTTGGCATAACATACTACACAAAACATTGTTCCTGGATCTTCTTAAGTGTAATATCTAAGTATTAGAGCACTTCAGGCCTCTCCTTTCCTCTCTTCTCCTCTTCTTCCCTCTTTCATGCTCTCCTCTTCTTTCCTTCATCTATGTCTCTCTACTTGATCTATCCAGTCCCACAGTTTTAAATATCCTATTTATCTAACTCTGATCTCTCCCCTGAGCTCCAGATTTCTCTCTCCTATCAACCAAAACCAAACTCACTGCTGTCGAGTCAGACCTGACTCATAGCGACCCCTCCCTGGGTTTCTGAAGCAGTATCGCTACAGAAGTAGATTGCCCAATCTTCCTTCCAAGGAGTGCCTGGTGCGTTTGAACCACCAGCCTTCTGGTTAATAGTCAGATGCCTTAGGCACTGTTACCAGAACTCTCATTATATGCCTGGTAGAAAATTGTAGCATAATATGTCCAAGACAGAACTCTTGTTTCCTAACCACAATTCCATTTACTGCTGCTCCAGCATTAATCAGATTGGTAAATGACAGCACTACTATGTGCTCCCCAGGCCCTTCCACTGCCTTGCTAAGGTAAAAAGCTTTGACATTGTCCTTGGCTCCCCTCTTCCCATCATACTGCACATTCAATCTTTCAGCAAGATTTCAGTGCTGCTTCCAAAATAATATAAAGCCCCCTACCACTTCTCATCGCTTCTGCTACTACTGTACTTTAAGCCTTTATCCTCTCAGTTCTGAACTCCTAACTGATCTGTTTCCACTCTTCTTCCTTCTGCAGTTGATTGTTTATGCAGTTGTGATTAACTGCTGTCAAGGTGACTCCAACTCATGACAACTTTATGTACAGCAGAATAAAATGTGGCCCGGTTCTGCAGCATCCTCACAATTGGCAGCATGTTCAAGTCCATCATTATGGCTATGGTGCCAATCCATCTCATTAAGGGTCTCCCTTGCTCTTACTGGCCCTCTACTTCACCAAACATGGTGTCCTCCTCCAGTGACTGATCCCTTCTGATGACATGGGCAAAGCAAGCGAATTGGACAATGTTCTGTTGTGACCCATAAGGTTTTCAATGGTTAATTTTCAGAAGTAGATTGCTAGGCCTTTTCTTCCAGTCTGTCTTAGTCTGAAAGCACCACTGAAACCTGTTCACCATGGGTGACTCTGCTGATATTTGAAATACTGGCATAACTTCCAGTATCACAGCAACACAAAAGCCACAACAGTATGATAAACTGACAAACGAGTGTTGATTTTACACAGTGGACAGAATGATCTTTGCAAAGCATAAATCAGACCCTATGACTGCCTAGCTTAAAAATTCTCTGATGAAGTCCAGCTGTTTACTGTTGAGCATGAACCTCTACAGTATTTAACCTTGATTGACTCTCTGACCACCCCATTCATCACTCTCTCCATCACCCATTCCACTCCAACAACTCTGGCCTCTACAATCCTTGAACACAATGAGCTATCTTGGGGCCTTTATTCTTGCTGGTCCCTCTGTTAGGGTGACTCATCTCTTAGTGGTTTATAGGGTTGACACTCATCATTAAGATCTTTGTTCAAATGTTCTCTCCTCAAGAGACCTTTCTCATCTAACCTAGCTTAAGAAACATTTCTCCATGGTCATACATCCGCAACCCCAATCACTCTATCCTACTGCCCTATTCTATTTGTTTTTTCTTTATCCCACTTAAAGATTTCTACAATGACACATTTTTATTTTATTTTTTATTTTTTTTTATTAGGATTTGGGTGAAGATTTACAGAGTAAATTCACTTTTCATACAGCA
>NW_006921619.1:3231613-3241537 GCF_000298275.1 Orycteropus afer afer
ATAATTTAATCACCATGTTCCAAAGACCAGAATTGATTGGGACGTGAAAGGAAGAAAATTCTAACTCAAAGAAGAAATTTCTAAAAATTAGACCTGTTTAAAATGGGTTTGAGCTGCCTAGTGTGGGGGGGTGAGTTTTCCATCCCTGCAGATATCTAAAGCAGGGGCTGTTGTCTAGAAGGGATTCCTATATCATATGAAATTTTGGGTTACAAGACATCTAAGAATCATCTTAACTTTAAGGAACTATGATTCATATTCCCACTACAAGTCTATCAATTTGATGCATTCCAAAAAATTAAATCAACCCAAATTTTCTCCTACCAAAGGTATTTGGGGGGTTCTGACATTGAGTGATTGCATGGTGAAGTCCAGACTTCATTCATGTACTTCTACTGCTGCCCTATGAATTATGTCTCTTTTCACCGAATATATCTATAAGACTGAATCCTTCTAGGAACCTACTTTTCTAACTTTTCTAAAGCTTTACTAAAGCACCATGAAACAGAGGGTGTTTAAAAAAAAAAAAAAACCTACTTGGTATTTTCTTTAAGAAATCAGATAACAAAGCTGAACAGTCAACAGGTTTTTGCAAGATGCTACTTGTCTCTGCAAGTTATTGCTTTCAGATGGGCTATATCAAATAGTGTGAAGCTCTATTACAGAAGTTTTGTCCAAAGTTGTTACTACTGACCTGCAAACCTTGACTTTTATTTTTTATTTTTTTACTACCTCCAAAACCTTGAAACATTCACGGAGAAAAAAAGAGTGAAAGAGAAAGTAATAACAATAGTAAGTAACCTTGCTTGCTATTATCTTCGTTTGAAAGAAATCATATTGTTTGCAAAATGTCCAAGGCTGTAGAGCTAAACCATAATTCTAGATAGCTCAGCAAGGCTCACCAGAAAATAGAGTGTGCTTCTTTGTCCAGGGTTTTATGGAAGGGAATCTTTTCATAACTTGTATGGATTCTGCACAGGCCTCAAGCTAGGAAGTGTAAGGTGACCTGCGGGAAGCGTGCAGGGGTCGCTCAGATGATATGAGATGTCTCCTCAGGCTGCTGGATTACACTCATGAGCTCTTAAAATGTGACTGCCACTCTGACTTTCTTGCTGTTCAAGCCCAGGGCTCTGATGAACTAGGAAAGAGATTCCGGAACCAAACCACGCTCATGTGGCAGTATGTCACTCATTTGTCAATTGAAAACTCAAGGCAAAAAGAGATTACTCTCATCTCAAAACAAGTTTTTAGACATTCTGAGGTAGTAAAGCAGTATTTCATACAATGTCTTCTCTTAGAAAGTACATAGTAATTTTAGTCACTGTCAGCAGTCTAGAAAATCTGCCAAGCTGGCTTCATGGAATTTCTAGAAGCTCATTCAGAGCTTTGTATGGCAAATTCCTGTGTGTATACCACACACCGCATACAGTCAGGATTATAAGAAATCCTCTTCAAAATACCATTAAGCAGAGAGACACCATGTACGCCTGACACCATGTTAAAATGCACAAGCCATCCCAGACCTGAGGGGATTGCCTTCAATTTGTTTGATGCTCTTTCATTTCAGGAAAAACAAGCCTAATGCAATGTTCCCTAAATGTTAATGTTCCATTTCACAAGAAATCCAGTGTGATGGCTCCCCAGGTTTAGCACAAGTTCTCCCAGCATCCCAAGGGGTTTGTCTCCATGATCTTTTCTTTTAAGTGTAACTCCCCACCTTTAATTTCTTCACTTGCAAGATGGAGATAATATCCGTCTCCTCTGTACTTGACAAGAGTAATAAGTGAGGAACTAATAAAATAATTCATGTGAAAATACTTTTTAAAACTTCAGTACACCATTTAAACATGGAACAATATTGTTACTTAGCATCTGGATTTAATTGTAGGGCTGTTTATTTACTTATTTTTAAAATTTTGTTTATTTATTTTTTACTTGTATTAGCCATAGATGACAAAAAGAGCAGAGGTATGAAGAATAAGTGACCTATTAACTTCTATCCAACCTTCCAATATTACTTTTCTGTGGCAAAGGGGACATGATATATGCCATGCTTTCGGTGTGACTTTTAGAAACCAGTCTCACTACTTTTGAGACATACTTAGATGTGAGAAACATGTACAAAAAGTTAGTAAATGTCTCAAAATTTAATTATAAAGACTCTGAAATGTATGGGATTGCTTAAAATATTTCCTAAGCCTTGCTTCTAATTTAAAAAACGTAATGTACAATGTTCACATAAAATATATTGCTTGAATTCCTGCTACCTCCCTAGCATTACCAGCTGTTTGAAATGGACAGACAAAATGAGAAATTACTTTATGAAGGAAACCTCAATATATATCATTGGATTAAATGATTCCCTGGTTTTAACTACTTTCACTTGGTTTTTAGAATATTTTTTTGCATGATGATTTTGAGTATAATGTAAAGTCACAGAATAATAATAAAAAAATTAGTTCCAGGAGGAATTTCAAAAATAATTCAGTCTACCTCCTTGTTTTTATAGAGGACACCAAAACTCAGAAATGTTAGTTGATTGAACTAAAGTCACACAGCTAATATATGTGGAAGAGAGATTAAGAGTCACCTCTTCTGGCTTGCAGCCCATGGTTTGTTCCACCTCATGCTACCTTAGCCCAGGTAAGAAATATTTAATCAAGGGCTAATGATGAAGGACAATGAATATATATTGTATTTCTTCTTCAGATTTCTTCATATATCACTGCAGCACCTAGGAACTTGGATAATTATACTGTGAGGAGACAAGTGACAGGACAGCAAAACACCTCCTGCAATTCCTCACCCTCCATCAAATGCACAGTTAATTTGATAGGGTCTGTAAGCTTCTGGAGGCAGGTGGAGAGGTGCATCGCTAGTGCAAAGTAGTCTTGGCATCTCCCTTCGTAAAATATCAATCTAAGATTTGGGTAGATTTTGGGGGCTGAGTTTGGAGAGGGACACCCCCTAGCCTCAGGTCTTGGACTCAAACTATTCTTTCCCCAGACCCTATCAAATTAACTTCAGCCACGAACAATGGCCTCAGCCAGGGAGCAGAGCTGGACCAGGAACGATGAGGTTGATCCTCTGTTACTTAAACTCTTCAGGTCTTCTATTATCTCATTCAGCTTTCCTTCCCATAAGGAAGATCAAATTATATCCAGGATTCTGGTTTGCTGTAAAGAGAGAGAGAGAGCATAGGGATGTATCATTTTACAAAGGACAATACCAGCAATTTCTGAATGAATCTGGCAGCTAAGCCCACCAATTATTTAGACCAGCAATCACCGGTTCTTTGGGCATGGACTAAGCTAGAGGGGCTTTAAAAAGGGGCAGGGCTGAAGTGTCATCCAATCTCCAGGTAACAGAGATCATTGACTATCACGGTTCACTCCAGCTCTTTCTACTAAGTCACAATATTTCCCTAAAATCCCAATGTGCTATCATGAAAAGGAAAAAAGAAAAGAAAAAAGTTGTTGTGTCACCATGCTCAGAAAACTCTTACTTTTCTATGTAAAGTCATTAGAAGGAACCCTGCCCCCCCCCCGGGAGAAGAGACCACTGAAACATTTTCTATATTAAGATATTTGGAATATGTTGTTTATAAGGTAAAAAGGTGGGATTTTTTAAACTACAGAGATATTTTGTGCCATCCAAGGGAAAATGATTTATGAATTAACTAATTCAAACCAGATGCTTAGAGAAATTGAGTTTACCGTTCTTTCCCCAATATAAATATCTGTGTAGCCTGTGCATAGCAGAAGTATGGGAATGGCTGGAAAATAAAAGTGGATTCAGTTCAATGTTTGGAAGAATTGTCTAAGGATTTATGCTGTCTGAAGCTATCATGGGTGGTGTTGGAAGGTCCCTGTGGTTGGAGATGTTTAAACAGAGGAGGGAACAAATCTAAGATGGGCAGTACACTATATGACCTCTCTGTGATACTGCCTCGGAAACCCAAGGAGGGGTCGCTATGAGTCAGGGCTGACTCGATGGCACATAACAACAACAACAACATGACATTGCAGAATTGTTTAAAACAACCTTTGCTTTATCTATAAGAAACGTTTCTCTGTGCCCAGGTTTTTGTAATTTAAAAATCATGTATTCATAGAAATACATGCTCTACATCTATCCAAATACAATAGAAAAAAGTGAACCATAAACAATGGCTTTAGAAAAGGAGGTTTTTATGAAAAAGTCTCTCCCATGATCCATTCTTTCAAGGGAATCTTCTAACTGAAATGAAATTTAAAGTTTTGAGTAACTGCTGAGCTTTTAGTCCCACTGTCTTTGGGTGGCTACGGCTTTGAGGTGGGGATGCCACCCATTGCCTGAATGCCAGCATGACCACATTTTCCTGCAATAGAAATAGTAGATGTAGGAAACCAACCTTTTTACCATGTTTCTGCAATGCAGCGTAAATATTAGCAGGTCCCAATGGAGCAGACAAAGAGAATTTGACAAATGATCTGTTTATTCTTCAGATTATAAAACTGCTTTCAGGGCCACATTAAAGTAACATGGGCTCAGCCAACAGAATGAAGCAGTCTTTTGGTGCAGACAGAATGTCGTTGTTGTAGTTACGTGCCGTTGAGTCAGATCCGACTCACAGCGACCCCTCCTTGGGTTTCTGACGTGGTATCACTACAGAAGTAGATTGCCCAACATTCCTTCTGAGGAGTGGCTGGTGGGTTTGAACCGCCGGCCTTCTGGTTAGCAGTCAAGTGCCTTAGGCACTACGCTACCAGAGCTCCTGCAGACAGAATAGGTGCTTTCAGACAATGGGAAAGACAAAGCAAGTTGCGTTTTTGACCCACAGATGATGACAGAAAGCAGAGGTTCTTTTTCAAAGATCTTGTACTACATTTTTTTTAATAAAAGCTAGGCTGTAGGATGACAAACAAAGATAGGGCAAAAGTGGGGAAAGTGGGCTTCAATGTTTAAGCCATTTTATATATTGTTGTTAGGTGCCATCAAGATGGCTCCGATTCATAGCAACCCCATGTACAACAGAACAAAACACTGCCCAGTTCTGCACCATCCTCACAATCCTTGTTATGCTTGAGCCCATCGTTGCAGCCACTATGTCAATCCATCTTGTTATCTCATTGAGGATCTTCCTCTTTTTACCAAGCATGTCGTCCTCCTCCAGGGATTGGTCCCTTCTGACAACATGACCAAAATACATCAGACAAAATCTGACCATTTTTGCTTCCAAAGAGTACTCTGGCTGTACTTCTTCCAAGACAGCTTTGTTCACTCCTCTGACAGTCCATGATATGGAGTAAAAGCAGATAGCAGGAAACTTTCAGATTCTTTCAGTACAGAAGCCATTAGAAAGATGTCATATATGAAATTGTATACAGCCAAAGAAATTTTCACATATCCTTGGATTTAAGGATTTAGCTGGCACTTAATTGAGGCTTTGGTGAGATGATACCAATAACTGAACATTTTAGGTGGATGTTTTCTCTCTCAACTTCCTGTATCTTTCTCCACATGCTGTTGCCTCTGCCTGGAAAACTTATCCCCTCTCTTTTCACCTGCATGAAGTTCATCTTATTGTTAACATTTCAGCTCAAATGTTACTTCTTCCCCAGACAGGCATCCCTTGGTTCTCACTTTATTCTCTCTCTGGGTTTCTATCTCTTTGCTTCACAACACCTACTGTTGTACAATGATGTTTTCATTCATGTGTTTGTTTAATATCTGGCTTCAATAAGCTTCTTGGGACCAGGGACCTTGTCCTCACATTTCCTGCTAGTTTTCAGCATTCAGCATGGGAGAGGCAGGCAGAAATTTCACAGAAGTGAAGCAGGACACCACTACTACTGTTCATCCTAGGGGCTCAGCCACCTGGGAACAGCACCAATGGGAGGGGCCAGTGAGCCTAGCATCCAGGGGGCAGCCCTGACTGAGGGTGGAGTCAGGCACAATTGTTACCATCCACACCCTCTAATATCCCCAAGACAGGTCCCTGGGGAAAAAGGTAGGCAACTACAACACAAACAGACAAATATTTAAACAGAATGAAGGAAGAAAATTTTCATGAGAAATCAAATAAGAAAAAATCCCTGGTATAAACTTAAGTTACATGGGAAGCACAACAACAAAGCAGGGCTTTTCTGGGTTGATTTCAGTCACTGTCCTAGCCAGGAGAACAGGCTAATCCAAAGGGAAGAACTTGTCTCAAGAACAAATGGAACTAATGTGATGAGATGCTTGGACTGACGACCAAACTGTGTAGTCTCTGAGAATGCAATTCTTGGGATGGGTATAAAGAGGTGCCTTTTTATAACAATTTATTCATTTTGAATATTAACATAAAAGTTATACATGCTATTCCAGAAAATTTGGAAAACACTGAGAATCATTGAAAAAAAAAAAAAAAAATCACCCGCAGTCCTACTGCTCAGTAATAGATAGCCATTGCTAATTTGATTTTTTTTGTGCAACTGTTTTCATCTTTTATTATATACAAACACATGTATGAATAATTGTTTGTCTTTAAACATGATTTTTAACCTCAGTAATACATCATGATTTTTTTACCCTTTGTCAAATATTATGTGATTTTTTTTTTAATAGCTGTATAGTAGCTCATCAAATTGATCTTCTATATCAAGTTTCTTTATTTGGCACTTATTAATAATGCTAATATAAGCATCTTTTGCACATATACTTTCATCAATATATTATTTATTCTAGATGTTGCCCAGAAAAATTGTTTTCATTGGGTGTGACATTCCCTCAGTTTCTACTCTTAGGTTGTTGTTGTTGTTGTTATGTGCCGTCGAGTCAGACATGACTCATAGCGACCCCTCCTTGGGTTTCCGAGGCAGTATCACTACGGAAGTAGATTGCCCCATCTTCCTTCCGAGGAGTGGCTGATGGGTTTGAACTGCCAGCCTTCTGGTTAGCAGTCAAGTGTCTTACCACTATGCTACCAGACTCTTAGGTTAAGTCATGGAAATAGGATGTTAACGATAGTGCGACATTACCTGGGCAGATTGCCCTCTCTGTGTTCCTACTGTTCCCCTAGCACTTCACCTATGCATTTTTTTAATAGCATTTAACACCATCTGCTTCTTGGTATTTATTCTGTAACTGGATACTCTTCTAGGGAGAGGGCACTTGAGAATCATCTCTGTACCCCCAGGCCTTGTCCACTTTGGTGCTCTATAAATGTTTTTGCAGCAGCTGAACAAGTTCCCCAAGTCCTGTAGCCCAGCCCAGTCCTAATTCCAGTCCCCTGCCAACTTTCCTCCATAATTGATGTGACATTTCCTTTACAGGTGAGGGATTGAAATTTCGGAGTATGTCCTAAGGGAGTCAATTAGCTCCTTTGATGCATTTACCACCAGGTGAGCAGAGGTGGGTCTTTTGTGAAATTTAGCAGGAAAAGGTGTTTAGGCTTTCCTAGGTAGGTATAGAAGTTTTAAGAAACATGTTTATGCTATAGTCTATGCACTCCAGAAATGACTCAGGGTTTTATACTCAAAATTAATTACCACTTCTATATTCAGAAAAGCATTGCAAACTGAAAAGCATTATTAAACCTACTTCTACAGACCATTCATATGAAAGAGAAAAAAAAAAAATCTTAAGCACAAATAGCATATTGCCTCTTCTTAAATGTTATGAAGCTCTAGTTCTAACTATTTACTTGGCTTATCTACTCCTCTCAAAAGGCTGCCTTGGACTTGACTTTAGCCTTGAATATTCTCAGTTGTTTTCAGTTGTTAAATTACATTCTCTCTTGGGAGTAATAATAATTTCTTTTAATCAACTCTCATGAGTCTTCTGTACTGACTACTTTCTGTACTGATATAATTTCAATTAAAACAACAATTTGTATCGACTTCGTACTAGTTGCTACACGATGCACTTCCTACTATGGGCTAGGTTTACATTAAGAGTTGGGTACAAACAAGAATGAAGTAAGGCCCCTGCTTCTCTCCTGGAACTTATAAAATTATGGGAGAGACAAGTCAGTAAACCCACACCTGCTCTAGATGGTCATAGTAAACCCACGTCCATTCTTTATGGGTGAATGAGAGGGCTTACTTAGCCTTTTGTAAACTGGTGTTTAAAAGCTAGCCAAGTTTGCATCATCTGCTAAAAAGGAAAAAAGAAAAGAAATACCACTCAGTACAATAAAGGGAGCTAGGTAAACAAATCAGATTTCTGCACATACGTATTTTCCACTTAATATATATTGGGAGAACACAGAGTAAGTTACAGTTTCTACATGTAGCAGACCCAACCCTGCAGGTTCCCAGCCCTCTGGCTGAACAAGGAAATGAGGGTTCAGGACAAGGGCTGGAGCCTTTGAGGGAATCTGAAGGGGTAGAAAGGCCAATGATTCAAGGCCATATTCCACTTTTCTCCCCTTATCCACAAACAAACAGCCCTCTCTCCAAACCTTGACCCTGAAGAAGCATCACAGAGAAGGGAAAAGAGTTAGGGGAAGATCTGGCTTGAGTTTTGACACAAATATTTCTTTGCCTTGGGTCTTGGGTAAATCACCTCACCTCTGAGCATCCATAAATGTGGAAGTGCTGGACACCATGTAAGCACTCAGTATATAGTAATAGTAATGAAGTATTTGCAGTAGTGGGTAGTTAATAGCAGACAAGGAGCTCTGGTAGCGTAGTGCCTAAGGCACTTGACTGCTAACCAGAAGGCTAGCAGTTCAAACCCACCAGCCACTCCTCGGAAGGAAGATGGGGCAATCTACTTCTGTAGTGATACTGCCTCGGAAAGCCAAGAAGGGGTCACTATGAGTCCGGTTCATCTTTCTTCCGAGTTGCTGCTAGTAGAGGTCATAATAGTGTTGGTGGTGAGTAATACTTACACTATCATTTATTACAATAAATAACAACAACAACAAGAGCAGACAGTCTGCTGATAGACTGTTTGAATTCTAATCCCTTTCACCATTATAAGATGTATGACCTTGGGCCGGTCATTTCAGGTCTCTGTTTCAATTCCATCAGCTCTATAATGGGAATAGTAGTAGTACCTGCTTCATATGGTTCCTGGGTGGTGCAAATTTTTTATGCTCTGCTACTAATGGAAAGGAGGTTGAAATCCACTCAGAGGTACTGTGAAAGAAAGGTTTGACAATCTACTTCTATAAGATGACAGACATTGCAAACCCTATGAGCACAGTCCTACTCTGTGGTTGCCATGAGTAAGAACTGACTTGACAGCAAGGGTTTTGGTTTGGGTTCATAGGGTGGTGAGGGTTAAATATTTAAAATATATAAAGTACTTGAAAATTTTTAGCTCTTATTACTATAATTAGATAGTTGCTGGTAGTGTTGTTGTTATTGTTATGTGCCGTGGAGTCAGACCCGATTCATAGCGACCCCTCCTTGGGTTTCCGAGGCAGTATCACTATGGAAGTAGATTGCCCCATCTTCCTTCCGAGTTGCTGCTGGTAGAGGTCATAATAGTGTTGAGGGTGAGTGATACTTACACTATCATTTATTACAATAAATATATTGGTTATATTTAATTAATTACTTCTGGTTAATTCTGTAAGAAGCCCTGATGGTGCAGTGGTTAAGCATTTGGCTGCTAATGGAAAGGCTTTGGTTTGAATCCAACCTCTGCTCCATGGGAGAAAGATGTGACAGTGTGCTTCCTTAAAGATTTGCTTCCTTGGAAACCTTATGGGACAGTTGTACTGTGTCCTAGAGTGTCACTATGAGTTGAAATTGACTCAATGGGCTTTTGGGTTTGGTTAATCTAATTGGAATTTGAAGGACCTAGATAAGTTTGATTCTTTGCTAACTTAGTAATGACACCAACATTTATTAAGCACTTTCCATGTATCAGGCATAATTCTACAAATGTTGGAAGTATTGTTGCTGTTAGGGGCCGTCAAGTTGTCTCCAACTTATATTGACTCCA
>NW_006921619.1:3242152-3251450 GCF_000298275.1 Orycteropus afer afer
TTGAACTGCCAGCCTTCTGGTTAGCAGTCAAATGTCTTAGGCACTATGCTACCAGAGCTCTATTATTAGTTCCATTTTATACAGACAGCTATTGAATTACAGGTATATAAATTGACTTGTCTAAGTGTACACAGCTAGCAAGAAGACTGACTTCAAGTCCACATACTAAGTCTAAATTGGAAAGACCAATTTCCGTCTATGTTCATTGCTGAATCAACCTTGATTTCCTCCCGTGAATAGCTATCCAATATTAATGGAACTGCCACATACCAATTCTTCTGTATAATTTTAAGGTGCTATTCTAAAAATCCCTCACAAAAATGACCAGGGTTTTTACCACTGAACACCATGGTATTTTGAGAATTTGGCTGACAATTTTTCTCTGGCCCCTGTGTTAGGATAAGAGGGAGTGATCCTGTTTGCATTGGCCAGAGAAGGATTGTGAACTATTATCTTACCTTGTTATCTGAGCTGCTTGTGCACAAGGAAGTTTCCTCTGCTAATGGTTGAACTGCTCTTCAGATAAAGGCCTCCTCTAGATCTCTGCAGAACTAATTAATCAGCTGTTAAAACAGTAGTTGATAAAGACAGGCTTACTTAAAGTTCGAATTGCTGCAATCACAGATAACCAGTGAGTCCCCTTTGGCAGTGAGCTATGAAAGGAAGAGAATGATCACTTATCAACATGAACATGACACTCAAAAAGGCAGTTCACAAAAATATTTAAAGAAACTTTCCGATGCAGAAAAATAAACAAACATATAACTTATTTCTTTTAAATTGTGTGGACCAAAAGAAAATGGCACAAAACACACACTCACATATAAGCAAATACTAAAATGTGATTCAAACTGAAGCCTCAGTGTAAGTTGGGTGAGCAGAGTCAGAACAGGTTTCATGAATGTGGTTACATCAGAGTGTGTGACATGTGACCATTGTTTCCCTTTGATGGTGTCTTATTTGCCAGTATTGATTATTATTTTTATTATTATTATTTAATTGAAGAGTTGATTTCCTAAAGGGCAAAAGAGTGGCCATATATATTTTATATATGTGTGTGTGTGTGTGTGTGTGTATATATATATATATATATATATATATATGAGCTCTGGTAGTATAGTGCCTAAGGCACTTGACTACTTGACTGCTAACCAGAAGGCTGGCAGTTCAAACCCACTAGCCACTCCTTGGAAGGAAGGTTGAGCAACCTACTTCTGTAGTGACATTGCCTGGGACACCCAAGGAGGGGTCGCTATGAGTTGGGCCGACTGGGCGGCACATAACAACAACAACTATATATATATATAAAATTTGAAATCACCTGAAAAGAAATGAGCATATGGTTGTTGTTGTTATGTGCCGTGGAGTCGGACCCGACTCATAGAGACCCCTCCTTGGGTTTCCAAGGGAGTATCACTACGGAAATAGATTGCCCAGAGCATATGGTAGATGAATGGAAATGAATTTTTCTCAGACAATGCACTAGATGAAGTGGGGAAGGGGGAAAGCATGTAAACTGAAGATGGGGCAATCTACTTCCGTAGTGATACTGCCTCGGAAACCTAAGGAGGGGTCGTTATGAGTCTGGTCGACTCAAGGGCACATAACAACAACAACAAAAAGCTTTAAAAAAGAGCTCTGGTAGCATAGTACCTAAGGCATTTGAATGCTAACCAGAAGGCTGAGGTTCAAACACACCAGCCACTCCACGGAATGAAGGTTGGACAATCTACTTCCATAGTGATACCTCTGGGGAAACCGAGTAGGGGTAGCTATGAGTTGGATCCAACTGACAGCAGTGAGTTTGGTTTTTGGTTTAAAAGCTTTCAAACAGCCTTAAAGGAGAGACTGGCATGGATAAGGAGGAAGGACAACTCCACCCCTTGGAGTGAGGTTTACCGAGGTTCAGAGAGATAGAAATAAGGAGTTTGCTGCAGGGGTCATTAGGAGCCCTAGTGGTTCTGTGGTTAAGTATTCAACTGCTAACCAAAATGTCACTGGTTCAGACCTACCAGCCACTCCGCAGGAAAAAGATGTGGCAGTCTACTCCCATAAAGATTACAACCTTAGGAACCCTATGGGGCAGTTCTACCCTGTCCTATAGGGTCATTATGAGTCTGAATTTACTGTACTGTAATGTTTTTTTTTTTTTTTTCTTTTTGGTTGAAAGGGTCATTGTCATTGTTAGTTACTTTGGTGTCATTAAAGACAGTAAGGCAGAAACACAAAATTCAAGCGGCCCAGATATGATAACTAGAGTTGTGAAATCTTCATAAAAACTTAAATTCTATTTTCAGAAGAACCAATAGCAAATATAAGTATCTTGGAGGGTAAGTGCCAGGAAATTACAGGTATAATTTTGAATAACACATGAAATTTTGAATTGACTATAAGAATATAGCACATGAATATTCAAAGCCTCCCAAGTGATATGTATAATGCATTTAGTAGGAAGGGAATGAAAACATGTATGTCAACTATGGTGATTAGTCTAGATTAATATCATATAATTTTATAAAACCAGAAAAAAGAATATGATAATGATATGATTTTACTTCTTACTGTGCATTTTTCAAAATTGTATGTGGATCTAAACCTGACATATAAGTAAAAGTAATATATATACATATAACTTGTAACATAAATTATAACATGCAGCTGGCCTTTCCTAAGTGATGCTGCTATTCTCTCCATTGCTTACATTGCCATTTTTAATTTACTTGGTTTCCTAAACTTAGTGTAGTGAAATGGAATCTAGTTTTGATCTGATTATGGAATAATGATTATTATAAAATTGAATAATCTATATAAACTTGAGTAAATGACCTCTCTAAACCTCACTTTCCTCACATGTAAAAATGGGTGAGCAGAGTGGGGAGATCACCATACTGTGTTATCTCTAAGGCCTCTTTCAAGTCTAACATCCCGTAGTTCTAGATTTCACCATGTACTGTTTGTGTCCAAATTCTATATGTTTTATTGTCAGTTTCAAGACATAAATCCAAGAGCACCCCAGAAGCTCGCAAATGCTTGGGTTCCAGGAAACAGTGTTACCTGTAAGACACAAGTACAAATGGGCAAAGCTTTCCCAAAACACCCCCTGGAAATTTTGGTCTTTAAAATGCAGTGGAAATTTGTAATACTTAAGAAATGTTTTGACAACATTCCATCAATTTACATATTTATACAACACTGGCACATTGGGGATTAGATATCACGGGATTTCCATGTTGGTAACCCCATTTGCATATTTGAGAATGCCTTCTGGATGTTTTTTCTCACTCCACTTGATATGTATGCAATATTCTCACCACCATACGCAAGTGCTTTACAAAATAGAATAGAAATCAGTCATGATTATTATTTTAGAATGTGACATTTCAGAAAATGACAAGTGTGGATGGCTGTTGAGGAGGGTGTGTGTCAGGGTGGTGAAGTGAGCCAAGGTCTAGGAGTTAGAACACCCCTGACGCCCTGTGCAATCCTGGGTATTCTATTCCATGTGCTGTCTGTGAGTCATACTCCTCTCATATCAAATGCAGATAATAGTAATACAGCCACCATCATTACATGCTGTTGGCTGTTGCTCACATGTGCTTCATCTGGTATAAAAAGTCACAGAGACACAGAGGAAACTAGTGTATCAATTCGGGGAAGTATTATTCTACAGAATGATTTCTTTGCAACCTAAGAAAGAACCAGGCAAGGAATAAATAAGGGAGTAAAATAAATATCATTTAAATAGTTACTAAGAAAGTAGCTTTAGAGAAAAATTAATTGCTAGAGGTTTTTTTTTTTCCAAGATCGACCATAGAGAACCTACAAAGTAGTGATTAATATGCCTAAAAATGGTTAAAATACAACGAGCATTTACTGTATGTCAGATACTGTACTACACATTTTGCACACAGTATCTTCTCTAATGGTAGCTCTGGTGGTATAGTGCCTAAGGCATTTGACTGCTAACCAGAAGGCTGGTGGTTCAAACCCACCAGCCAGTCCTTGGAAGGAAGACTGGGCAATCTACTTCCATAGAGATACTGCCTCAGAAACCCAAGAAGGGGTTGCTATGAGTCAGATCCAACTCAATGGCAGTAAGTTTTTTCATCTCCTCTAATCCTCACAAAATCCCTGTAAGAGTGATACTGGCATACCTATTTTGTAGATAAGGTTGAGTAAGTTGCCCAAAGTCACATGGTTAATATATTGCCAAGTCTGGATTTAGACTCAGGTGGCCTTGCCCCAGAACCTGCACTCTTATCACTGCACCAAGTGAGGGTCAAGGTAAGGAGGGAAAACACAGTGGTGCTATAAGAGAAATACCACAAATGGATGGCATTAACAAACAGCAATTTATTGTCTTACAGTTTAGGAGACTAGAAGTCCAAATCAGAGTGCTGGCTCCAGGGGCTGGGCTTCATCTCTGCCACTTATTCTAGGCCCACTGGAAGCTTCTTGTAATTCAAGCAGCTACTGGCTACTGAGGATGATGAACCCAAGGTCTGCAAGTAGAATGGCACAATCCCCCAAATCAGCAGACAAACAGCAGACCACTGGTTCAAGTCCGGGAACAATCCCAAGATCAGCAGGCAACACAGCAGGTCACTGAGATGAAGATTCAGCCAAATGCAGGATCCAGATGCGCCAAAAAGCTCAAGGCCTTTCTCAAAACCTCTCCTTATATACTGGAAGCTGGGCACACCCTAAAGGCAACTAATTAGCTTCTCACAGCAGATTCCAGCATGGATGTGATTAAAATATCATCATCACTAACTGCATCCAGCTGCCTAGCACTCAAAACTACAGCCCAGCCAAGTTGACACACAACCTTAACTACCACACATACATATACATATATATATATAGTGGCTCATGAAGACCCTATGCACAAAGCACAATGGAATGAATTGTTACCTGGTCTACACCATTCCCATGATTGGTTGAAGATTAGACCATAGTGATCCGTAGGATTCTCAGTGGCTAATTTTAGGAAGTAGATTGACGGTCTTTCTTCCTAGTACATCATCATTTAGATGCTCTAGTGAAACATGTTCAGTGTCATAGCAACATACAAGCCCCACTGACAGAAGGACAGTGGCTATGCATGACATATATTGGCTGGAATTTGAACTAGGTTTGCATGAGAGGTGAGAATTGTACCACGGAACTACCAATGCTCATATTATATTTGTTATGTCTATGTATGTATATATGTATGTATTTATCTATCTCTTTGCCTCTCTATCTATTGTTTCTTGTTTCCCTTTTATGACTTGGATTTTTCCTCTCACCCTGGGTGGACAGGTGAGGCAAAGTTGGTAGGATCATCATACTCTCCTCATCTATCCAAGGTAAGTCAAGGCAGAGTTTGAGATGGATCTGGCAAGCTAAGTCAAGATGAATAAGAGAAAGAAGGAAAGAAAAAATGTAAGCTCAGAAGGAGCAGTTTCAGGCCATTGAATGAGGAACAGGAAACTCACTTATGTCAAAACCCCCCATCATCTCTGCTTCCTTCTCGTCCCTCAGCCCTTCCCAGCCAATATCCTAACAGAATCCAACACCATGCACAAAGTAGGTGTATAATAAATGTCAGTCAGCTAGCCTATTTTTTTCCTTTCCTTTCATTCTGCTGTAGCCCTTGTGGGCACTAGGACTGATACTCACGGGTGGACTCACCTAGATTTCTAACATGACCACTAGTGGTGGTGGTAGGGCATCCAGTGCAAGTAAATTTAAAGTGTAAAGCTAAATAGCACCCACATGTTTTTGCTGCTGTCATACACCTGTTGCCATATTTCCCATTAAGAACTTGAAGTGACCATCTCTCTTCCCAGTCTATTTTTGATTCTCAGTCATATTTACCAATAGAAGACCCTTGTTGGAATGCCATGCTCATGCTCAGTTTGGCACATTGTGATGCACGGTTGTATTCAAGAAATCCCACCTGACGCTGTAAGATTGCTGTAAGCAATTTAATATCCTCCCTGGACTGCTCCATGACTTTTCAGGAACTAAAATGTGAAATGTTTTCTTCTTAAATTCAATGTGCAGATTCTACCCATTCACTAATTAAATACCAAAGAAATCTGCCCTTATAAAAGTGGAGACACCAGTCATACTTGCTCGGATTAGTTTCTGGACTGGATCTCTTAGGAGGATTTTCTTTGCATTATTCGCCACATTTTTGCTCCTGATGCTCAACAACAAGCGATGAGTGAAGCCAGATCTTTACATGATGCCCTGAATCTGGCTAATGTCTTCTTGTTCCTAAACACCTGCTTAAACAAAAGGCATGAGCTCCCTGGCCTTCCATACTATTCAGGTGGCATGCTTCTCTAATTGGTTTGGGGATGAGTGCCTGTGCATATGTGTCTCTGCTTATGTTCAACAAAGTATTTATTTATTATTATTTTTTTAATTTAACTTCCATATAGATGCCTAACTCAAAAAGAAAAGAGAACTAAGGTACATGTTTTATGTCAGGGCATAGAGAGAAGAGGATTTAGAAAGGTCTTATTGGGAACAAAAGTCTTTTTGTTGTGAAGGTGTCTTAGTATTAGTGTAATGACTTCAGGAGGCTGAGATAAGGTAAGGAAAGGTAAGATGGGATGAGATAAGATAAGACTGGGTGGCAACATCAATAACTAATACAGTTTGAGAATACAAAAAGTGAACACGTGAAAAATATTTGAATCTGAAGAGAAACAGTAACTTTAGCCCAGGCTCTAAATGATTTCAATGTTATTTTAGTCTGTGCTACAGAAATTCAGTAACTGACTCCCCAGTCCTCAGAAACACATGTTCTTTGTACTACTGCTTGAGGAGACGTGGGTTTGGAGTAAACCATTTTGCAACCTGTTCCAGTATAGATTACAGCCTTGGAAACCCTAGGAGGCAGTTGTACTCTGTCCTATAGAATCCCTATGAGTCAGAATTGACTTGGTGGTAGACAACCACATTCCTACTATAAAGAGGTTTCTCCTACTGGTAAGAAAGGCACTCACTCTCATTTTGAGATGCAGCATTAATTTTTCTAAATGTTATGTATCCCTTTACAAAATAAATGTCTTCTCCTATATGGGTCCACTACACTCATCTGTCAGTTTGTCATACTGTGGTGGCTTGCATGTTGCTGTGAGGCTGGAGGCTGTGCCACCAGTATTTTGAATACCAGCAGTGTTACCCATGGTGGACAGATTTCAGTGGGGCTTTCAGACTAAGACAGACTCGGAAGAAGGAAGGGACCATCTACTTCTCAAGGAATTGGCCCATGCAAACCTTGTGAATATCAGTGAAACACTGTCTGATATAATCCTGGAAAATGTTATGAAGAGCCCTGAAACATTATCTGATATAGTGCCAGAAGATGAGCCCTCAGGTCAGAAAGCACTCAAAATGCCACAGGGAAAGACGTGCCTCCTCAAAACAGAGTCGATCTTAATGAGTGTGCAGAGTAAAGTTTTAGGGATCTTCATTTTCTGATGGGGCACTACTCAAAATGGGAAGAAATAGCTGCAAGCATCCACTGATGAACATGGAACATACAAAATAGGAATCTAGGAAATCTGGAAATAGTAAAAAATGAAATGGAATACATAAAGATCAATATCCTAGGCAATAATGAGTTGAAATGGACTGGTATTGACTGTTTTGAATCAGACAATCATATGGTATACTACTCCAGAAATGACAAATTGAAGAGGAATGCTGTTATATTCATTGTCAAAAAGAGCATTTCAAGATGTATCCTGAAGTACAGTGCTGTCAGTGATAGGATAATATGCATATTCCTACAGGGAAGACCATTCAACATAATTATTAATCACACTTATAAACCAACTACTAAAGCTAAAGGTGAAGAAATTGAAGATTTTTTTTTTACCAACTTCTGCAGTCTGAAATTGAACAAATGTGCAATTATGATGTATTGATGATTATCAGTGAATAAGAAAGTGAGAAACAAAGAAGAATCATTGGTAGCTGGAAAATATGGCCTTGGTGATAGAAATGATGCTGGAGAACTCATGACAGAGTTTTTCAAGACCAATCACTTATTAATTGCAAACATCTTTTTTAAACAATATAAACAGAGGGTATACATGTGGACCTAGCCAGATGGAATACACAGAAATCATATCGAGTACATTTGTGGAAAGAAGTGATGGAAAAAACAATATATTTGGCCAAAACAAGGCCAGGAACTGACTGTGGAACAGTCCATAAATTGCTTGTATGCAAGTTCAAAATGAAGCTGAAGAAAATTAAAGCAAGTCTGTGAGAGCCAAAATATGACCTTGATTATATCACACCTGAATTTAGAGAACATCTGAAGAATAGATTTGAAGCATTGAACACCAATGACCAAAAGTCAGACGAGTTGTGGGATGACATCAAGAATATTATACATGAAGAAAACAAAAGATCATTAAAAAGACAGGATCATTAACAAGACCAAAATGGATGTCAGAAGAGACTCTGAAACTTGTTTTTGAATGGAGAGTAGGTAAAGCAAATGGAAGAAATGACAAGATAAAAGAGCTGAATAGAAGATTTCAAAGAGCAGCTCTAGAAGACAAAGGCAATTATTATAATGAAATACACAAAGACCTGGAGTTAGAAAACCAAAAGGGAAGAACACAGTCAGCATTTCTCAAGCTGAAAGAGCTGAAGAAAAAATTCAAGCCTCCAGAGGCAATATTGAAGGATTCTATGGGCAAAATATTGAATGATGCAGGAAACATTAAAAGAAGATTAAAGGAATACACAGAGTCACTGCACAAAAAAAGGATTGAGTGATGTTCAACTCTTTCAGGAGGTAGAGTATGATCAAGAACAAATGGCATTGAAAGAAGACATTGAAGTTGCACTGAAGGAATTGGCAAAAAATAAGGCTCTAGGAATTGAAGGAATACCCATTGAGATACTGAGATATTTCAACAAATGAATGCTGTGCTGGAGGTACTTACTTGTCCATGCCAAGAAATTTGGAAGGGAGCTACCTGGCCAACTGACTAGAAGAGATCCATATTTGTACCCATTTCAAAGAAAGGTGATCCCATAGAATGTGGAAATTATCGAACAATATCATTTATATTGCATGCAAGTAAAACTGTGCAGAAAACAATTCAAAAATGGTTGTAGCAATATTTTGTCAGGGAACTTCCAGAAATGCAAACTGGATTCAGAAGAAGACATGGAATAAGTGATATCATTGCTGTTGTCAGATGGATCTTGGCTGAAAGCAAAGAATACCAGGAAGATATTTATTTGTGTTTTCTTGACTATACAAAAGCATTTG
>NW_006921619.1:3252025-3254348 GCF_000298275.1 Orycteropus afer afer
CAAAAGACCTCTTTAAAATGTTGAAGAGCAAATATATCACTTTGAAGACTAAGATGTGCCTAACTCAAGCTATGGTCTTTTCAATCACCTCATATACATGTGAAAGCTGCACAATGGATAAGGAAGACCAAAGAAAAGCTGATGCTTTTGAGTTGTGTTGGCAAAGAATACTGAAAATGCCATGGACTGACAGAAGAATGAACAAATCTGTCCTTGAAGAAGTGCAGCCAGAAAGCTCCTTGGAAGCCAGAATGGCCAGACTTCATCTCACCTTCTTTGGTCATGCTGTTGGAAGGGACCATTTGCTTGAGAAGGATATCATAGTTAGTAAAGAGGAGGATCAGCAAAAAAGGAGAAGACTCAACAAGATGGATTGACACAGTGGCTGCAACGATGGGCTCAAGTACAGCAAAGATTGTGAGGATGCCACATAACTGAGCAATGTTTCATTCTGTTGTACATAGGGTCACTATAAGTCTGGCCTGACTTGATGGCACCTAACAACATTTGGGTCCAAAACATCAATGACACATTGCAAAAGTCAAATCAGACCAGATTCCAAATAGAGAGTTGCACAGACCCATAATTCTGTCGGCATTTTCTTCCCTCTTCCAGGGAGAGCAGTATAAATTACAGAAGAAAAACAATGATTTTTGGAAGCATATTGATATAATTGTTTTCATTTTATTGATTACAATGCTGATTTTCAACATAATAATTTAGAGGTGGATTACCTGGTCCAACCTGCTCATTTTATAGGTGAGAACACTGAGGTCCAGAGAGTAGCATGATTTCCTTGAAGCTATATGATGCAGAAAAAAGCAGATACAGCACTGGGCACTTACTCATTTATGCCAAGAAATTTGGAAGACAGCTACCTGGCCAACTGCCTGGAAGCGATCCATATTTGTGTCCGTTCCAAAGAAAGTCATCACACAGAATATGGAAATCATCAAACAATATCATTAATATCACATGTAAGTAAAATCATACTGAAGATTATTAAAAAACAGTTGCAGCAGTATATTGACAGGAAACTTCCAGAAATGTGAGGTAGATTCAGAAGGGGATATGGAATGAGGGATATCATTGCTGATGTCAAATGGATCTTAGCTGAAAGGAAAGAATACCAGAAAGATGTCTACCCATGTTCTATTGACGATGCAAAAACATTTGACTGTGTGGACCATAACGAATTATGGATAACATTGAGAAGAATGGGAATTCCAGAACACTTCATTGTTCTCACAAGGAATCTGTACATGGACTAAAAAGCTATTATTCAAATAGAACAAGGAGATACTGCATGGTTTAAAATCAGGAAAGGTGTACATCAGGGTTGTATCCTTTCACCATACTTATTCAATCTGTATGCTGAGCAAATAATCTGAGATGCTGGACTATATGAAGAAGAATGAGACATCAGGATTGGAGGAGGACTCATTAACAACCTGAAATATGCAGAAGACACAACATTGCTTGCTGAAAGTGAAGATGACCTGAAGCACTTACTGATGAAAATCAAAGATTATAACCTTCGGTATGGATTACACCTCAACATAAAGAAAACAAAAATCCTCACAACTGGACCAATAAGCAACATCCCAATAAATGGAGACAAGATTGAAGTTGTTAGGGATTTCATTTTACTTGGAACCACAGTCAACATCCATGGAAGCATCAGTCAGCATACATCATATTGTACTGGGCAAATCTGCAGCAAAAGACCTCTTTAAAGTGTTAAGAACCTAAGATGTCTCTTTGAAGACTAAAGAGCACCTAACCCAAGACATGGTATTTTCTATTGCCTCATACACATGTGAAAGTTGGACAATAAATAAGGAGGATTGAAAAAGATTAGATGCCTTTGAATTGTGGTGTTGGCAAAGAATATTGAAACTATCATAGACTGCCAGAGGAACTAACAAATTTGTCCTACACTTCTTCAGGGTAGCCAGAATGCTCCTTGGAAGTGAGAATGGCCAGAATTCATCTTACCAACTTTGGTTATGTCATTAGAAGGGCCATTTCCTGAAGAAAGATATCATGCTTGGTAAAGTGGTGGGTCAATAAAGAAGAGGAAGACCCTCAACAAGATGGATTGAAACAGTGGCTGCAATGATGGGCTCAAGCATATCAAGAATTTATGTGAGGTTGGCACAAGACCAGGCAGTGTTTCATTCCTAGGGTTGTTATGAGTGAACTGGATGGCACCTAGCAACAACAACATATAATGCAGGGTCAGAACTGGAACTCAGCTCCCAGGCCAGTGAGGGTTCTTGGAACAACACTCTACTGCCACAGGTGTCTGGTGGTATAAACA
>NW_006921619.1:3254448-3257129 GCF_000298275.1 Orycteropus afer afer
AGGTTGGTATTTGGAGCCTATCTAGCGGCTGTGGGAGAAAGACCTGGATATCTGCTTCCATAAACAGCACAGTTAAGAAAACCCTATGGGGAAGGGTTCTTGGAACAACACTCTACTGCCACAGGTGTCTGGTGGTATAAACAATTAAGCACTCAGCTGCTAACTGAAAGGTTGGTATTTGGAGCCTATCTAGCGGCTGTGGGAGAAAGACCTGGATATCTGCTTCCATAAACAGCACAGTTAAGAAAACCCTATGGGGAAGGTCTATTCTGTCATATGAGGTCATTATAAGACAAAATTGACTCAATGACAACTAAAAACAACAACATATTGCTTTCATGCCTTTCCAGAAAATATAGTAAGCAGTTCTCTTTTATTCTATGTAAAACACCCATTGTATGAAAATGAAAGAAAGAGATTTGTGTGAGATTAGAAGAATCACTTGCATTAATTATTTGCTCAATTCTGTATAGTGCAATAGTCTAGGAGTCTTATGAGCTTGATTCTAAATTTAGATTTGCACTGCCTTTTGTGTCCAATCTTCCCTTAGGTCAAAACACACAATGGGTAAGAATTTAGGTACACTAGGTACAATTCAAAAAAATGCACTAAATAATTTTTTTTTTTGTATTAAAAAATATTGAGCATCCAACTATGTTTCTGAAGGCCATGCACATTTAATTTTGGAGATGTTAGTTTTTGGGCTTTGGTTTATTGACCCCTCTGCAAGTTCTTTGGGTCTTAAAATAAATGTCTCTGAGGCGCATAGGAGACTGTGGGGTCAGAGAAATGCTCTGCGAGGTTATTCTGTAGCATTTGGTGGGCAACCCTGAGCAGCAAAGTGAGTCAGCCATGATTCGGTTTTAATTGGTGCTTCAGTGAGTTCAAGATTGAGAGTTTCCTGCTGGCTCCAAGATCTGAAACAATCACTGAGACTTCTGATTCACTTCAGCAGTTATTTTCTTAAAACAGACAAACAAAAGTATTCAGAGAGGGTGGAAAGTAGGGGTAGAAGACGAGGAGGAAACAACAAAACCTCTCGGAATGATTTTATTTTGGTGTGAACAAGCTAACCTTCACACAACTTGTCTTCTACTCACTACCTCTTCTGTGTTGTAGTCTTGTTTTCTTGCCCATGATGGGAGGAAAGAGGGGCCCAGGGCAAGCAAAACAACACTGAAACAAAGGGCAGATTCTGGTCTCTTTTCTTTGCAATGAAGAGTGTTTTGGAATTTGAAATTTGACAACTTTTACATTTTCAAGTGCTCTTTAGTTTTACAGCCTATTTAGCTTCATAAAATGCATTCTGTTTGATGAATTAAAAAAAAAAGAAAAAAGAAAGGAAAACCAACCCAATTTCTAAGTCTGCTTTACTTGTAGAGGACATAATATTCATATAGTTGTTTGATTTATGAAGTTTGATAACAAAGTTACAGGGGAAAAACTTTATATGGGCAAAAGTAAAACCAAGAGATCATAGGGAGAGTACAGCAGTAAACATGGGCCTTGATAATATCAGCCACATTTAAAACAAAATGTTAAAAAAGAAATGGGCAGATCATGGCTATCAGTACAGGCCATAAGGTTTGGTATCAGACAGGCATGACTTTACCACTTAAAAACTGCTATTTTGTAAATATTCATGAAATACTTTGTTTTCTCATCTGCAAAACGGAGATGAAGATGCTGATAACATTTTGCAAACAGGTTATTATAAAGATTAAATTTTAAATTGTATATGTAAAACCACTTTGTAAACTATAATATCCCATGGAATTATTTACTATTGTCCTTGTCATCTTCACTTTCATTATTATACAATAGTACACGATCCTTGTGGAAGGCTGACCTTGCACATTTCAGTGTACCCCTAGTCATGCTGATACAGAGAAGTATGACAGCCAAATAGGTTTCTCATGCAGAAGTAACTCAGGTATGGCTATATCAGAGAACAGGGATTGGGGCTCCTGGGTTCCGGAAAATTAGACGAGATCATAGGGCAAAATCAACTATAGGGGCAGTGAACAAATACATAATTGGAAAATCCATATTAAGCCAGATTCCATAAAGACTCCTAAGAAGTAGAATTTAGATATAATAGGGCAAACTCCGTAGGCTCCCTAGACCAGTATTTTCATATATAAATGTGGATAATATTAAATGGCCTATGAAACCTTATTGGATTGTTAAGAAGACAGGATGTGATCTCGCACAGGACTTATCAAACAGTGGCATCTCAAACACTTGGTGAATGAAAACATCATAAGATGTGAGTTACGAGGAAGTTAACTCTGAATAATGGTAAAGGAATTTAGTATTGGTATATCTTATTGATGAATTAACCCCTTTATCATTATGAAATGACTTTTTTTACCTTTGGTAATATTTTCTTGAGATCTACTGATACTAATGTACAAACTCTAGTTCTTTCTCTTTTTTAAATTAAAATATTTTATTGTATTTTTGGTGAAAGTTTACTTAACAAATTAAGTTCTCATTTAATAATTTCTACACAATTTGTCCAGTGACATTGGTTATTTTTTTCAGTGTGTCAACTTTCTCATTATTTCCATTCTGTTCTATTTCCATTAATCTATTTTCCTTGCTCCCTTGCCTCTTGTTCTGGTTACCTACTGCCACTCTGACAAGAATATACCGCAAATGGGATGCATTGAACAAAC
>NW_006921619.1:3273565-3295048 GCF_000298275.1 Orycteropus afer afer
ATTGTGATATTTTTGTGTTTATATTTAATTGGTGATTGTATATTGGAGTGACTTGCCCACAATTTTTATTTCCTTTGTTTTGTTTATACGTTATTTACTCAAGCAGGGTACTGTGCTGTGCTCCTCTATTCACTAGTTGACAGCACTTGTATACTCACCACCTGTCTCCTTTCCTGTTGTCAGCCTCTTGTATGTCCCTGCTGACCTTGGCAAACAGAGGCTATGCTTATATCCCTGGAATCTGAATGAGAATGCTATCACTTTAAAATCCAAAAATGTGCCACTTGTAAAGATTCAAAATGGTTGTACCCTCAGTCACTTTAAATATCCAAAATGGCTGCCATGTGTAAGCAATCAAAATGGCTGCACCCTCTGGACAGTGGAAAGTCAACAGCTCAGGTTGTCTCCCTCCTTGCTGTTTCCCTTCCTAGTCATAGGCCACCAGCACATTTGTCCCTGCAACCCTTAGTGACCAGGGCTGATCTTTAGGTCAATTCTCAGGTCCTAACACCACTCGGAAATATTCAGGCTGTTGGTCCCATCAGAGTAGCTGACAGTCCACAGGTCTGACCCTCTCTGTACTCACTTTTTCATTCAGGTTTTTCCACTGCTTGGTGCCTAATCCACTTCTGTATAGTTCCTTTCAAACTCAGGTTCCAGGATTATCTTCTGTATCACTGTCAACTGCTTTTTTCTTTTCTTTGTTGAAGAAGGTCTGTGGCCCTTGTCTGCCTATTCTTCCATCTTACCAGAAGTCCCTAATCCCTTCTTATGGTATTTCCCAGTTCCCAGGTATTTTTCTAGCATGCAGGTACTGTTTGGTACTCTGATGTATATTTGAGGAAGACTCTACAGATCCCAAGAGTTTTCTCTCTATGCAACTTTCTCCTCCCCAGTACTCTGTCCACTTTTGTATTCCGGGCACCCAGCTCTGTCTTCTCAGCTTAGGGAGTCTTCCAGATTTCATATGGGTTCTTCCTCTCTGCACAATAGTCATAAACTCTCTAAAGCCAGTAAGGTGGAGAAATTTGTTTTCCATCTCCCAGGGACCATTATCCTTCAATTCCTGAATACTTTGAAAACTTTGTTTCACATATTCTATCTGTTTTTTTGGTTGCTTCAAGTGAGGGGGTAAATCTAGTCCCTGTACTCTGTCATAGCCAGAAGAATAAGTACAAAGGAAGTTTTGAGGAACTGCCATGTCTATAGACAGAGTCTTTATAAATCCCGATATAGACACATTGCAGCTTCTTTTTCCTTTCTTAATATATGAAAGAGCACTATTATCTGAGCTGGTTAGTAACGATTAACATTCTTTTTATGATCTCCATGGGATTTAAGAACTAGCATTTACTTATTAGCTTTAAGTTGGTGACAAGATCCATGATTTATGTCCCTTATCTCTTAAATCTTCAAAACTATTCTTTATAGCAGATACATATATTGTTATGTCTAATCTACAGATGAGAAGACTAAGGCATAGACAGGACAGGTTAATGTACCCACGATCTCGCAGCTACTAAGTGGGAGAGTGAGGATTTAAATCAGGAGTCTAAAGTACTATTCTTTACACAGTGTTATGTTGCCTTCATATATTATGCAATATTTCCTAAAAACATAGCTTCTGAAGTGGTCATTTTTATTTCTGTTTTACAGATTATAAAACAAATGCAAAAAGAGACAAACAAATAAACAAAAATTCCCAAACTCAGAGAGATTAATTGTTTGGCTCCAGCAAGCTCAGCTGTAGCAGAACACATGTCTATACCCACAGTCCATGTTGTTACTAACTCACTTGACTGTTCCTGGACAATTCTGAGGACTCAGAAATCACTTGCTCTGGTTTAATACGATATCACCTTTGGATCTTGTTTAAAGTGATATTTGAATATAGCCGTTGTTGTTAAAGTTGTAAGGTACTTTACAAAGGATGTGCAAAATGCACACTGCTCAGATTTATCAATACTAGGAATCTACTATTCTTTTTTCTAGTTTTATTGGAGAGGATGATTTTAATTAACTCTTGAGTCTGATTTCACAAATTTGAACACGTAAATTAAAAGGCAAACTTGATGAGTATCAATTTACAGTCTGTTTTAACTATTCCTATAATATTTGTATCCATGTAGAAACTTAGTGAAGTATACAGCAAGGTTGCAGGAAAAAAAAAAAAAATGGTTCCTGGCTTTGTTCATGGGTTTTATTTTCCTTAAAACTAAGAATTAACAGTTCAATTTTCTTCTGTTTTTGAAATGAATTTTTCCAAGGAAAGAAATGTATTTTTCTGGCATCATATTTTATAAACTAATTTATAAACCATAGCAGCAATAGATATACTCCAGATCAAAACAAAAATTTGAACAGGAGAGAAGACTATAAAATGAAATGTCAAACATCCTCCTTGTCTTAACCCTTATTACTATTCTCCAGGAGAGACAACTGGTAATAATTTCTTCAGTATTCTTCTAGAAATATTTAATACATAAACAAGCTTATGGAAATAAATATATATATATATCCTTTATTTTTACAAAATGGGATCATATTAGAGTATTTTTCTATTTCCTATACCTGTATAATTTTCCTTTTTCACTTAATATATCATAGCTTTGCATATTGGCTATTCATTTTATCACTTGTATCATGTTATATGTTACACATTTATAATATGTATAAATATACCATAATATATTTAGCTAATCTATTAGAGAACAGCTAGGTTTTTTGGTTTTTTTTTTTTTTTTTTGCTATTATTACAAGTATTGCTGCAGTAAGTTCATTGTACATATAGACCTTTGTGAACATAAATTCTTAAAAGCAGATAAGCGGAATCAAAAATGTGTGCATTTAATAATTAGCTAAATATTTCTAAATTGTCTTCCTAGAAGCTTACACCAATTTGCAGCCCAGTTGGCAGTGTCTCTGAGTGGAACTCAGTAAATATTTGTGCTTAATATATGTATAAATGAACACCAGTTCCTCCATGTTCTTGCCAACAGTAGCCATTGTTGAATTTTAAAAATCTTTCATCTGACAGATATCATTTTAATTTGCATTTCTATAATTATAAGTGATACTGAGCATTTTTCTTTATTTACTGGCCATTTACATTTTATTTTTCATAAACAGTGTATTAATGTCCTATGTTCATGTCTTTTTCTTATTAATTTTTAAGAGCTGTTTGTATATTAAATAAATTGACTCTTTTTCCGGCATTATATATATATATATATATATATATATATATATGTATATATATATATATATATAGGACAAATTTCTTCCTAATTTGTGGTCACATTATTATTATTTGCCATATAAACATTTATTGTTTTTATATGATCAGAGTTAACAGCCTTTTTCTTTATAATTACTGACAGTCTAGTTTATGGTTTATAATGGTCTTTTCATGGAGATATATTTCTAAAGCCTATCTTTTTAACTTTGCAAAGACCATTAAAATACTATATTAGCTGCTTAAATAGCCAAACTAAGAAAGAGTGGAAGTTGTTTAATATACTTTCTTCTTTCATCTAAAAAGTTGAGGTCACTTAAGATTAAAAGTACTCCTACTACCATCACACAAATAAGGATACAAAAGTACACGGAACTGAGAAATAACCTGATCAAGCTGAGAGAAAGAAGGAGTGGTATGGGGGACTGACTCCCAGACTCACTTGCTGAGCACATTAAAATACAATTGTGAAAGCAGAAAATAAATGAAGACTAGAAGGAATAGGGAATTGGGACACAGTGGGAGCAAGATGGAAGTGTTGAAAAATGAAATTCAAAGACTGAGAAAGATACTTAGCAAACCTATAGAAAGAGAGTGGAAGGTCCAGAGAAGTGTGAGTGGGGAAACCCCAGAGCAAGTGTCTCCCTTCTGTTTTGTTTCTAAGAGACCTCTTCCTTCCCGTCTCCACCATGTTACAGTCCCCAAGATGAATATCACCTCCAAGTCAGCGTTTGCTACCGCTTGTTCCAAAATTAGAACTCCCTCTCTTTTCAAGAGAAATGAAGTCCTGTGTCTCACATGCCTCCATAAGGCCATGTTCAAGGAGGTAACACTCAGAGCAGATATTTACTTTGCCAATTTTCACTTTTCCTGGTAAGAAAACTGAAGCACAGAAGGAATGATTTGATATGGGTTATTCAGAGCAAGAAGAAAAGCAATTAGACTTCTGTACCTCAATGTGCTCAATCTTAATTTTAAAAATGAATCAACATAAATCAGTATTTTAATATGAAATAATTTTATAAAAGATTCTTAGAATTGACTCTGATACAGAAAAACCAAGGGCCCAGAAATCAGCCATGTGATTGTACCATTCATTAAAGATTATAATTAATTTAATAGTTTACCTCTCTGAAGAAGGTTTTGTGTTCCCCAATGTCATCTGATCATACATTTAAAGCAAAGAAAAATTTCAGTATTTCTATGTTTCTAAATGATCCTACATATTTGAGGATCTAGGTTTGGCTAGACCTAGTGTTAGCTTTGATACAATAGCATAAGCTCTCTCTGTTTTTAAAATGGAAATACAGTCTGTTCCTTTAGTCCTTTCTCAATCTTCCCTTCATCCCCTCCTCCCCTGTCTATTTTTTAACTCTGGGCATTAGACACTATAAATACACCAATTTCTCCACTTCTCTGGGGTTCAGGATACTACAGTTGAGTCTTTCATCTTTACATGATTTCTGAGATTCTATTTTACTCTTGTCCTCTCTGCATCTCCAAGGATGTCTATTTCTTAGCTAGTGCTGGCTACGAAATATGACTAGTTTCAGAACTATTTCCAACTTCTTTGTTTTGTCTTGTATTTCTATTGTGGCACTAATTACTAGCAATATGATTAATGCACTACGTACTGGTGGCATTGTTCCCTTTGTTTTTCTGATAATGCTAATTAATCCAATTTTGAAAAAAAAAATTCAGTTCTGTTCATACATGTCAGATTATAGGTGCTTTTGAAATCATTCCCCCTCACTTTGGTTTGAAATTAAAGTGAAAAGTAAGATTAGACCAATTAGTGATGTGTCTGAAAAAAAAAACCACTCTTATCAAAGTTGTTCATCAGAGAATGTCTAGGACTGGCAATGGTAGAAATGGCTCTGAAGTAGAAAAGTGCCAATTCGTAAGAAAAGTTATTTTGCCCTTTATTTATTTCTTAAATATGGGACAGTTGTATTACTTAGGTTTGGATGCAAGAGACTTTTAACATTTCCAAACGTAAGCGTGGATGGCTGAGTGAGATATGCACACCACCCAAACTTCAGCCAGAATCCATCTGCCCCTTCCATTTAAATGCTGTGTCTGTCTCCCTGTGGTTCTCTCCTAGCAGGTGCTCATTAGGGTTAACGGTGGGAGGCTCAGTTTTAAACCTGTAGTTGTTACTTGCTGTGCAGTTTGGTTTATGTTTGTAACATTTGTTTTCTTTGACAGAGCAATAATACTCAATGGTGCTCCTCCATTAAACTTCTCTCAGCACTTTTTACAGGCTCTCCTAAATTATATTACATATACTAAAATTTGGAGGGTATCTGGCTTACCAAAGATGCAGTGACTTTTGCCCTAAGAAACAGGAAAAATGAATTCATATATATATATATGTCTGTGTGTATGTATTTCTTCCAGGACTAATTTTGTATTCACATTTTTTTATGAATTAGAAGGAAAAAAAGTCTGCCAGAACTTCAGAATCATTGCATAACTAGATTATTATTCATGGTCTTTGAATCATTTTATAGAATTATATATTCTGTATATAATTTTATTTTTTAAAAACCTGAAGCTAGAATGTTTAAGCCAAGTATGGAATACGAAAAACAACTACTGATTTCCTTTAGATAAGTCACTTACCACATATCACATTTCATTTTGATCATACATACACTAATCTATAATTTGTGTTCTTATTGAATGTCAAGGAAGTATTTTTGAAAACCTTCTGAGAACTGCAGTTTGGGAACCACCCCCCTCCTGCAGTGTCTTCCCTGGCTTGTTTGTTTTGTTTCTTTCTTCTCCTACATAAAGTGACAGAGGAAATCTGTATTAGCTCTCCCATTTCACTGAGCAGCGGAAGAAGAGTAAGAAAGCACTCATCGCAAATAGTTAAATATTTCTGTTGAGGTTCAAGGCTGTGCTTTTAATTTCTAAAATTAACTTTCAGATTGAATTCGTTTCAACAAAAGGCAGGAGACTTGGTGAAGTCCTCCCCTCTACAAAATTGGATTAAAGCACTAATTGTTTTATTTGAAATATCACTTTCCATTAATTAATTCATTGTGCCCTTGACTGAATTGGTTGGAAACTCCAAAAGATCTGTAAGGAAAGAAAGAGAGAGCTGTGTGTCTTGACCTTCCCTCAGTCCCAAGCACATCTTTATTTACTATATTAAAGCATGAAGTGCTCCTATAAAACAAAAGATGGGGAAATTATGTAGGATGAGGGAATGGTTTCTCTCTTATGAAATGCAGGCTAATAGATTTTCTCTTTTAATGAGATGAAGTTTATGTTTTTGGATGGCTCTAATGGCTAAGACACTTGCCTGCTAACCAGACGGCTGGCGGTTCAAACCCACCAGCCACTCCTCGGAAGGAAGGTTGGGCAATCCTACTTCCGTAGTGATACTGCCTCAGAAACCCAAGGAGGGGTCGCTATGAGTCGGGTTTGACTCGACGGCACATAACAACAACAACAACAACAAAAAATCTACAACCACTCTAATCTACCCTTTCATTTGCCAACCACTGATACTCCAAACTCCCCACCATTCAGTCAGTTCTACTCATAGCAACCCACACTTGGTTTCTGAGGCAGTAAATCTTTATGGAAGTAGACTGCCCCATCTTCCTTCTGTGGAGGGGCTGGTGGCTTTGAACCACCAATCTTCTGGTTAGCAGTCAAATGCCTTAGGCACTGTGCCTCCAGAGCTCCTTAGCACCAATACAAGCAGGTATTTCTCCCTTCCTTTTCCAGTCTTCCTTGGTTCATATTGTGGTGGATTATGTCCACAGATTCTATGCCATCCAGTAGTCACCAAATAAATTGGGGTGTACATGGTATAACAGCTTGGAGTTGTACAATGGAATTCTTTTGGGGGGCAGTAAAGGGGGGTCAGATAGAAAAATGAATGAAATGCCCTCATATTTTCAGCAGCCTTTCTCATTTTTCTTAGTCAGTATGCTACTTTACATGATAGTACAGGGTCATTCCAATACCTGTCCCCTATTTTGCATGAGACCTTTAACGGATTTTCACAAAAGCAGGCAGTTTTTTCTTTCTTTTCTTTTGTTTTTAAGGGCATAAGTGAAATTCTGTTAGGTAAATAATTAAAATGTTCTTAAAGCCAGGACCTTGGATATTCAGTGGAGTGTTTTGTGAATGTCCATGTGTGTTCCTTTTTGAGAGTTCATTGTTTGATTTCATTTCCATAATATTTTAAAAAATCTTTGAATATTTTTTAATTCTTGACTACATTAAAGTCAATCTGTATTGTAAGTTCTAGTATTTCCAGGCATCATTGCTTATTGTCTATTTTGCAATTTATATATAGTGACTCACATCAACAAGCATGTCACCTGAGAATTAAATGATACCATATTTGACCTAAGTTCTATAATGGTTAGTTAGGGTTAGTTAGCTGTTGTTGTTGTTGTTATGTGCAGTCAAGTCAGACCCAACTCATAGTGGCCCCTTCTTGGGTTTCTGAGGTGGTATCACTATGGAAGTAGATTGCCCAACCTTCCTTTTGAGGAGTGGCTGGTGGGTTTGAACTGCCAGCCTTCTGGTTAGCAGTCAAGTGCCTTAGGCACTAAGCTACCAGAGCTCCAGGTTAATTAGCTAGAACAACATAACTTAGCATTTGAGCAATCGCTCCTTGGAGCAGGAGTTTAGTGCCGTTTGAACCACACATACGAGGAAATGATATATAAAACAACCGAAAGCTACTGTTTATTCAGTACTTGCTCTAATAGGCATGCTGCCTAAAAGCTTTATAAATGCTATCTCTTTCATTTTTATACCAGCCCTCTGAAGGAGGTATCATTAGCACTTTCATTTTACAGATGAAAGAGTTCTGCTGGTGCAATGGTTATGTGCTCAGCTGATACTTGAAAGGTCAACAGTTGAAAGAAAGGTCCCACCATCTATTTTGTGGGAGACAAGACCTTGTGATCTTCTTCTGAAAAAGTAAGAGTCTTGAAACTCTGTGAGGCAATTCAACTCTGTTCTATATGGTCTCTGTTGTTGTTGTTGAAGTAAGGTGCCATCAAGTTGGCTCCAAGTCATAATAACCCTATGTACAACCAAACTAAACACTGCCTGGTCCTGCAATACTTGCTATACCTGAGCCCATCATGGCAGCCACTGTGTCAATACATCTCATTGAGAACCTTCCCCTTTTATGTCGACCCTCCACTTTACCAAGTATGATATCCTTCTCCAAGGAATGGTCCCTTCTTACAACATGACCAAATTAAGTCAAACGAAGTCTGGCCATTCTTGCTTCCAAGGAGCATTCTGGCTGCACTTCATCCAGGACAGATTTGTTAGTTCTTTTGGCAGTCCATGGGACTTTCAGTATTCTTTGCCAGCACCACAACTCAAAAACATCAACTCTTTTTTGATCTTCCTTATTTATTATCCAGCTGTCACATGCATATGAGGTGATTGAAAATACCATGCCCTGGGTTAGGCGCACCTTAGTCTTCAAAGAGGCATCTTTGCTCTTCAGAACTTTAAAGAGATCTTTTGCAGCAGATTTGCCCAGTGCAATATGTTGTCAAATGTCTTGACTACTGCTTCCATTGGTGTTGATTGTGGAACCAAGTAATATGAAATTTTTGACAATCTTTTCTCCATTTATTGTGATAGTGCTTATTGGTCTAGTTGTGATGATTTTCATTTTCTTTATGTTGAGGTGCAATCTGTACTGCAGACTGTATTCTTTAATCTTCATCATTAAGTGCTTCAAGTCATCCTCACTTTCAGCAAGCAAAGTTGTGTCATCTGCGTATCACTGGTTGTTAATGAGTCTTCCTCCAATCCTGATGTTACATTCTTCTTTCTATAATACAGTTTCTCAGATTATTTGCTAAGCAAACAGATTGATTAAGCATGGTGAAAGGTTACAACCATGACACACTCCCTTCCTGATTTTAAACTATGCAGTATCCCCTTGTTCTGTTTGACCCACAGCCTCCTGGTCTATGTATAAGTTCCTGATGAGCACAATGAAGTGTTCTGGAATTCTCATACTTCTCAATGTTATCTATAATGTATACTGCTTTTACATAGTCAATAAAACACAAGAAAACCTCTTTCTGGTATTCTTTGCTTTCAGCCAAGATCCATCTGACATCAGCAATGATATCTCTCATTCCATGTCCTCTTCTGAATCCAGCTTGCATTTCTGGAAGTTCTCTGTCAATATACTGCTGCAACCATTTTTAAATTATCTCCAGCAATATTTACTTGCACATGATAGTAAAAAAAATATTGTTCAATAATTTCCACGTTCTGTGGGATCAACTTTCTTTGGAATGGGTGCAAATGTGAATCTTTTCAAGTCAGTTGGCCATGAGCTGTCTTCCAAATTTCTTGGCATAAATGAGTAGATGCCTCCAGCACAGTATCCATTTGTTGAAACCTCTCAATGGGTATTCCATCAATTCCTGGAGGCTTGTTTTTTGCCAATTCCTTCAGTGCAGCTTTGACTTCTTCTTTCCATACCATTGGTTCTTGATCATGGTCTCTATTAGTCAGAATCAACTCTAGGGCACACAACAACATTTTACAGATGAAGAAACTGAGGCTCAGCAGGGTTAATCCAAGGTTGTACATGCTTATAGATCCCAAAGCACAGGAAATTAGTTATTCTTTCTTTAATTCTTGAGCAAGACAACCATCCCTTGCAGGGATTAATCAAACATTATTTTGATGAGGAAGTGACTGTTTTATTACCTATTCAGTGAAAAATGTTCACAGATATCTTGGAAACTCTGTTAGATATGTTTACAGAAATTTCCAGAAAACAAAAGCATGGACAATTTAGATTGTCTATCATTTGACTACTGTACACTGGAACACTCAGGAAATTCTTCCAACTCAGACAAAAATAAAAGAGGGAAAGCAAAAGGAAAGAAGGAAGAGAAAAGAGAAAGACATGCTTTAAATTAGCATCACCAAACATAGGTATCAAATTAACACTATCAATTTTTTTTCCTTTTCTCAACTGCTTGCAGTAGCACCTACAGATCACAGCCTGAGATGATCCACTTCAGAAGCTGCACAGAATCTTAGGTTTTACAATGTTCTGTTGTTGAAAGGCAGTGGACTGGTGTGATTCAAAAACCAAAACGTTTCAAAACTTACTTCCTGAACAATTAAAAAAAATGTAGTGGAATGATAGAATAAAAAAAAAATTAATGGAATTAAAATCCAGTTGACTTAATTTTTTAACAGTTTTTTTTTAAAGATTTGTAATTTTCAATATGTACATGAACTATGAGTCGGGGCCGACTCGACGGCACATAACAACAACAACATGAAATTTGGTTCATATGTTGTATGTGTGCACGTGTGTATATATAGACAGAGAGAGAGAGAAAGATATAAAAACACCTCAAATTTTACTCCTTTATTTAGTTTTAAATAATTTTAACCTCACCATAAAGCAAACACCTTTATTAAAGCTGGTACATCTGATATCAGCAATACTCCTTCCTTAGCTAATTATCACCCCACTTGATTACATAGTCTTTTTCCACATAACAGCTTAGATTCATGAATAGTTCTATGTTCCTTTTTTTAATTATTATTTTCAGTACTTATTATTTTAAGAAATGGAAATTTTCATGTAAAAGTTAGCTTCTTTTAAATCATCTTCATGGGGGCAGAAACATATTTATAAAACAGTGTCCAGTTTTTCATATCTGAACTCTATACTAATAATATTATTCAAACTAACAAGAGCCCACAACTTTAAAAAATATTAAAATATCATACATATAATTAACTTTTATTTATCTTTTATATAATACTTACATCATGTATTATCTGTAAGGAAAAAAAAACATGGTTTTTCTCTGTCAATTACTGTATTCATGAGTTACTTCACTTTTTTGGGTGTTTGTAAAATATAAAATATCTTTCATTCAGTCTCAGTAAAATTCAGAATATAAATTAGAAACAGAAGGGAATTCATTCTAAAGGAAAATACAATTGATTTTAAAGTATTCAGTCTACTCATATTTTCTCTTAGATTATAATCAAGAGTTGACTATACTTACTCACATAATCGATTTAATTCTTCTAGCTCAAGGAGTTTTATACATGACCCATACTACCATCATCCTGATAATTTATTACGCAGCCATTGAAACATACTTAGGAATAATTTATAACAAGAATTTATAAACATGGATAATTTTTATTCTGTTTATGGTAAGGCAAAAAAAAAATCATGGTACATCATTACTTATGTAGTATGATTGATTATAAAGAAGTAAAAGAAAAATATTAGAAGGTTATACATTAAAATGTTAACTGATCATGTCATGTGCTGAGTAATTTTTCTCTTTTCTCAAATTTTATTTATAACAAGTGTTTATTATTTTCATAATATAAAAAGTTTAAGTTAGAATGGATAATGTGAGACTGAGTCATATTTTTTTTAAAAAAATGTTTTAAATTATTCTTTCATTTCACTGGAGTTATTTAACACATGGAGGTGAAAATTCTGGAGCCTGTGCCATTAAAGAAGGCTGATTCCCAGTTGGTAGGTGTGTTGGTGAGATCTGGGAGCAAAACAACTGATGCATGTTAATACAAAGAGGAGGAATGGTTAGGATAATCATCTAATAGAAATAATAGAATGTCATTTTATTCCATTAGAGACTAATTCTAGTTTAGGCCCCAAGGATCCCTATAACTGAGTTTTAGTAATTATTGTAAGTAATTGCTTTACGAGTATTTTTTCATACCGACCAAATGAAGATATGTTTCTCCCCTAAAAAAATTGGTTTTAAAAACAGGATTAAAAAGTAAAACAAATCTGACTCGACGGCACATAACAACAACAACATAAACTACTTCATTCTATTTTTATTTTATTTTTCTGCCAATGACTATTGGAAAACACAGGTAGCAGAAAAAGAGTGACTGTAATTTTCCTCATTGGTAAATTAAAAGTAATATATTGGGAGCTCTGGTGGCATAGTGCCTAAGGCATTTGACTGCTAACCAGAAGACTAGTGGTTCAAACCCACCAGCCACTCCTCGGAAGGAAGGTTGAGCAATTTACTTCCATAGTGATATTGCCTGGGAGCTCTGGTAGCATAGTGGCTAAGACACTTGCCTGCTAACCAGACGGCTGGCGGTTCAAACCCACCAGCCACTACTCGGAAGAAAGGTTGGGCAATCCTACTTCCGTAGTGATACTGCCTCGGAAACCCAAGGAGGGGTCACTATGAGTCGGGGCCGACTCGACGGCACATAACAACAACAAGTGATATTGCCTGGGAAACCCAAGGAGGGGTCTCTATGAGTCCGGTCTGACCCCACGGAAGGTTTATTTTTTTTTTAAGTACAGGAACTCTGGTGGCATAGTACCTAAGGCATCTAACTGCTAACCAGAAGGCTGGTGGTTCAAAGCCACCAGCCACTCCCCGGAAGGAAGGTTGGGCAATCTACTTCTGGAGAGATACCACCTCGGAAACCCAAGGAGAGGTCTCTCTGAGTCTAATGGACACGACAGCAGTGAGGGTTTTTTTTTTTTTAATGTATTTTATAAGATAGTCTAGAAAAGTGGCCTCCAAAATCAGATATGCTGACCTAAGAGGTGATAGAAGAAAACACTGGTTCACTTTTATTATATAAAAATAAAATAATTTTATTATATAAAAAATTACATAGTAATTTTAAATGTTTATATTTACTTATGTAAAACCTTTGCTGACTTCAAGCATGGGTGGATCCCAGGCAATGGCTTGTTTCCTCAGTCAGATGACTGCATGTTACAGACAGCTCAGGAGCGGTCCTGAGAGAGGGGAGGGGAAAAGAGGAGACTACGTCACAGGAAGCAGCCCAGCACCTTCCCCAGCCTATTACAAGGCACGTGGTTTTCAGGAGTTCCGTTAAGTATAAGTGCAGATTACGTGATCTACTTTTAACTAAAATATACCTCACGAAGTTGACAAAGGGCTTTAAAAGTGAAGCTAGATATTGAAATTAATAATTATTATGAGACTACAAATGAGCAAGGTAATGGCACACTCTGCACTTTTCCTTCCCCTACTACTGGCTCCTTAATAGCAATGTTGAACTAGAAACAATCGCATTATGTTCAAGTTTTGACACTATTAACAAGCACAGACATAAAATGAACTTAGAGGTAGACCTTTGAATCATAAAGTATTAAGTCAGGATTCATAGGATATAAAGCCTATCCAATTATCTTGTTTTCATTGTTGTTCTTGTTACTAGCCCGTTGATTCCAACTTATGGTAACCCTGTGTATACGGAGTAGAGCTGCCCCATGGCATTTATAAGATTGTGACCTTTCGGAAGCATATCACCACGCCTGTCTTTGAGGAGACTATGGGTGGGTTTGAACTGCTGACCTTGTGACTAGAAGTTGAGCACTTAAATATTTGTGCCCTCCAGCGACTCCTACTGTTCTCATTAAAACACTATTAATTACATTTTTACTAGAAATAAAATATTATTGTGCCTTTAATAATCAAAATAATTATTTCAAACATTGTTTGCTTCTTGTTCATCCTATTCTTTTAAAATTCTTTTTGTACACATTTCATAATTATATAATACAGCAGTAGTACAGTAAGTATGTAATACATAAATGCATATAATTTTGTGAGAGCACATGTTCCATATTATAATACTATTGGGGTGTATGAGAAAACAATTTTGACAATGATTGGTTTAGAGGATTGGATCTGAAAATGTGTATAAAGCACCAAGAAGAACATTTATCACCTGTGGTTGTGAATCTAATCCAATGATGGAATCCTGCAGAGGTGAATTAAGATACATGTTTAAATTCATTTCAGTTTATACTGGGTCTTTCTAGACAATTTCATTCCTGAGAAGGTATTTGTATCACAAAGGGAGCACTTGAGGGACATCCCAGCGACCCAGGAGCTAATCCTGCCTTTTGCCTATCTGATGGGAGGAATGGAGGGAGTCTCAGTACCGTGATGGACTTGATGCTGATGACCATCCATTTCTGATTTCTGCTCAGCAGCATCCACCAGAAAATTGATAGTGATCTCCTTTTCAGTTTCCTAAGAGAGGGATAATTGTTGTTGTTGTTGTTGTTACGTGCTGTCCAGTCATCCCCGACTCATAGCGACCCCTCCTTGGGTTTCCGAGGCAGTATCACTATGGAAGTAGGATTGCCCAACCTTCCTTCCGAGGAGTGGCTGGTGGGTTTGAACCACCAGCCGTCTGGTTAGCAGGCAAGTGTCTTAGCCACTATGCTACCAGAGCTCCCAAGAGAGGGATAATATAAAATAAAAATATAACATAACATACAATACTACATCTAATGCATAGATAATTTTGGCAATAAAAAATTGAAGTATCCATAGAAATCTGAGCACTTTTTTTTCCCCTCAGAATGAATTTAAAATATTTACTGATCCTACGTCTTCTTGGGTTGAGTAATAAAAGTAAAAAAAAAAAAGTTTTTTTCATTATTAGATGACTAGTTTCAATACAAAATTATAGAATTTATTATATATGTTTGAAAAAGGATTTTCCATAGCTCCGTCACAGGACCCCTTCCTTAAGGCCCTGTTACACTGAGGGAGATGGACCAGTAGAGAGAGAAAGATATTCACACCTACAGAATGTGTAGGAGCCATATTTTAACTCTTAATTCCGGAAATGTTACCTCATTTGAATATTTGTTTGTTAGGCATTCAAATGAATAATCTGTTAAGAAATTGAGCAAGCTTTTTCTTTCTTCTTTATCCCTTGTGGTAGTTACATTTGTGTGTCAACTTGGCTGGGCCTGGTTGAGTGGCTGGGCAGCTGGTGGTAGTTATTCCCCATGATGAGACTGGCAACCAACTCCATGATGGGATCTACCACAAGCAGCTGAGTAGGTGCCTTTGGGATGTGGTCTGCTTCCTGTATTTAAGAAGCCTTGGGGATAGTCTGGAGCTTATGGCACGCTTGGACCCTGCATGTAGCCGTGTCATTGTTCAGTAGCCTGCCATGCTCTGCCAACCTTGGGACTTACAGTGGACTTAAATTAATGGCCCCATGTGGTTTGGTAACATTGGAACTGTGCTTTTTACTTGTCAACTTTGGGCTTGTCAGCCTCAGCAGCCAGCAGCTATCTGAGTGAAGAAAAGCCTCTAGCTCCAGTGGGCTGGGACCAAGCAGTGGACCCCAAGGTTGAGGGGCTTTCACCCAGGCCCTAGAGCCTGGCATTTTGAACTTGGACTTAAAGCCTCCAAATTGTGAGAGAATAAACTCCTGTTTGTTAAGGCCATCCCGTTTGTGGTATATTCTTGTCAGAACGGCACTAGGTAACCAGAACATCCCTTTTTTATTTTTTTCTGAACACACACACACACACACACACACACATTATCTATATAATAAAATTAACAGACAAAAATATAGAAAAATACATATTTGGAAAATCATTTGGACCTTTGCTTTCATTCTTGGGGGTCAAATTACTGACAGGAGTGAAGGGAGAAATGGCAAATATTTTCTTCATCTTTTTTTTTTTTTGCTTTCTGTCTTCCCCGGACTCTCCTCTCCATCTACTGGTATGTTAAAGACAGAAAGTTCTTTTACCCACACATGGTTGCCTCATTCAAATTCCATATGCATTCAGCTACGCTACTGGAAGAGGCCCTCTGTTTCCTTGGTGCTTTGGGGAAGCCAACATAATTTGATCAGTAAAATTACTGAAGGTGATATTTAAAATAAACAAAGAGCTGAAGGGCTGGGATCTAAAACAAAGCGTGGTCGAGAGATTTGAAAGGATATCTCTTCCACAGATTTTGAGAGTGTGTGTTCGCAATCGTAATTCACCCACCGTTTCAAAACATGACCCAAATCAGGGCACAGAAAAGAGGTAGCCCCTCTCGCCCCTCTCACAGCCTGGGCTGCTGCATGGTTGCTGACTAAATACAGCTCTTGCTATTTTTCCAGTTCTGATTTCCTAGCCCTGTGAGAACATCCAGCCATTTAAGGGAGTGTCACTCAAGCTTATCCTTTTAATCGGAGCCCTTAGAAGAAATGCCAGTTTGTTTTTGGAGACAGTTAATCTGACGGAAGTAAATTCAAGTTTTGGCAAAGATCTATGGTAATATAGAGTGAAAAGCTGCCAAACAGTATTATTATTAGAAGAAAAACGGCACGACCTCCCCAAGTCAAATGCCAAGCACACCTACATCACTTTCAATCAAGCCACAGAAAAATAAGATATTTTTAGATGTATCAAGCCTTAGTGCTTCTTTGCCCCAAGGGCTATTTTATTACTGCAAAAAGAGCTTGTAATCACTTTTCCATGAGCTTCTTATAATTTAATATGAAATGAGCTTTTAGAAAAAATATACTTCAAAACAAACCTAAACAGCTATTCCTCCGACCCGCTCCACTGACCCTGGGTGCTCCTGTTTGCTCTCATTTTGCTTCATCACCAGGCCGCACTGCATAGCCTTCCAGACACCTGCCCAGTCCTGCAGCCTTCAGATCAACAAAGGCATCTTCAAATTTCCATTCCCTAAGCCACTCCTCAGAAGGAAGTTGGGGAATCTACTTCCCTAGTGATCCCACCTTGGAAACCCTTGTGAGTTGGGTCCAACTGGACGGCAAATAACAACAACAACAAGCCACATTATACCGGTTGAGATATTGTTACATGGGTGAGCTGGGACCAGAATGAAATGTGGCATCCTAGCGGCAGAGTTGAGGAGGAAACCAAAGTCTCCATTGTTGAAGTTAGGGGAGAATGGGATCTTGGTGATGTTCTGAAACAATATCCCCCTCTTATGGATGAGGAGAATGAAGTTAAGTATGGCTATAATGGGCCCAAAATCATACAGGTAATTAAGTACAGAGCGTCAGTTAGAGCCCAGGTCTAATTCACATCATTTTACCAATTCGTCGTTCTGTGATTATTATTATTATTTTTTTCTCATACTAGAAATACTAGTGATAGTCCAAAGAAGAAACATTCTCATTTCTCTTCCTCATTCTGCCTCCCCTTCTACTGACAGGTCCCACGGGTCCTCTAATGCCATACTGAGAGTCAGGATTTGTCACTCCTGGGAAAACCAAGGAGAATATTGATATAAGTATCCCTTTGCAGAATTAACTCTGGATCATGGGATGAGGGTGGGGATGGGGAAAATAATTCTCAGTAACAGCCCTTTCCCCAAAAAATGGGTGGGTAGTATGGGTGATTGAATTCTTTTAATCCTTTATCATAACTGGCTCAACCAAGTGGAACTGAGTGTGCTGACAAACTTGTTTGCCAAGAACTATAGTTGGAGCCATATAAAATTGCCCATATTCGACCATTTTTGACCTACAAAAACATTTCATATAGTTCAATATACTTTTATTGAGTAGCAATCACATGCCAGAGACCCTACCAAGTGTTACCCAGTGGATCAAGATTTAAAATGACCTGCGAGTTCAGCATTTTGGTTCTTCCTATACAGGCAATGTGATTTACCTACGTCCTATACAGGCAATGTGATTTACCTACGTCCTATACAGGCAATGTGATTTTACCTAAGTCATAAGGCCAGAAAATGAGGACAACAGAATTTAGCCAACTTGGTCTTACTTCATATTTCCTGTTCTTTCATGTTGTCACCAGTGGGAAGAAGAGGAAAGCATTCTTGCCGATGGCTTCTCTCCTTCTCTCCCCCTTATCTCCCTTCATCCCTCTCCCTGTCTGGGCACCAGAAACTCATGGTGTACAGAAAGTCTGCACCATCCATCAAGTCTTCACTGGGAGCTCCCTCCCCCTATTCTCTCCTGTGTTTACCCTTTCAGCCCTTTGATTCCGGTTCTGGCCCTATCTGTCCCATCTCAGCAGTTCCCCTCCATCCCTGCTACAGTGACTCCATGATGCCTCAGGCATCACTCCTACCAAGGAGCAATTGAAAGGGTCCCTCCCCAATCCAGGCAGTCCTAGAGCCATGGATAGTGTCGAGGCTTCAAGGACCTTGTCAGTCAGGGTTTGGCTACAAGACAGTCTGGCTCAGATGTTTCTAACTTAGGGCTATTGGAAAAATTTTAGGTGGTTGATAAATTTGAATGGAAAAAAACAAACTACATTTTAGTTTTCACCAATGTTAAACTGAAATTTAGCATTTTCCTCCATTCTGAATGAAGGTAAAAAAATAGTACTATTAATAGTACATATGACTTGATCATCAACAGAAATCATAGATATTTTCATATCCCATTATAGTTGTTACTGATATCCCAAGATATTGTTTATATTCATTGTGACTTCCAGATCACAACCTGCCACGGCTCTTACCATGTTAACAAAGAACATTTATTAATATTAATAATATTAACAGAATATTAGTAAAGAAACATGTGTACTACTATATCATGTATTTGCATTTTAATGTTTTGGTAATTGAATTTTAATATGATTGATTTTCTTTGTAAGCCTACAAATTCTATTTCATACATTTAAAAATATTTTTCTGGGAGGAGGTCTATAGATCTCACCAGACTGCCTGGTGGGTCCCTAGTACACACAAAGTCAAGAACCCCTGGTCCAGGAGGGCAGTCAGACAGGGATGAATCCTGTTGCCACCCCTCCTAGCTGAGAGACCTGGGAAACATTTCTCCACATTTCTAAGCATCATTTTCCCCAATCTTTAAAAGTGAGGTGGACCTCTAACTCTAGGTTTGTTGTAAGAATTAAATGAGGTAACACACAATGCCTAGCAGGGAGGAAGGGCTCAATAAATGCTCACTATCATCATTATTAGGAGAACTTCCCTTCACTTTGCTCCTTCCATTACTTGTGGAGGAAAAAATTGTTGAAGAAGGCAGTCTGTTTGTCTCCATGTCCACTTCTGGTGCCCAGGGCTTTCAGAGTCTTTCCAGTCTCCCACAAAACCTCTTAGATTGTTATCCTCCCCACATGCAAATGATTCACCATTTTCTTCATCGAAGCCATCTCTTGTCAATAAGCAATAGCTGCCTAATTTCTAGTGGGGCCATTACTCTATCCAAAGTGAATTTTTATTAATTGAACATGGAAGTAGATGTCAGTATTACTGACAGTTTTCTATTGTCCTAGTTCAGTCCCTAGTTTGGGTGAGGCCCTTAACCTCTCTGAGTCCCTGTGAAAGCAGCCAGGTAATTTCAACCTTTTCTTCCTCACTGACTGTTATGCATAATAAATTAGGGAAAGAGTGTGAAGGCCCTTTGAGAACTGTAAAAACTAACAAACTGTTTGCTTTGGAGTTGATGCCAACTCATGCCAATCCCATGTGTTTCAGAGTAGAACTGAGCTCCATAGAGTTTCAGTGGCTGCCATCTTTTGTAAGTAGATCACCAGGACTTTCTTTTGAGGTACCTTTTGGCTGGATTCAAACCACCAACCTTCTGGTTAGTAGCTAAATGCTTAACCATTTGCACCACCCAAGGACTCTTAAATCAGTTGTCATTGAGTCGATTCTGATTCATGTCGATCCTTTGTGTTTGTGAGTAGACCTGCACTCCATGGTGAGAATTGCCAAGTGCAATGTAAATATTTGCCATGCACACATCCTGCATCCCTACTTCAGTGCCTTTGTACATGTTTTCCCTTCTACTAGGAATGATTTTCCTACCATATTTCCAGGCCTGATTCAAATGTCACCTCCTTCATCAACTCTTTCTGACTGCTGTCTAGAATAATCTGATGTGAGGTTGCCTTTCTCCTGTCACCACTTTAACTGTATCAATCTATTGGTACTTTTTACTTTTTAGTTTACTCTACACCTTATTAGGTCTTATCTTTTGTGCCAAGTAAGTGTTCTATGGGTAAGACAATTGTGTAATTTCCCTTTGTAAAAATTTAGCTTGCCATACTAGAGATACCTACTTAAATATACTAAAAATTTGTTAAATTTTTTTTCAGAGTGAAGACATTTCCTGCCCTAGAGGAAGGTTAGTAAGGAGAAGTAAATGAAAACATGAAATAGCTCAAGTACAAAAGCATTATTCAAGTACTAAACTCTGAAGAAAGACCATGTAGTAGACATTGTAGGTTGGGAATTGAGGAATGATAGATCAGGGAAGACTTCCTGGAGGAGGCAAGTGTTGCCAAGAGATAAGCAAATGCCAGGACCGATGACCTTAATGAAGTAGAAGAGTAGGGAGTAGTAAGTATGCTGAATGAGATGAAGAGAAAAACAGAGGTGAGAAATCCACTCATTCCTCCTGTCCATCAGCAAACCTTCAGTGAAGACCTGTTCTGTGCCAGACACAGTCACATATGGTGGGTAGACAATAGATAGTCACGAGTTATTGGCAACAGAGATACCATAGTAATTATTATTGATGTAGCTTAAGCTCAAGCTCACTGCCATTGAGTCGATTCCAACTCATAGTGACTCCCTTTGGATTTCCGAGGCGGCAAATCTTTATGGAAGTAGATTGCCCAGTCTTCCTTCCATGAAGTGGCTGGTGGGTTTAAACTGCCAACCTTCTGGTTAGCAGTTTAATATAAACAACAATGCAACACACTGCTGTCAAGTCGGATCCAACTCACAGCAACCCCTTCCTGGGTTTCCAAGGCGGTATCACTACGGAAGTAGATTGCCCCATCTTTCTTCCGAGGAGTGGCTGGTGGGTTTGAACTGCCAACCTTCTGGTTAGCAGTCAAGTGTCTTAGGCACTATGTTACCACAGCTCCTGGAAGTAGATATAGCAAGGGTATAATTAAGAAGGCATTGTTGATTCAGTAGTAGAATTTTCATCTCCTTTGTGTGAGATCTGGGTTAGATTCCTGTCCAATGCCCTTCATGTGCAGCTACCATCCATCTGTCAGGGGAGACTTGTGTGTTGCTATGATGCTGAGCAGGTCTTAGTGGAGTTTCTAGAGTAAGAAGGACTAGGATGAACACCTGGCAATCTGCTTCTGAAAGTTAGTCAGCCAAAGAAACCTTAGTGGATCACAAAGGTCTGATCCACACTGATCATGGGGATGGTGCAGGCCCAGGCAGCACTTGATTCTATTGGGGATGGAGTTGCCATCAGTAGAGGGCCAACTGGACAGCCCCTAACAACAGCAAGGGTACAATTATATCTCTAACCCCTAGCGTAGAGATTATGCATTCAGGAATTCTGGCTTAGGAAAGCTTAGCAAATGCCATTTTTACGGGAGGGATCTCCCTGGGAAGACCCCTTTTCTGCACCATAGATGGATGTTTAAGCATGTCATGGTCAGACTTTCATTCCTTGGTGAG
>NW_006921619.1:3295233-3299013 GCF_000298275.1 Orycteropus afer afer
CAGCAAAACAAAGGTTTCTTTCTATAAACTTTTGTTTTGGTTACCTAGTGCTGCTCTGACAAGAATATACCACAAGTGGGATGAATTGAACAAACATGAGTTTTATTCTCTTACAATTTTGGAGACTTTAAGTCTGAGTTCAAAATGCCAGACTCTAGGGGCTGGGTGAAAGCCTCCCGACCTTGGGCTTCAACTCTACCTCCTGCTCCCAGCTCACTGAAGCTAGAGGCTTTTCTTTACTCAGACAGCTGCTGACTGCTGAGGCTGCCAAGCCCAAGGCTGACAAGTAAAAAGACACAGTCCCGATGTTACCAAACCACACAGCAGGCCATTCATTCAAGTCCATCGAAAGTCCCAAAGTCAGCAGAGCATGGCAGGCTGCTGAATAATGGCATGGCTACATGTAGGGTTCAAGCATGCCGTAATCCTAGAGACCATTTGCAAAGCTGCTTCTTGTATACAGGAAGCACACCACATCCCTAAAGCAGCTACTCAGATGCTTGTGGTAGAATCCACCATGAAGTTGATTGCCAGTCTCATCATGGGGAATAACTACTACCAGCTGCCCAGCCACTCAATCAGGCCCAACCAAGTTCACATACAACCTTAACTACCACGACCTTTAATTATTCGTTTTCTGTAGCCAAAAGTTCTTTTCTTCTGGTTACATATCATACTTTTTGTTTATTTTGTCATTTAAAGTGCTCAGTGATCTTATATAAGGTAGATATTCCCTCATACCCCATATTTTATCATGGAGGAAATAAGACAGAGAGGTTAAGTAACTCTCGCAGGACCACACAGTTTGTAATAGATGAAGTCTGGTTCCTGTCACAAAACTAGTGCTTTTGTTTTTAGTTGTTTTCTTTTCTTTTCAATACTAAACCCGTGCAATGACATGCTAGACTTCTTTTGCTGGACTTTATGGGAATGTTGGAGTGGGTTGGAGACACAATTCATGTGTATGTCCTTGTCACACCCAGAAAATGTTCCAAAACTGAAGAAGAAAAATGCCGATCAGGTCTGTGCTGAGGAACGTAATATGAACCTAGTGTTTTAGAATTGGATTCTTTAGAATTCAAAAGGACGAATAATAAACATGATGTGACCATTATTTTTGGTGAGCAATTAGAATAGCATTATCTTGACAGAATTGAATTTCCATTAATGGAAGAAGGAAGAGCACTTCAGAATTTGGCACATCTTCACTTTCATGTTTGAAGTAGGCATTGGAAACAATATTCTCCTAAAAACTTCAAAAGCCCGCTTATAGTTGGAAATTTGTTCATGGATCTTTTAGCTATTCTTTGGCACTTTTTTGTAGAATGCTTTAATATCCAATTTCAGAGGCTTTCTAGTACAATCATACCAATTCAGCATATGTTCACTAACACATTTAAAAAATTGATTTAAATTAGTGCAAAGAAACATTTGACATTTACAGGACTGGCGACTCAGCTCACTGAGTCACAAATATGCCTACATTGCTTTTCATAAGGAAGTGTTACAGTGCAGTATACATGTTTGTATGCAGGATACCACTGATCCACGTCCTTTGGTGCACATGTATGAATATAAAGAAACAAATCAATCGTCATCTAGTGGCTTCTGACTCATGGTGACCCCACATGTGTCAGAGTGGAATTGCACCCTCTAGGGAAGCTCTGGTAGCATAGTGGCTAAGACACTTGCCTGCTAACCAGACGGCTGGCGGTTCAAACCCACCAGCCACTCCTCGGAAGGAAGGTTGGGCAATCCTACTTCCGTAGTGATACTGCCTCGGAAACCCAAGGAGGGGTCGCTATGAGTCGGGGCCGACTCGACGGCACATAACAACAACAACAACAGGGTTTCCAATGGCTGATTTTTTGGAAGGAGATTCCCAGGCCTTTCTTTCAAGGTGCCTCTGAGTAGACTACATTTGAACTACCCAGGGAGTCCTGGGTGTGTATACTATACGCTTATGCACTCACGTGTACATGTGCTGTGGAAAATTCTCTGAAGGTTCATTGATTCATTCATTTGAAAAAATGGTGTCTACCATACTCCATATGCATCTCTTCTAGAAAACTGTATGGGATTTAAAAACACTAAGACAGCTTATGTCAGGGAAACAAGCCAGCAAAAAATGAAAAGCAACATACCTGGTAAGGGCTACTTAGTTACTTTACAGCAAATGAGTATACAAACAAGCATGGTGTGCTCTTGCTTGAGGCCTTGTCTTTAGCTGAATAATGGCTACTATCTCCTGAACCCTCATCCTGTGTCATTCACTTTAGGCCTTGGTCCTATATCGCTGGTCCTCAGTTCCTATTTTAGAGATGAGAAACAGACATTAAGAGATTTACCTTACCCAAGGATACAGAGCAGTCAAGGGCAAAGTCAGAACCCAAGTTCAGTTCTCCAGCCTGCACAATCCTCACCCTTCCTACTTCATGTTATTGCTTCTTTGCTTTCTCTTTACTCAGTTTGCTTCTCAGAAAAAAGAAGAAATTTGTCCATCATAGAGTAAACTGAGGCTGAATGCTGGGGCGACTTGTGTCTTTTCAACTATCTGCATGCCAAAGAATAGGTACGTGCCTTAGTTTCTCAGTGCTGCTTTACCAGAAATATCACAGTGGGCAGTTTTAAAGAACTGAAATTTATTTTCTCACAGTCTACAAGGCTATAAGTCCAAATTCAGGGTACTAACTACAGTGGAATGCTTCTCTGTATGTAGGCACTAAGGGAGACCCTTGTCTCAGTTTCTGTAGACCCAGTGTTCCTTGGCTCCTTGGTGAGCTTCACACTGTAACTGTCTTCTCCCCATTTGTGCTGGTTTTCTCAGTGTCTGCTCCTTATATCTCAGAAGTAATTGGATTTAGGACACATCCTACTCCGACATGGGCAAATGGAATTACTTCCACAGATATAAAAGCTAGGATTCCAATACATATTTTGTGGGGGGCACAATTTGACTCATTAACATGACATATATACCTTTCTGTAGTTTCCACCCACCATGCAGAGTGAAACACAACCCAAGCACACAGATGCCAAGAGATGGATCAGAGTGAGTGGTGTGGGAGGATGCTAATGATAAGAGAAATTTGACTGGGAAATTTGATAAGAGAAATTGACTGGAAGTCAACTTAGCTTGGAGGGACTGGGAAGACACTGTTTGGTATTTGCAGTTTCCATTCATATCTGGTCTGTGTAACCAAGCTTGATGGGTACCAGGCACTCTCTCTGCTTTAGACCCTCCAAACACATACCACTCAGGTCCCAGTAAAGTGTGGCTCATGACAAAACAAAAATAAAACATAGGGCTTTTTCATAGGACCTCTGGGCCCAAAAGGTGAATTTCCTATTCACTATGTACACATATCTCATATGTAAGTATACAATTCATTTTATGATATATATTATACATGTTATAGTATCACTGGAGGACAGTTTACAACCAACACTCTTCAGGTAAATTTTCAGTGTTAAGATCTGGTTTTAGAAATAGAATGCATTATTTATATTATTAGAATCAGATGTAATGTTACTTTTGTATTGCTAAGAATGTATGCTTAAACCTAAATAGCTTCTATTAAATCAAGAGATATATTAGTGATGCCTTTCATAAAATAACTATTATCTGATGCCTTGTGACTTCAGAGAATGTAACACTCAGTAATCCAATGTACCACCTTCTATCATAAGGTGAGAGTGTTTAAGTGATTTCCAGCAAGCAGTGGCCAAACCTCCTAACCTCTATAATGACAAAAAAAAAAAAAAAAAAATGCTGAGGCT
>NW_006921619.1:3299113-3301810 GCF_000298275.1 Orycteropus afer afer
TCCAACTCATGGCGATCCCTCCTTGGGTTTCTGAGGCAGTATTACTGTGGAAGTTGATTGCCCCACCTTCCTCTATAATAAGGAGAGAGAATTAAACTAAAACCAAACCTGCTGCTGTCAAGTGAATTCTGACTCATGGTGACCTCACGTGTTTCAGAGTAGAAGTCCACTCCACAGGGTTTTCAATGACTGCGCGTTTTCAGAAGTAGGTTGCCAGCCTCCATTCTGAGGTGCCTGTGGATGGATTCGAACCACTAACCTTTCAGTTAATAGCTGAGTGCTTAACCATTTGCACTACTCAGAAAGAGGGCATTGCAGTAGAAACAATAACCATGAAGGAAACAGTAAGAAGTCTTTATTTCCTTTTTCTTTTCCTCCTTCTCCAAGTAAACCAAGCACCAGGCTTTTTTTTTTTTTCTTTTAATAAAATCTTTATTTTCAAATACTTTTTTAATCTACAGAAAAATTACAAAGATAGTACACAGAATTTCTATATACACTGCTTGCAGTTCCCCCTATAATTAACATCTCACATTATCATTAACTAAATAACTTTAACCATATTTCCTTAGTTATTACTTAATGTCACTTTTCTCTCCCAAGACCCCACCAGGATCCCACATTACATTTAGTTATCATGTCTCCTTAGGCTCCTCTTGGCTGTGACACTTTCTCTGACTTTCCCTTTCTTGGATGATTGTGAGGATTTTGAAGAACAATGGTCAAGTATTTTGTAGACTGCCCCTCAATTGGGATTTGGCTGACATTTTGCTCATGATTAGACTGGGATTATGGGAGTTGGGGAGGAGACCACAGAGGTAAAGCACCATTCTCATCACATCATAAGGCTTGGTTTTTAGCATAAGTAAAGTACCTGGCACATAGCAGCTACTCAGTAAATCACAGATTCTTCCTCTTCTCCTATCCTCAGGTCCATTCAGTAACTAGTAAATAATTTGTAAATTATTTACATTGTTTCAGTGTCTGTCTTCTAGGAGGGGTAGGAACCAGCTAGAGAACAGGCTACATTATAAAGCAGAAATTCAGATTTTTGCTAATCACACTCAGTGGCAACACCAGTGGCTCCTGCTCTGGTGGCCTCTCTTATCCTGCTCTGATCTCAGAGGGCGTTCTATACAGCCTATAGTGAGGGATGGTCTCTTTGTTCTCTGTGTTCTTGTTTGGTTTCGTCAATGAGGCACCAGCAGGAGTTTGACTGGCAGGGGGAGAGTGATATGGAGATATTTATACTATGCTGCCTCCCTTCCGTCTTGGTTGAGGTGAACCGGCTGCTTCCCTCTGAGGCAGATCACAGCTATTGGTCTTCCACACTGCTGCCGTCTGCAGAGCTCCAACCCTTCCCATACAGCTCTTCCTTTGTTCCTTCAGGCTCTGGGATGAAGATGTGTACCTCTATTGCTTGCCCAGGAATCAGCACTTTCTCTTGTTTTCCACAAACCTCTCTTAACTTGTAAATTAATCCTTTATTTGTTAGTGTTGCTATTAGATGCCATTGAGTTGATTCTGACTCATACTGCCCCTGTGTACAACAGAACAAAACACTGCTTGGTCTGACACCATCACCATAATCGCTGCTATGTTTGAGCTCATTGTTTAGTAACTGTGTCAATTCATCCCATTAAGAGTCTTCCTCTTATTAATGACTCCACTTTACCAAGCATGATGTCTTCTCCCGGGACTAGTCTCTCTAAAATACATAAGATGCAATCTCTCCATCCTTGCTTCTAAGGAGCATTCTGAATGTGCTTCGTCCAAGACAGATTTGTTCATTCTTTTGGCAAAACCAAAAAACCAAACTCACTATCGTCGAGTAGTACATGGTATATTCAATATTCTTCTTCAACATCATAATTCAAACTCATCAATTCCTCTTCGGTCTTCCTTTTTAATTGTCAAACTTTCCCATGTCTATGAGAAGATGCAGTGCTGGAGGCCCACAGTCATTTATGCCAAAAAATTTGGAAGACAGCTACCTGGTCAACCAGAAGAGATATGGAAGAGATCCTATTTGTGCCCATTCCATAGAAAGGTGATCCCACAGAATGTGGAAATTATTGAACCACATAAATATCACATGCAAGTAAAATTTTGCTGAAGATAATTTTAAAATGGTTGCAGCAATACACTGACAGAACTGTCAGAAATTAAAGCTGCCTTTAAAAGAGGATGTGCAATGACAGATATCATTGCTGATGTCAGATGGATCTTCACTGAAAACAAAGAATACCAGAAACATGTTTGCCTGTGTTTTATTCACTAGGCAAACACATTCAACTCTATGTTGTTTGTTTTTGTTAGGTGCCATTGAGTCATTTCCGACTCATAGCGACCCCATGCACAGCAGAACGAAACACTGCCCAATCCTGCGCCAGCTCCACGATCCCTGCTATACCTGAGCCCATCATCATAGCCACCATGTTAATCCATCGTGTTGAAGGCCTCCCCTTCTTTCGTCGACCCTCCACCCTACCAAGCATGACATCCTTCTCCAGGGAATGGTCCCTTCTTACAACATGACCAAAATAGGTGAGACGAAATCTGGCCATTCTTGCTTCCAAGGAGCATTCTGGCTGCACTTCTTCCAGGACAGATCTGTTAGTTCTTTTAGCAGTCCATGGTACTTTCAGCATTCTTCGCTAGCACCACAACTCAAAGGCATCAACTCTTCTTCGGTCT
>NW_006921619.1:3303559-3319722 GCF_000298275.1 Orycteropus afer afer
CCTCTTGCCACAGATGTAGTCAATCTGATTCCTGTGTGTTTCATCTGGTGAAGTCCATGTGTAGTGCCACCATTTGTGTTGTTGAAAAAAGGTGCTTGCACTGAACAAGTCTTTGATCTTGCAAAATTCTACCATGCGAGTTCCAGCATTATTTCTGTCATCAAGGCCAAATTTTCCAAACACCAGTGATTCTTCTCTGTTTCCAACTTTTCATTCCAGTCATCAGTGATAATTAACACATCCTGATTGTATGTTCAGTCAATTTCAGACTGCAGAAGTTGATAAAAATCTTCAATTTCCTCATCTTTGGCTTTGGTGGTTGGTGCAAAAATTTGAATAATAGTCGTATTAACGGGTCTTCCTTGTAGACTTATTATCCTATCACTGACAGCATTGTACTTCAGGACAGATCTTGAAACATCCTTTGTGATGATGAATGCCACGCCATTCCTCTTCAAACTTTCATTCTGGGCATAGTAGATCACATGGTTGTCTGATTCAAAATGGCTAAAACCAGTCCATTTCAGCTCACTAATGCTGAGGATGTCAATCTTTATGTGTTCCATTTCATTTTTGACAACTTCCAATTTTCTTAGATTCATACTTCATACATTCCGTGTTCCGATGATTAATGGATGTTTGAGGCTGTTTCTCTTCAATTTGAGTGTTGCCACATCAGCAAATGGCATTCTCAAAAGCTTTACCTTATCCATAGGACTAAGGCTGGGTTTACTCAGATGATGCAGCTCTTTCCCCGTCCTATTTTGAGAGCCTTCTAACCTAACCCGACTATTCATAAAGTTGCATGGTAATGTATCAAACAGTGTTTCTTTGCTATTCATAAGGTTTTCCCCGGCCAATTCTTTGAAAAGTGGACAGCCTCATCCTTCTTCCTAGTCTGTCTCAGTCTGTAAGCTGGGCTGATACCTGTGCACCATGTGCATCCCGTTGGGTTAGAAACACCAGTGGCTCAGCCTCAAAACTCACATCAACACATCACCATAGTAGGACAAACCGACAGACAAGTTTGTCTCCCTGTTGGCAACCTCTTGTACCACCCATAACTGGGTCCCTGTGGCTGACTCCTCATGACTGTATAGATCATAATAAATTATGGATAACATTGCAAAGAATGGGAATTCGAGAACACTTAATTGTGCCAATGAGAATCCTGCACATAGACAAAGAGGCAGTCATTCTAAAAGAACAAGGGGACACTGCAAGCTTTAAAATCAGGATCATGGCTGTATCGTTTCATCATGCTTATTCAGTCTGCATGCTGAGCAAATAATCTGAAAAGCTGGACTATATGAAAAAGAACATGGCATCAGGATTGGAGACTCATTAACAAGCTATGACATGCAGATGACACAGCTTTGCTTGTTGAAAGTGAATACTACTTGAAGCACTTACTGATGAAGATCAAAGACTACACTCTGCAGTATGGGTTACACGTCAACATAAAGAAAATGAAAATCCTCACAACTGGATCAATAAGCAACATAATGATAAATGGAGAAAAGATTGATGTTGTCAAGGACTTAATCTTACTTGGATCCACAGTTAATGCTTGTGGAAGTAGCAATCAAGAAATCAAACTTGCATTGGGCAAGTCTGCTACAAAAGACCTCTTTAAAGTGTTAGAGCAAAGATGTGACATTGAAAACTCAGGTGTTCCTGACCAAGCCATGGTATTTTCAATCACCTCATCTGCATGTGAAATCTGGACAAAGAATAAGGAAGATTATAGAAGAATTGGTGTATTTGAATTATGGTGTTGATGAAGAGTATTGAATGTACCACCAACTGCTAGAAGAATGAGCAAATCTATCTTGGAGGAAGTATAGTTGGAATACTCGTTAGAATTGTGAATGGCTAGAGTTTGTCTCTCATACTTTGGTCACATTGTAAGAAGGGACCAGTTCCTGGAGAAGGATATCATGCTTGGTAAAGTAGGGAGTCAGAGGAAAAGAGGAAGACCCTCAATGAGATGGATTGACACAGCGACTGTGATGATGGGCTCTAGCATGTGATTGTGATGATGGCACAGGACCAGGCAGTGTTTCATTCTATTGTATATAGGGTTGCTATGAGTCAGAACTGACATGACAACACCTCACTACAACAACATGAGGAGATTGAGTCAGGCACCCCTTAGTCCTCAAAATGACATCTTGGCTGTTTAATACTTTGAAGAGGTCTTTTGAAACAAAAATTGTCCCAACACAGTATGTCATTGGAATTCTTGGTGTTGAATTCCATGGGTGTTGATTGTAGATTCAAGTAAAATTAAATCCTTGAAAGCTTCAATATTTTCTCTAATAAACTCTTCCCAATTTCCTATTTTAAGTCACCTAGTCACCTTCTCTTTCTTGCCAGAATCCTGACAAGAATCCTGTCCCATGTGTAAATTTGGATATGGGGAAGTCAAAGGGGCTGATGAGCGATCAGGAAGTCAAGTAGTGCCTATTGAATCATGAATTAATAGAGTGGTTTTATAATGTGTGTAGAGAATGAATTATTGTAGCAGACACATCCATGTTATTGTTCTCTCTCTGCCCAATGCTCTTCAGTATAACTTTTGTAAGCTTGAACTTTTATTTCAGTGATTCTCCCATTATACAAAATATTTTTGGAAGTTTAGAATTGCTAGAATTTTTGGAAGTTTAGAAGGTTTGAAGAGACAGTTTAACTTATAGAAATCTTATCAAATTTGATTTCTTTTCTCTTTGCCAAACAACCATCCTGTTGCTTTCCAGTCAATTCTGACCCATGGCAGCCTTATGTGTTGCAGAGTAGCATTATACTCCATAGAGTTTTCAAGACGGTGAATTTTCAGAAGCAGATTGCCAGGCCTTTCTTCCAAGTCATCTTTTTTGTTGCTATGAACTACCAACTTTTCAGTTAGTAACTGAACACTTAAACAATTGTACCACCCAGAGACACTTCTTTGCCGAACTTGCTCCTAAATTACTTTAGGGTTTTTTTTTATTTTTTCTAAAACTCAAACCCATCCTCAAATTTCAAAGCTTTATTTTTGTGATATTTAAAACATGAAGCCATAGACTCTGAAGAATATTTAAAAAAAAAAAAAAAGAAGAAGAAAAATAAAAAAGAAAAGGCCATTCCAGAAGTGTTGAAACATGGCAATATTTGGAATAAGTGTACAGCATACAAATGTGACTGCTTTTAAATAGTTAATATTCATTGGGATATATATAACCGGCCCTGGTTGTTGAAAATTATGTCCTTACATCATAGCAGTATGTCCATTGCCTTTGAGTTGATTCTGACTCACAGAGCCTCAATAGAACAGAGTAGAACAGCCTCATAGGGTTTCTAAGGCTGTAATCTTTATGGAAGCCAACTGCTATATCTTTCTCCCACAGAGTGGCTTCTGGTTGGTAGTCAAGGGCACCGATAGGGTTCCTTCTCATGGTTGTTGTTGTTGTTGTTATGTGCCATCAAGTTGGCCCTGAGTCATAGTGACCCCTCCTTGGGTTTCCGAGGCAGTATCAGTATGGAAGTATAGTTTTTTATAATGCAGGCCCTTGTGTCTGGCTGACTGGGTTTAGATTCTAGCCAGTCATTTGTTATCTGTAGGAAACCTTAAGCAAATTACTTAACTTCCCTGTTCCTGGAGTTTCTCATCTGCAAATGAGGACAATAATGATACCAACATTATAGGACTATTTCAATAATTAAATAAATTAGTATATATAAAGCATTTTGAATGGTGCTAGAATATAGTAAGGAATCAAATGTTGACTTTCACCAGAGTTATATTGTGTCATTGATTTTGGTTAATGATCACCAATTTTCAGCAACTCTGTGCATTGAGATTGCATTGCAATATTCCTCAGTATTATTTATTTATTTATTTGATGGCTAGTATCTTCATCAAACACTACTACCATATGAAAGTAAGGGATTTTTTTAGAAATAACAACAACAACAAAAAATACACTTGTATTTAATTTTTTGTTTCCACAGCCAAAAACTGAGTGTCTTTTAAAACAAAAAATGTCTGATATGCTACAATTTCTAAAGACACTCAAGTGAATACACCACAGATTGCAAAAGGAAATAGAGTTTGCTAGTTCACCCAATGATAGACTTTAGTCAGGTGTTGAGACTTAATTCCTAGACAGCCCAAGTAGAGAGCAAGAAAAATGAGGAATACAATTTCCAAGTCTCTGTTTTTCAGTAAAATCACATAAATTAGTGCAACATTTTCTAATTATACAATGATGGATTTACTTTCACTTTATCAGTTGCTATGCACTCTTAGAATATAATATGATGTTTTGTTGTTGTTAGGTGCCATCTAGTCGGACCAGACTCGTAGTGACACCTCCTTGGGTTTCCGAGGCGATATCATTACAGAAGTAGATTGCCCAACCTTCCTCTGAGGAGTGGCTGATGAATATGAACCACCAGCCTTTTGGTTAGCTAGCAGTCAAGTGTTTTAGGCACTATGCTACCAGAGTTCCCATATAATATGATATACAAATATCTATCTACACACACACGCAAATCCTTTTTGTTAGTTAAACTATTGTACAGTCAACATGAATTGGCTGGAATACTGAGTAACCCCATGAACTAATGAAGTAAACATTTGCCTCCACTGGGACATGGAAGGCTTCCAGGACTCCCAAGTGTACACCTGCAGAAACCGGTGATTCACCTCTGAGTCATTCAGCAAACGTTCACAGGGAGAAGCCAGCTGAGATGCAGAGGGTGCGCTCGGCTGCTGGCTTTCTCCTGCTCTCCCAGAATAATGACATTAATGACACTTCCAAATGGCTCACCCTGTCACAAAGTGGGAGATTTCAAAATCCATGTGGCAGCTGATTTCCTAATAGGATGCATTAAACAGGACATTGCATGTTTTATGGGCTGGGGTTGATTAGACTATAAGACTTAAAATATGTAGCTAAAGTGGTTGAAAAATAGGCTTTGGAAGTTCAGATCAAAGCATTACAGGGGGGTGATTAGATAAATAAAAAGTTTAAGCCTAACTGAGCAAATAATTGTACATCCCCTGAAAAGCTCGCTTCACAGGGATTGATCAAATGTGAGTCACCCCAGGCACAGATGTCTTTCTAAGAATATTCCTTTTAATTTTTTTTAATATACATCAAAAAGAAAAAAAAAAATCTGGGTGCTGACCAGCAAATACTCCTGTTTGTATAAGAAAAGCCTCTTTAAGATACTGACAAAAAAAAAAAAAAAAAAAACCTCCTTGTTTAAAGAGGCCAATTTTCATTCTTTCTCTTCCTTCTCAGACTATAGTAAAAGGTTTTATCTTGTTTAAAACAGACTAATAGAACTTGTCTACAAAAATTCTAAAATATTTCTCGTGTCTTATTTTGTCCATTATTATACAGAAGTCAGATGCAGATTTAGATTAAAAGCATGTTTTCTAAAGAAAACTATGTCACTGAGGAAACTTTATCATTGTCTTGTAATAACACAGAAAAAGCATTTCCAAAGCTTAATTTCTTCATTGGTGTATGCCAGACACAAGTTATCTCATTTAATCTTCATAAAAATGCTCAAAGGCAGGTTTTCATAGGCCTCTTTAATGTGTGAGGAAGTTGAAGCACACGTGTAGCTTAAATAGTTGTTGTTATTGGGTGATGTTGAGTCAGTTTTCAACTCACACTGATTCTAGGAGACAGAGTAGAACTGCCTCCTAGGGTTTTCCAGGCTGTAATCTTTATGAGAGCAGATCACTAGGCCCATCTTCCAGGTAACCACTTGGTGGGTTGGAAGCGCCAACCTTTTCATTAACAGGCAAGTGGCTAACTGTTTCACTACCAGGACTACTGATAGATTGAGTAATTTATCCAAAGACCTAAGACTAGGAAATGGTAGGGAGAAATGCAAGTCCAAATCTGTTGTTACTCGTTGCAATTGAGTCGATTCCAACTCATTCTGAACCCGTGTGACAGAGCAGAACTACATTTCCTACCAGAGAGTTGTTGTTGTTAGGTGCTGTTGAGTTGGCTCCAACTCTACATACAACAGAACAATACACTGCCTGGGCCTGCGCCAGCCTCACAGTCCTTGCTGTGCATGAGTCCATCATTGCAGCCACTGTGTCGATCCATTTTGCTGAGGGTCTTCCCCTTTTTCACTGACCCTCTATTCTACCAAGCATTATATCCTTCTCCAGGGACTGGTCCCTTCTAACATGATCAAAGTAGATGAAAATTTTGCTGAAGACAATTCAAAAATAATTTCAGCAGTATATTGACAGACAACTGCCAGAATTCAAGCCAAATTCAGAGAGGGCTTGGAAAGAGGGATACCATTGCTATTGTCAGATGGACTTTGGCTGGAAGCAAAGAATACCAGAAAAATGTTTACCTGTGTTTTACTGACTATGCAAAGACATTCAACTGCATGGATCATAACAATTCATGGATAACATTGTAAAGAATGGAAACTGCAGAACATTTAATTGTTCTCATGAAGACACTGTACATAGACCAAGAAGCAGTCCTTCAAACAGAAGAAGGAAATACTGCATGGTTTAAAATCAGGAAAGGTGTGCATCAGGTTGTATCCTTTCACCATACTACTCAATCTGTATGCTGAGCAAATAACCCAAGAAACTGGACTATATGAAGAATGTGGCACTGGGATTGGAGGAACACTCATTAACAATTTGCGATATGCAGATGACACAACCTTGCTTGCTGAAAGTGAAGAAGACTTGCAGCACTTCCTGATGAAGATCAAAGACTACAGCCTTCAGTATGGACTACACCTCAACATAAAGAAAACAAAAATCCTCACAACTGGACCAATAAGCAACATCATGATAAATGGAGAAAAGATTGAAGTTGTCCAAGTTTCCTTTTACTTGGATCCACTCACAATCAACACCCATAGAAACAGCAGTCAAGATATAGAACAACGTATCACATTGGACCAATTTGCAAAAGACCTCTTTTAAGTGTTAAAGAGCAAATATGTCACATTGAAGACTAAGGTGCACCTGATCCAAGCCATGGTCTTTTCAATTGCCTCATATGCATGTGAAAGCTGGACAATGACTAAGGAAGACCGCAGGAGAATCGATGCCTTTGATTTGTGTTGTTGGTGAAGAATATTGAAAGTACAAAGGATTGTCAGAAAAAAAACAAATCTGTCTTGGAAGGAGTACAGCCAGAATGTTCCTTAGGAGCAAGGATAATGAGACTCTCACATACTTTGGTCATGTCAGAAGGGTCCAGTACCTGGAGAACAATATCATGCTTGGTAAAGTAGATGGTCAGTCAAAAAGGAGAAGACCTTCAATGAAATGGATTGACAAAGTGACTGCAACAATGGGCTCAAGCATATCAACTATTGTGAAGATGCTGCAGGACTGGGCAGTGTTTCATTCTGCTGTACATAGTGTCAGGTCGCTATGAGTTGGAACTGTCTCAACAGCAACTAAAAAGAACAGTAAGATTATAACTATAGAGCAGCTCTGGTGGTGTTGTGGCTAAAGCATTGGGGTGTTAACAAAAAGGTATTATAATTGTTGTTAGGTGCTGTCGAGTCAACTCCAATTCATAGCAACCCTAGTATGACAGAATGCAACACTACTGACGCCACTAGGCAGGCAGTTCAAACTCATAGCTGCTCCATGAGAGAAAGATTAGGCAGTCTGCTTTTGCAAAAGTTTACGGCCTTGGAAACCCTATGGAGCAGTTCTATTCTGTCCTAAATTGTCACTGTAAGTCAGAATCAAATCCGTAGCAGTGGATTTTGGTATAACTATATACCAATTACTGTCCACTCTGACTCATGGACCCCATGCATGTCAGAGTAGAACTGTGATCTATATGGTTTTCACCGGCTGGTTTGAAGTGGATCACAAGACCTTTATTCTGAGGAGCTTCTGAGTGGATTTGAACCACCAGCCTTTCAGTTAGCAGCTGAGTGCTTCAACCATTTATTCCATCCAAGAACTCATCACTTGTAACTAACATTCTTTAAATTAACCATTTTTTTGCTCAAATATTTTGGAAACAGGTTGTTGCTTTATATTTTCATTCCCTTTCAAGCAGCAAGGAGGGGGAAAAACAGGTTAGCAAGTAGAAACATCCATTCACTCAGAATCAAACTAGCCTGGTCCAATTCTCAACTATGAGACTTTGAGAAAGTTACTAAGTTCTCTGTGCCTCAGATTCGTCATCTATAAATGGAGATAGTAGTAGCACCAGTATGTAGGGTATTATCTGTAAAGCAATTGGTAGCTGTTGTTGTTAGGTACCTTGGAGTCAGTTCCAACACATGGTGAGCTTATGTACAACAGAACAAAATGTCGCCCATTCCTGCACCATCCTCACAATGCTGTCTGTGTTTGAGCCCATTGTTGCAGCCACTGTGTCAGTCCGTCTCATTGAGAGTCTTCCTCTTTTACACTGACCCTCTGCTCTTTCAAGTATGATGTTCTTCCCAGAGACTACTGATAACACGTCCAAAGTAAATGAGACAGTCTCATCACCCTTGCTTCTAAGGAGCATTCTGGCTTACTCCTTCCAAGACAGCCATGTTCATTCTTCTGGCAGCCCATGGTATATTCAATATTATTTGTTAACACTATAATTCAAATGTCTCAATTCTTCTTTGGTCTTCCTTTTTCACTGTCCAGATTTCACATGTATATGAGACAATTGGAAATACTATTGGGACAGGGACTGTTACTCATTAAAGTGGCATATTTAAAGAGGTACTTTGTAGCAAATTTTCCTAAGGCAATATGTTATCTAATATCTTTCTTTTTTTTTTTTTTTTTTTTGTGATTTGGGGGAAAGTTTACAGAGCAAATTCACTTTCCATATAGCAGTTCATATACACTTTTGTCTCATGACATTGACCACAATTTACCACAATGCAACAGCTCCCCTCCTACTCCCTCCCCATAGTTACCTCTTCCCAGTGTCCAACCCTCCATGCACTCCTGCCCCCTGAGCTGTCTCCCTGTGCATAAGCAGCCCTTCTTTCTTCCATGCTTGTTTTCTCCAAGGAGTGTATCTACCTCAGGTAAGTGTTCAATTCATATGCCTGTCTATTATTTGGCTGGAAGCCACAGGCATGGGTTCAATTCCAGACCTGAAGGGCAGCAAGGAGCCATAGTCTCAGTGGTTCCACCAGGCTCTATCGAACAAGAAAACGGCCCCCCCCCCTTTTTTTTTTTCTCCAAATGATTTTGAGTTTTGTTCCACATTGTTCTCCCTCTCTATCCAGAATCTCCTACATAGATCCCCTTCCAAGTGGTTGACAGTACTAGCCAGGCACCATCTAGTTTTTCTGGTTTCATAGTTGTATAGGCTGCAGATCATGGTGTACCAGTTGCTAGGACTAATTGTTTCCATGAATTTTTGGTTTTCTTCATTCTTTGCTCTGGATGAGGAGAGACCCATCATTGCATCTAGATGGCAGCTTGCAAGCTTTTAAGATCCCAGTCACTACTCGCCAAAGTAGGAAATGGAACACTGTTTTGTGTAGTATGTTACGCCAATTGAGCTTGATGGCCCCTGCGACTATGGTCTCGAGCTCACAGGTTCAACTACTCAGTCCCTCTGGGTAGCTGGCTATAACCAAGCAGTGACTACAACCTTGCCTCTTGTCAGCTCTACTATACACCTGGGAATTCAGATCATACACATAAACTTATGGGACCATTGTCTGCCAACCCTATACATGTTCTTGGGTACACTCCCTGCTTCATAGACATACCTAATAGTTCAGCCTGTCCACCCATCTATCCACCCATATACCCATATTTGCCTTCACTGGTTGTCTAATTTCTTCATGGCAGCTTCCACAAGGGTTGATTGTGGATACAAGTAAAGAAATAATTGGCAACTTTAATATTTTTTTCTGCTCATCACAATGTTGCTTGTTAGTCCAGTTGTGAGGATTTTTGTTTTCTGTATGTTGAAGTGTAATCTTTACCAGTGTTTCTTGTGTTTAGCAAATAAGACTGTGTCATCTGCATATCACAAATGATATGTGATGTCTAGATGATATGTAAAAGGAGCTCTGGTAACATAGTGCCTAAGGCACTTGACTGCTAACCAGAAGGCTGGCAGTTCAACCCCACTAGCCACTCCTTGGACAGAAGACTGGGCAATCTACTTCCGTAGTGGTACTGCCTCGAAACCCAAGGAGGGGTCTCTATGAGTCGGGTCCAACTCCACGGCACATAATAACAACAACAGATGATATGTGATCACAGATGCTCATGAGTCTTTCCACAATTCTGATACTGTGTTCTTCTTCATATAGTCCAGGTTCTTGATTATTTGGTCAATGTCCTGGTTGAATAAGTATGGTGAAAGGATACAACCCTGACACACACCTTTCCTGATTTTAAACCATGCAGTATCTCCTTGTTCTGTTCCACCAACTGCCACTTGATGTATGTACAGTTTCCTCATGAGCACAATTAGGTGTTCTGGAATTCCCATTCTTTGCAATATTATCCATAATTTGCTATGATCCACCCAGTCAAATGCTTTTGCATAGTCAATAAACACTGATAAACATCTTTCTGATATTCTCTGCTTTCGGTCAAGATCCACCTGACATCAGCAATGAAATTCCTCATTCCAAGTCTTCTCCAGAATCCAGCTTGGAGGATTGAGAGTTCCCTTTCAATGTATGGCTGCAGTCATTTTGAGTTATCTTCAGCAAAATTTTACTTGCATGTGACATTAATGATTTGTTCAATTATTTCTGCATCCCACTGGGCCACTTTTCTTTGGAATGGGCAAAAATATGGACCTCTTCCAGTCAGTTGGCTCGATAGCTATCTTCTAAATTTCTTGGGATAGATGAGTGAGCACCACCAGAATTGCATTCAATGTTGAAGCATCTCAATTGGTATTTCGTCAGTTCCTGGAGCCTTAGTTTTTGCCAATCTTTTCAGTGCAGCTTAGACTTCTTTCTTCATTACTATAGGTTATTGATCATGTGCTATCTTCTGAAATGGCTGAATGTCAACCAATTCTTTCTCGTAAAGTTATTCTATGTAGGTATTCCTTCCATCTTCTTCTGCTGCTTCCTGCATTGTTTCATTTTTTGCAACTTGCAGCTTGATTTTTTTGTTTTTTTTCTTCACTTCATTTAGCTTGAAAAATGCTGAGCCTGTGCTTGCCTTTTGGTTTTCTCACTCCAGGTTTTTTCACTTTTCATTATAACACTTATTTTGTCTTCTTGAGCTGACCTCTGAAATCTGTTGAAATCTTTTAGTTCATCATTTCTTCCATTCACTTTAGGCACTCTACATTCAAGAGCAAGTTTCAGAGTCTCTTCTGATATTCACTTCAGTCTTTTCTTTTCTTCCTATCTTCTTAATGACGTTTTCCTTTTTTCATGTATCATGTCTTTGACATCATGCCACAGCTATTCTGGTCTTCTATCATGTGTGTTCAGTGTGACAAATGTATTCATGAGATGGTCTCTAAATTCAAATGGGGTATACTCAAGGTCATACTTTGGCTCTTCTGAACTTGTTTTAATTTTCTTCAGCTTCAACTTGAACTTTATAGGTGATTGATGGTCTGTTTCACTGATGGGCCCTGGCTTTGTTGTTGAGAGTCATTACTATTATCGCTTAGGTTAAGAAACAGATGATATTACAGTGAAACGCGGGAAAGCAAGAACTCAATGGGACTGCCTTGTTTTCTGGGTCTCACACGTTTTCTACCTTTCATAGAGTGCAGTCTTCCCACTTTTCCATTTCTTGTTTTAGTGCAAAATATTTGAGTTTTCCATCTCTGACAGGTTTTGGCCTTACACAGTGGTACCCTGTAAAAGATGGAAAATTTGTGAGACCCAGAAAAGGAAGTCAATCCTGTCAAGTTCCAGCTCTGAAATGTTTCACTGTATATGTAAAATCAACTAGCTCTGGTTATCATACACTTAAAACAAAGAAAATATTCTCTCCTTGTTGGGAGTATACGTGGAAAAAAAAAAGGCTCTGTACTATCTAAACAGTTATCTTTAACAACAGATCAAAGTTTAAAAAAACAGGTATAATACACTTAAGAAGTAGCTACATGAAGAAAAAACAAGCAAACCAACTGAGTGTGCCTAAGTGCCATGAACTTCAGTCATTGTCCTCAGGAATCCACTGGCTGAGGGTTCATACAAGTCTCAGTGTGAAAATTTAATATGCCCTAGCACCAAAAATGAAGGAGATAACAACATGAGAAGTTTCTCCAAAGGGTTATTTAGGTTTTTTACTGATTAGTTTTGAAATTATCCACACGTTAAAGGCAAAAAAGAACAAAACAAAACACCACGAGGTCTAAAATAGGGTTGCATGCTTCTCATTTAGAAGAGTTTTCCACATTCACTTTGTCTGGTGGAAACATAGATTCAAAGGAAAGTTTTAAGAGCAATACCTGCTCTTTTTTTTCTTTCCTTAAATTTAGATTTAAACCTCAATGAATATTAATGGAGAGAGTGAGATGATATAGAGCAATGTTCTTCAAAGACTGTTAGTCAGAATACATTTCTCAGAGTCAATTGAAGTCCTTTTTAAAAATGTGGATTTCAGACCAGTTATCTGGAGCCTTTGTGGGTGAGGCCCTTGAATTCAGGTTTAGCAGGAGCACACAGATATTGGAGAACCTCTGATAAATGGGGGTAAAATTCTCTGGATTTATTTTCCCTTCAGACAACAACTGCCAGTTTTAAAAAGAAACAAACAGAACAATAACAGGTTGACTTAAAATGGACAAATCTCTCTTCTGATAGAGTACCTAAAAATATTTCTGACGTAAGTAGTAGTAAACCCCAGTATGAAACACAATGAATGAACATTTTACTAAGTTCAATGTTAGTGCTACTTTAAGCTGTTGAAGGCCTATGAGGAACTATTCTATATATATATATATATATATATATATATATATTTAAAGTGTGTGTGCATATGTGTGTTAGAGCTATGTAGACCAAAATGTTACATAACCATGACAGAGTAGGGTCACAGAATCACTAATTACTCTCCTTGATCCATAATAAATGTCAAAAAGTAATCTTCAGTATTCAGAAAGGCCCACTGCATCTCAACGTATATTATGTGCTCACTCTGTGGACACTGCCCTAGCCCTGGACATACAAAGATGTATCAAATTCAACCCTTCTCTTGAGTGCACTAGTACAGTGGTTTATAAGCAGTTCTGGTCTTAGAACCTTTTCAGAGTCTGATGATACTCATGGGCTTTCATCTCTGAAAAAAAGTGTACATATGTACAAACACTTTATTCTGATAAGATTTCAGGGGTCTGGTGGAGACCTCATTTCAGAATCCTTCATCAAATCCAAACACACACAGATAATGAATTTAGGAGGCTCTGAATCCTGGAAGATTTGTGGTATTCCCTTCCCACATGTATTTGAAAAGACAATTTAAATTTTTTAGGGACATAAAAGCGAATGTGTTATAAATTAAAGTAGCTTCTTTCTAGATCTTTTAATATTTTGTTTATGTTTTGTTGTTAGCATTTTTTAAGTTTGTTTTGTGTAATGCCTTAGTTTTGCCAGAGCCCTAAACATATTTAATATGTCTCTGAGTGATCCAGCATTAATCTAGAGGGGGGCACAGCCTCTAAACATTGTTATTACAATATAGGATGCTATGCATTTTGGGAACTGCCTGGGAATATAGAGCAGGTAGTGTGAGGAAAGAGTGTCATCTCAACTGCTCAAAACAGTCATCCAACTATAACTTGTAAACTCAAGTGGAAGGTTCCATCAGTAAAACTTCAGAGAAGAAATGACACAAAATAGTCATTGTCTTCCAGAGTGTCCTCAACAATCCTTTCCAACTGGCCAATTTGAAAAAAAAAAAAAAACCTGTCATTGAGGTGACCTCATGTGTGTCAGAGCAGAACTGTACTCCATAGGGGTTTTCAATGGCTAATTATTTGGAAATAGATCACCAGGCTCCTCTTCTGAGGCTCCTGTGGCTGAAGACAAACCTCCAGCCGTTTAGTCAGTAGCCGAGTGCTTAACTGCACTGCTCGGGGACTGCAGGTAAAGTATGTGCAAGGCTGGTATGGACAGTAGAAGGCCAAGACATGCAGTTAGCATGGGATGCTTTGTGTTGGTTTCCAATAAAATATACCATGAAAAACTTCCCAATGGTGAGGATTAGGGACTTAGTAATATGAGAGCCAACATGAAGCTGGGGGCAAGCAGAGGACAGGGAGAGCCATTGTGAAGAGGGAACACCAAACTGAAGGAAAAGAAGGTGTGGGAGAAAAAGACTGATCAGGTGAGAGGAGATTCCACTGCAAAATAAAGGAATAGAAAAGGAATTGAATAAGGGAGAGATAGAGGAAGTAGCCAAGACTGGAGGACTATGCTTTGCAACTTACCCTGCTGCTGGTAACAGAACAAAGAGATTCCTGGAACAAAGAACCTAATGACCTGGGTTCCTTTTGGAGAAACATTTCCACTCTTACTGTTCGTGTTATTTACCACATAAGGCATTTGTTTTTAATTCTCACACACACATTGACCCATGCCTTATCAATCACCACCTGCTTTCACCCAAACATCCAGGGAAAAGTTGATTGTTTATTTATTTATGTTCTGACTGCTTCCAAAATGGATTTAAGGCTGTGGAGTACAAGAAGTAAGTCAAATTTCAATGTTAAAAATTCATCACTGTAAGAATTTTCCAAATCTTTAGCTAAATGATATTTGATCATTAGAATGTCATGTTACTGCTGCCAACACAGTGTATATTCAGGTGTTTTTCTGCTTGCATAATAGAGAAAAAGATCTCTCATCCCTAGCTTTGTACAGGCAGTCACTGGTTTACAAAAGAGATCCATTCCTAAGTGTGTCTTTAAGTTGAATTTGTAGGTAAGTCAAGAAAGGTGCACATGGTTCTTACTTAGCCTGACTTTGGTGCAAGAAAAGGCTCAAAGCCTTTTCTGTGGTTTATAATCTGAATGATTTACATGCAGCAGGTGAAGGTGATTGTGATGAAGAATTTGTTGTAAGAGTTGGTTCAATTTTTTCAGAGCGAGGGCAAATTTACATAATATTAAAGGACAAGAAGGAGTTCTCCATCAGTTAGATGTTCATGACCTGAGGACTTACAGTACTGTTTTCTACATTAATTCCTTTTAAATATTTCAGGGCAGAATAATAGGAACTGTGTTCAGATGGAGAATTACCCCATGTGTTTGAAGGACATGCTGAAAATAACTGCCATTTGAAGGGTGCCTGAATCATTGAATCCAACCACATGGAATCCTCACAAAATTTTAACTCATTTAGTTCCATCCTTCTGCAAAAAAGTTCATGGGGGTGGTATCTTCTGAACTCCTCTTACTTCAGAAGAGTGAGACAGAATCATCATCAGCAGCCCAAGGCTAACTCCTATAAGGTCAGACATGCCACCACCCTCCAGCGTTTTTACCAACTCTGACACCAGTCGTCCTTCCCATGGCACTCACTACTTCTCTGCTGGGTTCAATAGTTTATTACAATGGCCACACAGAACTCACAGACAATACTCATGATTATACAGTTTATTAGAAAAGTAACGGGCTACAATTTAGGTTCAGGAATGCTCTCAGGATACAATTCTTTGATCAGGACCGTCACCCCTCTGCTATACCCTCTAGCACGCCTCTCTGGCCCTTGATCTCTTGGTTTGGCCTCTAGCCTGCTCAGGCAAGTGTTACAAAGCTCTTTTAACTCTGCCAATAGGTATGCTTAGGTGCATCCCACTCCTCCAGCAAGGCTCTTGCCCAAGAGCACTCAGCTTTCTTGCTCTGTGGGCTGGGAAGCCCACTGCTCTGTCTTGTGCCTCTTGGTTCCTCAGCTGGTGGTCTCTGCCATCTCTCTGCCAAGGAGATCTAGTGCAGGGATCTCATATCCAAGGACATGCACCACTCCAACTCCAGCTCTTCTCTCTTGATGGCAGTGAGATCTCCTTCCTGCCTCTAGGAAGGCTCATTTTATGCCTAGAGAATGACAAAACTAACCAATCCTCACTTTAGAATTCCATACACCTGATTTGCATGGTCCCAACACAGTAATCAGTCTGAAATTGACCAAACATGCAATCAGGATGTGTTAATTATCACTGGTGACTGGAATGCAAAAGTTGGAAACAAAGA
>NW_006921619.1:3322452-3325324 GCF_000298275.1 Orycteropus afer afer
GTAGTGATACTGCCTCGGAAACCCAAGGAGGGGTCGCTATGAGTCGGGGCCGACTCGACGGCACATAACAACAACAACAACATAGGACATTTACACATCTTAACAAGCCATGTACCTAAGAATCATCTGGGGATATATAAGAATCACCTGGGGGATCTTGTTAAACTGTAGATTGTAATTCAGCTCTGGTGGCATAGTGCCTAAGGCATTTGACTGCTAACCAGAAGGCTGGAGGTTCAAACCCACCACCCACTCCTGGGAAGAAAGGTTGGTCAATCTACTTCCATAGTTATACTGCGTCTGAAAGGCAAAGAGCGGTCTCTATGAGTCATATCTGACTAAAGGGCAGGGAATTAGAATGCGGAAATACAAATTCTCAGCAGGGGGTAGAACTAGAATGAACCAATACCAGGTCCTACTGAAAACACATCTTTTCTAGTAACTTATCCCAAGAGTTTTACTCATAGTTTCCACCTAAATGAACAGGGTTTACTTTAGCGTCACTTTGTTGTTGTTATGTGCCGTGGAGTTGGACCCGACTCATAGAGACCTCTCCTTGTGTTTCTGAGGCAGTATCACTACAGAAGTAGATTGCCCCATCTTCCTTGCGAGGAGTGTATGGTGGGTTTGAACTGCCAACCTTCTGGTTACCAGTCATTATATAAATTTCACCTTTCCCCATGGGAATTATTTTTTTGTTTGTTTGAGAACTGTGGGTTTGGGCCTGGATATGTATACTTCACCTGGCTGATCATTGCTACGAGCAATTTTAGTGGCGGTTTAAGAGATGAGGTAAGCATGCTGTTTTCAAACACTAAAATGATACCAGTGCAGAAGTAAGATTATGTAATTATGACCCTTGGCTACAAATTTTGTCCTTCATACAGTACTTTAAAATTTTTAGGGGGTAGAAGAAGAGGTTGGATGTAATTCAAAAGGAAATGGGATTTAACAGGAAGGATCCCATCAGGAGTTAATTAGCCATTTTGTACTAGACAGTCTTCAGTATCCTTCCGCTAATCTGAGCTTTGTGATTTGTGTCTAGAGGAATACCAAGCCTAGGGTAAAAGAGATACCGCCTAGATCCTGGGATATGTACTGAAACCTGCATGTGCAAACCAGCACGACCACCCCCTCCCATTTCCCTGGTGGTGCAGTGGTTAAGTGCTCGGCTATTAACTGAAAAGCAGCAGTTGGAACCCGCCAGCAGCTCTGTGGGAGAAAGACATGCAGGCCTGCTTCCCTAAAGATCGCAACCTTGGAAAACCTATGGGGCAATTCTACTCTGTCCTACAGGGTTTCTATGAGTCGGACCTGACTCTGTGGAAGTGGGTTTTTGTTTGTTTTTTCGTTTCCTTGTTTCCAAATGAGTTGATATGCCCTGTATTTTCATCAGATTAGAGCTGAGTTCTTTCATGAGTAACTGAGCAACACTTCTCAAACTGTTTCTGAAAAATGAAAGGGAGATTTTTCTTTTTTTCCCCTCCTAATCCTAATATGAATCTTTTGCTCATTATCTGTTTAAGGTCATCTTTATGTCAATAAAAATAGTGGTTTTCCAGCAAAAGACTTATTTTGTTCCCAACCATAACCAACATTAATTGAAAGTCCACTCCCTATGGCTTGTGGGCCTGGATCAAAGACATGCTTTTCAAAAACAGATCACCAAAGCTTGTGACACGTAGGTTGACGGTGCCATAAACGTAGAAACAGGAGGACAGCACACCCAGACAGGCACTTACTTAGTACATGGTTTTGATGATAAATAAATAAGACTGATTGAGATGTTCTAACTGCTATTTTCTTAAATGCTTTTATTTGTTGAAGAACCTTAATATAAAAAGAAATAGATATTTCTTACAAAAAGAAAACTTAGAAAAAATAAATGAAGAAGAAAAAATGTAAAAATCACATAATTTCACCACTCAAAAATAATCACAGTTAACATTTTGGTATATAGTCTTCCAGTGTTCAAAACATGTATCGTATGTATTTTATATTAAAAGAAATTACATTATACATGATTTTTTTTTCACATCACAAAATATGGTGTGTCTATGCTATTAAATGGGAGTTCTGGTAGTGTAGTACCTAAGGCACTTGACTGCTAATCAGGAGGCTGATGGTTCAAACCCACCAGCCACTCCTGGGAAGGAAGGTTGGGCAATCTACTTCTGTAGTAATACTGCTGGGGAAACCCAAGGAGGGGTCGCTAGGAGTTGGATCTGACTCCATGGCACATGGCAGTGAGTTTGGTGTTTTTGTTGTTTTGCATGCTATTAAACATTTTTCTATTTTGCATTTTCTTCATAACTTTGAAGACACTGAATTATCTATTAGAATCTTTACTAATTTGATAGTTTGAAATAGAATGATGTAATTTTATTTTTCATGTCTTTGATTCTTAGTAAGGTTGATTTAAGGAGCTCTGGTGGCATAGTGCCTAAGGCATTTGACTGATAACTAGAGGGCTGGCATTTCAAACCTACCACCATTCTGCAGAAGGAAAATGGGGCAAATCTACTTCTGTAAAGATTTATTTCCTGGGAAACTCAATGGGGGGTCGGAATGGACTTGAGGGCAGTGAGTTTGTTTTCTTTTTTTTTTGGAAGGTTTATTTGGTGGTGTAGTGGTTAAGGCTTTTGGCTGCTAATCAAATGGTTGGTAGTTTGAACACACTAGCTGCTCTATGAAAGAAAGATGGGGGAGTCTGCTTCAATAAAGGTTTATACCCTTGGTGTTAGACCGAAGCAAACCCAAGCCACCAACATTTCAGTTAGCAGCTTCCTCCGGGCGTCATGCCCTGATGAGACAGCCCGATAAGACAACGGAAGTAACAGAACCCGCCCAGACTGGAAAGTCCCATGCAGTG
>NW_006921619.1:3328969-3353273 GCF_000298275.1 Orycteropus afer afer
CCTCTCGGGGGCCCGTAAACCTCCCCCAGAAACTCAGAATAAAAACTTCTCTTTAACCTCACTTTTGTGCGTCCTTTTCTCCTTACTGTGGCCTTACACTTGGAAGCCCAGTGGATCCCCATTTGAGTCAAAATAGACTTGATGACAGTGATGGTTTTTTTTTGTTTGTTTGTTTCATCATTTAAATTTTCCACTGTGAATTGCGTATTATCTTCTCTGCCCATTTTCCAATTGGTTTGTAAAAGCTCCTTTGTAGAAAGGCTACCAATGATTTTTTTTTCTGCTCACTATACTAAACATTTTCCTCAAATTATTCTTAGCTTTTGAATTATGTTTCTTTGCTTATTTTTAAAATTTTATTTTTCAATTATTTATAATCACAGAAGAATATAAAGATAAAACACAGAATTCCTGTTTATCCACTTCACCTAATGTTAACGACTTACATAATCACAGTGCAATTATTAAAATTAAGAAATTAACATTTAGTAAAATATTATTAACTCAACCATACATTTTATTTAAATTCACCTTTCTTTCCCTCACTAATACTATTTTTCTGTTCCAGGATCGAATCCAGGATATGCTATTGCATTTAGTGGTCGTATTTCTTTAGTGTCTTCCAATTTGTAAAAATTTTTCATAACTTTGATACTTTTGAAGAGTACAGGTCAGGTAGTTTGCAGAATGTCCCTCAGTTTGGGTTTTTCCACTATAAAGTTACTATATTTCCTTTTCCATGCCTTATTTGTTAGATTCAATCAGGAAGGCTGGCCCACATTCAAAAAGGAGGCAGGATTAATCCCCACCTCCTGGAAGAAGGAGTATCAAAGAATTTGTAGACATATGTTAAAATCACAATATTAAGTAACAAGTATTTAGAGAGAGATACTTTGAGGCTATAAAAATATTCTTTTTCCTTAGTTTTACCACTAATTTTAGCTCATCCATGGATCTTGCTTAAAACAATGAAGTAATTCTTACTGTGGTGTTCTAAAAGTTTCCCTCATTGCTTCTAAATTTATTATTTGGATTTCCTCTGTAAGAAACATTTATCCCTTCTTCTACAGATACATGATTGGTTTCAGTGGATAAATAGTGTCACCAAGGGCCCGATTTCTTTATCTCTGCTCTGCTTTCTGTGCGGTCTGCTTTTCTATAGGCAAGGTGGCTGCCATGTTTTTTCTAGTGTGTATTAGATTCCTATTGCTGCTATAACAAATTACCACAAATTCAGTGGCAAATTTATTATCTTATATTATTTTAAAGTTCTTGGTCTCACGGGATTAAAAATCAAAATGTTGGCAGCACTGTGTTCCTCCTGGAACCCCTAGGATAGAATCTATCTCTTTGCCTTTTCTAGCTTCTAGAGGCTGCTCATATTTCTTGGCTTGTGGTCCTCTTCCTCCATTTCCAAAGTCAGCAACATTGGGCTAAGTCCTTCTCATACTGCCATCTGTAGGATTCTTGCTCTTCATCTTCCTCCTTTATTTATTAGGGCCTTTGTGATTCCTAGGAGCTCTGGTAGCATAGTGCCTAAGACATCTGACTGCTAACCAGGAGGCTGGTGGTTCAAACCCACCAGCCACTCCTCGGAAGGAAGGTTGGGAAATCTACTTCCATAGTGACACCACCTTGGAAACCCAAGGAGAGGTTGCTGAGTTGGATTCGACTCAACGGCAGTGTGTTGTGATTCCTACATCAGGCCTACCTGGATAATCTGTCTATATTAAGGTTAGTTTATTGTTGTTGTTGTTGTTGTTTGCCATTGAGTCTGCCCTGACTCATAGCGACCCCTCCTTGGGTTTCCGAGGCAGTATCACTACGGAAGTAGGATTGCCCAACCTTCCTTCCGAGGAGTGGCTGGTGGGTTTGAACCGCCTGCCTTCTGGTTAGCAGTCAAGTGCCTTAGCCACTATGCTACCAGAGCTCCCAAGGTTAGTTTATTAGAAAACCTAATTCCCTTTTGCTATATAATGTTACATATTCACAGGTTCCAGGGATAGGATATGTGCATCTTTGGAGGTCATTATCTGCCTACCACATAAGATGATAGATTTTTCATCTATGAGCATAAGAGAGAGAGAGAGAGAATACAATTCCACCAGCCTCAGCAGGTGCAACAGAATCGGTTTTTACCTGGATCCCAGGATGGATAGCATCGGACTTTCTTTATTTGGGGGCCAACTGAGTATACACATTATTGAGAATGATCAGGTATTCAAGACCTGGGCCCTTGAGGCACAAGTAAGACTAGACCAAAATTTATGCTGTTATCAAATCATTAAGCTTTATATTTAAATCCTACAGTCTTCAATCTATTTAAGAACTAAAGAGTCATAGCAAAGTGCCTATTAAAGCATATTTTTGAGGGGAAGCATCACTAAATCACACACCCACCCTGAATAATATCACACAAGCCATTCTGAAGATCTCTTCAACTTGAAGAGAATGCTTCAGAAACTAACTTCCTCTGGGATTAGTTATTTTGACCTTGTACAGAACTGTAATCCCTTACTCTCCCTTTGGATTAAGGATTCTCCCTTTCTTCTTTGCCAGGTCTAGTGAGGTATGAGGAGATACTGATTTTGTTTATCTTTTACATTGTGAATCTGTGTTCTCCATGTAAAGGACCAATTCTCTTAGGTCTGTCTTCCACTTGCAGATGCACCTCCTGTTAGGGGCTCTGATCTACCCTGTTCCATATAGAACTAAAGGGCAATATTCTATTATACAAACAAAACAACACAACAAATGGTTCACCTTCTTCATTGCCTAGAGCCCCCTCCAGTGGCATGATTCTTTCAGAACAGACAGTCTCTGAGTTACAAATGTCTGACTTATGTACAACCTATAGTTATGACCCAACCCCATAAAGCCTATGATATTAAAAATTCAAGGTACCTACAATAGCTCATAATAATAAATGGGCACTACTTTATAATATGATAAAATATTATTTTTATTAATATGTTAAAGATGTTTTAGTGTGTCTGTGTTTCTTTCATGTTTTTTATGTCAGGACTTCTAACTGGTTCATTCTGGTTCAACCCTCTGCTGAGAATTTTCATTTCCGCCCCAGACACACTGGATCACAATCTACTTCTCAACAAGATCACCAGGTGAGTCTTACAGATCCAGCATGTGATTCTTATTAAAATGTAGGTTCTGATTCAATATATCTGGGATGGAAAGGCAAATTCTCAGCAGGGGGTTGAATCAGAATGAACCAGTTCAAAGTCCTGTCTTATGCATAGAAAGGTATATTGTATACTAAGACAAATATTTGACTAACTGACATTAGATACAAACTGTACCTAACTGTTCCTGCTTAGTACAAATTCAACTTAAAGACAGATTTAATAATGGAACTCATTTGTAATCTGGGGACTACCTGTATTTGGAAAGAATTCAAATCTCATTCTTCCTTTTTAATAACTATGTATGTGCTTTTTGAAAAAATAAATCATTTGTAGCTCTGTGTTTTTACCTATTTATGGATCAGAATCACTTGATTGTCTTTGCCATAAGGGCTAGTTATAACCAATAGTATGTGATTTTTTCTCTCTCTTTCACTCATTGAGTACCTATTGTGTGCTAGGTATTTACTGGCTATGAAGAACACAAAGGTGAACATGAGCGACACGGTACTTGCCCTCATATTGCTTCCAGTCTAGAGGAGAAAGCCTATATTAAAGAGGTGGGGAGAAGTATGATGAACATGGTGCAAGGGTAGGTAAAGGATACTAGACAAGGGTTGAGGGAGGGAATCAAATCTCTTTCTAACTCTGCTAGAATTTTGTTCCATTTGAAGGTGCATATGTCTTTATCTGCTGGGTGATAAGCTCTTTGAGAGATGGGCTGTGTCCTTTCCAGCTGTACAAACTTCTCAGCCCCTCAAAGGAAGAGCTTCAAAAAAATCTCTTAAACTCAAGTCCTCATAGTGAACACTTTACATATTATTGATAAATGAAAGCAACACAGATGCAGTTGATCTCCAGAGAAAGACTAGACTGTGAGCTCTTTCAGAGCAGCTACCATCTATTAGTATCTTATCTAGAGTCAGGTGCATAGCAGGTATGCAAAACATTACCTGTTGAATAAATGAACCAACAGATCTGGAATCTAAACATATCTCTATCAATCACAAAAATTCTCATTTCCTAAGAGAAGAAACATACTTTCAGAATGTTTGTGCTAACTGAACTGTGAAAACTCCTCACAAGTAAACATAATCTTATCCTAGGATGCCTTAAAAATGCCCTGCATGAATAAGGTGTGAGTTTTACAATCTCATTTGCTCTATCTATGTAAAAGCTTTTTATTTGGCTTCAAAGTCTTCAACTTCACAGCAAAATTTCATTATGTCCCAGCTGAGTTCTGTTTAATGGAATTAAGTTTCACCCTTTCTAATTATCTTTTGGAACAGACAATCTTTACAGAATAATTAGTAATAGAAGAACATAATGGATCATTGTCTTTATTACTGCAAAGAAATCCTAGATGCTGCTCCAAATCTTAAAAAAAAGATCTCATGAAATATAAAATGTATTGAATCCTTTCTCTTAAATTATGTAACATTTAAACTTTGTCAACATAGCTTAAAGATGGTGGGAAGTAATTATTTTCCTGCTTCACTTTAAATTATTTTATGAAACTAATGATTCTATTCAAATTAATTATGCTTACATTTCATTTTGTAAGCTCTTAATGGTATAACATTCTATTATCACACATGGTTCACATGTGTATTTTTCTTACTCATCTCAAGTTCCATTTTGCTTTCCTAGATACTTTTTCCTGGCCTTTTACTTAAGTTTATTAAGCTGTATGCAGGAAATCCCTGGGTTATGAACAAAATCTATTCCTGTGTCTTTTAAGTTTTTAAGTGGAATTTATAGAAATAATTGAGACAGGTGCATACAGTTCTTATTTAGTCTTAGTTCAAGAAAAGGCTCAAAGCTTTTTCCATGATTTACAAGCTGTACATACAGCAAGTGAAGGTGATTGTGAAGAAGAATTTGTTGCAAGTAGGGCTTAGTTCAATTGTTTCAAAGTGAGGGCACATTTACATAACATTAAATGGCAAGTACTATGTATCTGTATGTTGGATGTTGGATGCTTGTGACCCAGGGACAGCCTGGTTTCAGAATACCAGAGAGGCCTAAAAATACAGCCCTCTGATATATATATATATATTTTTAAAAAAAGCAAGTCTAATTACACATAATTCCTCCCATCTAAGAAAGCATGATGTCATTGGAAAAAAATTCATAAAATATGGCTCAATTTTTAAAAAATCTCTAAAACAAATTAATACACAAAAAAGATCTTTTTCTTTTCTAAATCTTCGAGCAATTAAAACTTACCTTTAAAAATGGTAGATGGAAAATGTAGTAGAAAAATGAGTAGGGTCCTTCCTGGACTTCTAGTCTTTATAGTTTAATTTGTTGAGAATTTAAAATTACAGTAATTACCCTTAAATAACTGACATTATTTGACACTACAACAACAGAGGAGTGAAAATGAGTGACAAACACACAAAAGACTTTTGTTATCTTTGTTTGTCTGCCTGAATAAATCTCAACAAGTATTTCAAAGATTTAAATTTATAGCATACTTAATCGCCATTAGATGGCCAATCCTATTGGCTTTCAGCTAAGTTTCACTGACACTCAACATCTTAGGTATCAACTTCTTTAACATGTCTAGTTTGTCTCAACAGCTATCTTTAAACTAAATTATTACCTCTGAATTAAACATTTTGATAAAATATGTAGAATTAAGCAGAATTAATTTGAGCTAACTAGAGCCTCTTCTTTTTTCTACCCCTATACTAAGGGGAGAGAATGGAAATGGTGATTTTTAAAAATACAGTTGATTATCTGTCCTTTATGGAGCTCTGGTGGCATAGTGGTCAACGCTTTTGGCTGCTAACCAAAAGGTTGGTGGTTTGAACGCAGCAGCTGCTCCGCAGAAGAAAGATGAGACAATCTGTTTCCATAAAGATTTACAGCCTTGGAAACCCAATGGGGGTTGCTATGAGTCAGAATCAACTCCATGGTGGTGAGTTTTTTTATTTTTCTACCCTTTGTATGTAATGCTAAGTTGGTTAATATTTTGTTTATTGATTTATTTCTTAGCAAGCCAAGTGCAATCAAGAAATTAATACCAAAACCCATTTATTGTGACTTAGATCTGTCAAGCAGAAGTCACTCAAAGAAAGTCAGGCTTGCCATATTTAGATTCTAAATATCTGCAAAAAATTTATAATCCAAATGATATCACTGAAACCACTGCCACTGAGTCAATTTTAACTCATAGCGATCCTTTAGGACAGAGTAGAGCGGCCCCATAGTGTTTCCAAGGCTGTAGATAGTGCCTAAGGTACTTGACTGCTACAGAAGTCTGGTGGTTCAAACCGACCAGCCACCCCTCAGAAGGAAGGTTCGGCAATCTACTTCTGTAGTGATACCACGTGGGAAACCCAAGGAGGGGTTGCTATGAGTTGAGGCTGACTCGATGGCACATAACAACAATAAAAACAACAGATCTTCATAGAAACAGACTACTTCATCCTTCTCCCAGGGAGTGAATGGTGGATTCAAACCACCAACCTTTTGGTTAGCAGCCAAATGCTTTAACCACTATGCCAATGGAACTCCTTATGTCAGGTAGCTTTATTTTTCCTTCATTATTTTAATTTATTTAGGCATTATCTTTCCCCTTCCAAATATATATAATTTACTAATGAGCATAAAATAAAGAGTTTCCTTTTGAAGGTCCCATTTTCTTTTCCAGTAAAAATAAACACTTAAAGGAAAAATATTGAATTCCAATAATCCCTTAATTGGTGTCATACCTACATTCACTTGACATTTACCTGGTTTATAAAAATTCAGCACCCTTTAGTGTTTTAATCTGGATATCACATTCCAACCATACTAAGATGACAACAAGCACAACTCCTTCATGTATGCCTCTCATATATTCTATGTGCATTAAAATACAGTGACTTTCTGATTGGTAGTAAGTAAGGAAATACTGAATATGATATAAAGAAGAGTTTTCCGGGGTGTGAGTACTAGTAAAATAGAAAATGTATTAGGTTTCTGAGAGGTCAGAGGGTTAGGTCATGGGGATGAATGGAGCATACAGGACTTTAAACTCAGTAATGCATGGTTCACTTCAGAAAAAAGATTTCTATGTTTCTTTCTGGATTTGTTCTTCTTTGCCTTTTATTACAGTCCCTAATCTCAAAGGATTGAAAAGATGCTAGTTTATTTATTTATCAGGAAACAAACTTATTACAGATCCCGCTTGAGTGTTTCTATAGAGATGAAGTACATAAAATTTGAACACTTAATTTTCTGTTAGTACTTCTAGTACTTCTATGAAATCAATGAAAGCATATCCCGCTTATATTTTTTTCTAAGGACTTTTCCCCAGAGCTGTTTGTTCCATACCAACTGTACTAATTGCCTGATTAACTAGTAGACTAATTGCCTGATTAACTAGTTCAAACTAGGATTCATTCTTCTGCCTAAAGAGGGGAATTCTTTCTCTCACCCTCACCTGGGACAAATGAAGTGCTCCCAGAGTTTCAGATCTCATGTTTGTCATTGCAGTGCACTCTTTCCCTTTTATCATCCCAAACAATCAAACCCAGGAGTTTCTTTGGCACAATGGCTAGTAAAGATTTCACCCAATTTCACCACAAACAAATCTTTTGAAATCTGAAGTTTTCAATGATTTCTAAATGTGCAATGACTGCAATTCTTCAACTGTTTCTAATTGGACAACTACAACTCCATCCTCTGAGGTGAAGATGTTCTAAATGCCTTGACTACATATACTGAACTCAAAATTAAGGGATAGGTCTCCTCTCAGAGACCAGAAAAATTCACCCTGATCCATAGTGCCTCTAATAGTTGAATCAGCTTTTAAAACAAGGCCATTGGTAATATAAACCCAAGGGAGGAATTATTTCTGCAACGTAGGAGTGAAATATGAGTTGACCTATCAGTTCCCAATATCAAGTTATTTAATCTTAGTCATACACCCCTGAAAAGCAGAGAGTGTGATGTCTTTACCCAGCTTTCAGAAAGGAGACAATGATCCTGGACACCAGGGCTTCTTGTGAATGTAACTGTTCCTAAGCTGATAGGATCAGCAAACTTCCTAAAGCCTACTGGGGGATTGATGTTTTTCAAAGAGTTGTATAGGAAAACAAGGGAAGCAAATGTTCTAGGCTCTGGGATAGAAGGGAGGAGTAGGTGGAATTAAAAAACACAAAAACAAAGTCAGCAGAAAGAGATTATTTCCTTGTTAATTCTATTCTCACCAAAAGTAGAACATGTTCTTACATTGTTTTTCTCTTCAAAGAACTATTTGAAGTAAAATTGTGTTCAAAAAAAGGGAAAGATATTGGTCATGTGAGTGGCACATATAGATATATTACCAGGGGAGTTAAAAATATGTCAAACTAACCTAACATTTGGCTATAGTTCTAATAGATAATTCTTACTTTTGATATTGTTGTTATGTGTCATTAGTGTTTAAAAGTATGTAATATTGATAGAACAGCTTTACTTCTTTGATTGGGGTAGACCCTAATAGCAACATTAATTGGTAAAATGAAATACAAACAAACAACTTTATTGACTTTTTACATGTAAAATCTCTGTTCATTTGCATTCTATTCAATGAAAATTATATGATTTGGATCTCTTTGTTAGTGATACCCTGATTTTAGATTGGGATTATTTGAGAGACCACATTTTTTTATTTTTAATTGTGATTTGGGTGAAAATTTACAGAGCAAATTCACTTTCCATACAGCAGTTCACATACACTTTGTCTCATGACATTGAGCACAATTTACCACAATGCAACAGCTCCCTTCCCACTTCCCAGAGATCACATTTTATCAACCTTGAATAGGTAGTAAGTTTGCTTTATCCTTATCACTCTTATGAGAAATGAAATCAATTTTCTTCTGTAGTTACTAGTCAAAAGGATTAATCTATAGTCATTAATTTCCTTCTTTATGTTATTGCCAATTCTCAGGGTGAAAATAGAAAAATTTGCTCCATTTGCTTGATGTCTCCAATTTTAAGTAATCTGATTATTTCTTTCCATTGGCAGGGGGAATTAACCACCAAATGGAGTAATGAGGTAATTAGTATCAACTTATTCTGTACATTGTGCAACTGTGAGTGATAGGTTATGACTTTTACATATGTATTTGTTTAGGAGGACATTCATTTGTACTAATTTTAGTTAAAAGGATATTTAGCAATGTTCTGTTTGAAGACATACTTTTAATTTTTTCCAAATTTCATGTCCACAACTGTCCCCTATAACTACCAAATAATTGTATTTACAGCAAAAAATATATTGTAAGAAATACAACATATCTTTTGCTAGTGAAAACATTTAAGAGTCAAGTTGAATTTCATAAAATTATTTTATGGTAAAAATTGGGGAAAAAAATCAAGAAATACACAAAAAAATTTGAATTTAATGAATATTCTATTGTTGCCAAGTGGAATAAACATTTTCATAATTCTTTGCTTTTTTTTGAGTATACCTAGTCTAGTAACTGTATTGCTTTTCCCATCTCACTTCAATTTGGTTCTTTAATTAATAAATTGATAGTTTTACCTGAATAGAGGCCCACCCAAACCTATTAGTATTTTTCTAAATTACAAACAGCAACATTAGGAAGAAACAGTCATTGATCTACCATCTCCTGGATATCTAGCTGTTGATCTCAGTCATACACAGAGATTCTCAGTCATACCTAGGAAACAAAGGTTCAGAACAGTAGGACTTTCTTTTGAAAGTAGCTGCATGCTAGCTATTAAATATTACAGCTGATTCTACTCTGGGAAATAGTTTTATTTGCTCTTCCAAGAAAACCCCTTGTATTTGTGGCACTCTTCCTACATTGACAAAAAACATATACTTCTCGAGGTTTGGGTGTGACTTCCCGTGTAGCCAAACTGCACATAATGTTGATAGGGATGGCCATGGCCTAGATGTAATCAAGCTTGTGGTAATGCATAACAATAGCTAAACCTTTTATAATGTCCTGCTGTTATAGTATGGATGGGAAATACCATTTACTGATGACCTGCTATATTTAAGGAGCGCTGTACTATGGATATCACAAATATTTTACACACATGAACATCATGCCATAACAACACATGAGCTCATTATTGCTATTATTGTTATGCTTCCATTTTACAAGTGAGGAAACTGAGACTCAGAGGTAGTAACTTGCCCAAATCTTTGCAATTAAGACATTGAAAGAATCAGATAAAACTTGAGAATTGATACCTAAAAATGAAAGCCTCAGATAGGAGGGGCTCTAAAGATCATTTTTATTCAGGGCAATTTAATAAACTACCGAAACCACAGAAATTTTCCAGTTTGAATAAGTCACTTGTTTAAAACAGGTGATGATTCATCACCTTGCTCAAAACGTTAATAGAGCCTTCACCCTGTGTTTCTGGCCACTACATCAGGTGAACAAGAAACTACTCACCACTTACTTATATGTCACTGTATTTTTCTCCCCTTGTGGAGTTTTCATTTTGATGCTTCTCAAAAAGTTATTTCAGAATGTGAATAGATAAAAATACAAAAACACAATGGTATTTATAGAAACACCCTATTCATTGAAATGTCAAGATTTTTTTTCTTTCTTTCCATGCTAGCAACATACAGAATGTTTTGTAAGTCTTCAAGAACATTCCAGCATCAAATTGCTTATATGTGAAGACTGCTTCTATGCAAGAATATATTTCTTATTTGACTCATTAACCAATAAAGGAAAAACCCTTATTTCCCACACAGACAAAAGTCTTCTGGTATGTCATTCGGGATAATCATTATTCTTCTCAGATTTTATTTTTTCCCTCCTGCTAAACCAAAGTGCATCCAAGATTAGTGGAGAATACCAATGCCCAAACAAATACATAATATAATTTAACAATGCAAATAAACTGCTATTAAAAATGACACTATGAAAATGAAAGAATTCTGGAGGCAGATTGAAACTCACCCTGTGTTTAGGTCAAACAACTGCTCATAATATTTATGTCAGTTTTTTTAAAAATAATTTTATTTTCTTTTTGTATTCACACAAGACTTTCTTGTATGTTAAAGAGCTTTTATTTTTATTTTTTATATTATTAATCTAATTGACTCAGGTTATTTTTGTGGGAAAAAAAAAGATGGACAAGTTGTCTCTGACTTTTGGAGAAAGCTATCATCAGTCCTTTGAAGCTAATAAACTGGGGAATGATCTGTAACTCATATAAGTGACAAAATGTCTTTAATTTGAAGGTATTGTTTACAGTGGATGTTTGGAAGTTGAGAACTCACACAGTTTTGATTATTGATGATATTGAATCCAAATGTAATTACAAAAAATAATTTCTTCAACAGTTCTTAAAAACATACAAGTTCACATATGACTGCCAACCAGAAAGCTGGTGGTTCAAACTCACCAGGCACTCCTCAGAAGGAAGACTGGGCAATCTATGTCCATAGAGGTAACGCGTTGGAAACCCAAGGAGGGATTGCTGTGAGTCGGAATAGACTGGACAGCAGTGAGTTCACATACATTGAGGATTGAGGGCTCCATATGCCCCAGGCATTGTTTTAAGCACTTACATTCATTCTCTTGTTTAATTCTCACAACAATACCTATTAAGATTGACCCTATTTTGCAGATGATAAAACTGAAGCATAGAGAAGTCAGGTCACTTGGTCAGTGCTACACAACAAATTGTTAAACTGAGATTAAACTCAGATCTCTATGACCTCCAACCTCTGGGTCTAATTTAACAACACATCCTTGCCTCCTACAATCAGAATCCTAAAACATTAAAGCTGAAAGCAACTTCTGGTATTGCAATCCAGCCCCCTCCCCCTCCTTTTTTTTTTTTAACAGATGGGGAAATTGAAGCCCTAAAATGTGGCTACAGCTTGCCCCTTCTCATAACAACAAATCAGAGACTAAGCAGTGCTAGATCTCAGGTCTCCTGTCTTCAATCCCAGAGATGCCAAGAAGGGACAGAACACCATTCTATCATTTAATGAAATTTGCATGACCCAGGAGACTGGGACACTAGTGTTGTAGTTTAACAAACCAGATAACATACTCAAGAGTTAAATTTGGGTTGCTTGTGTGTGTTTCCTGACTTGCAGCTGCTTCATTGCAGGATCATACAACACATGATGCGACAGGGACTTAAAGCCACACATAAAACATATTAAACGTAGTCCGCAATGATGAGATTTGGTACCAAATAAGAAGCTTTAATTAATTTTAAATGGTGCTTTTCATAGTGTCAAAAGCTCAGTCCACTGAAGTGGAAAAGGGGGTTGGAATGGCGAGATCCTGGCAACCCGGCTAATCTGGGCCCTTCTGAGCAAGCTCATTTGGAATTCTTACATCAGTGCATCGGCACGCTGAGGTGGGGCTCATGGGGACAAACAAAATAGCAACCTCGATTCGGACACCACTCAGAATCCCGCATCCCGGGGCGGGGGGGAGGCGAGAGCTCAGCTGTATTAAGGGGCCGTTGGAGTTTCCCTGTTATTTGTCTACTTTTTGAGGATTAGAACTTCCGCTGGGCTGTGTTCATCTGTGCTGAGAATTTAAACTCGGTGCATGCAACAACAGGAACATTGAGATCTGTTAGAAATATTCAAAAAGCAGTCTGTTTTGACTTTTAAAAGCTTTTGGATGAACAAAAAGAAGTAAATTGAGGGGTTTCCGATTTCTTCTGGGAGTCTACCTTGGGTGGTATTTTCTTTTTCTATTTCTTTTTCCTCCTTCATGAGCCTTTGTTTTCAAAATTGTGATCATGCTGATATTCATGATGTAGACCCATTTAAGTGGTATCATTCTAGAAAGGCTGATATACCCAAGTCATTTTTGAAACACATACACACATGCACGTGAATCTTTTTCTCTATATAATATGTGAATAGGAACTGTTATTAAGGGTCTTCCTCCAGAGGCCATAAAACCATAGTTTAGGGTAAGGACTATTTGAGACTTTTTGTGAAACCCAATTTCCTGATTTTACAGCTAAGAAAACTGAGGCTTAGGGTGCTGTGACAAGGAAGACAGCATAGATCTCCAGATTTCTCCCTGTCCCTATTCCTTTCTTTATTGCACAGCTCATCATTTCTATCATTTATAAGAGTAGCATATAAATAAAAGGCAAGTATCACCTGGAAATTTGACATATTTACTACTCTTAATGTAGGAACCATGCTATGTACACATATTGATGATGATGATGATGATGATACCAATGATACCAAAAATAATAACTTAAATCATGATTCGTTCTTAACAAATGAAACACTCATTGAGTCAACACCATGGGTTCAAAATATTTTATTTCTTCCTATTTTATTTCTCATAAATGCACACCTTGCCTCATGTTAGAAAATAACTAACTACAAAATTATGCTATGATTCTGAGGGCCATCAGTTATCAATAAGATCAATAATCCTTTGTCTAAACCCACACTCAATTCTGCTTTGTCCTCTAACAGACAGAAAGAGTGAAAACCCACCCAAACCTTACCCATGTTCTCTGCTCCTGTCGTACAGAGGTTTACAATCAAGAGGAGAGTCTTAGCAGCCTAGGTGAGTTGCTATTAATGGTGGGATTCATAACAAAAACAGTTTCAACAAGCATCCAAAAATGTGTGTCAATCTAGTGTTTTACATACTGAAAAGGACTTAGAAATGATCAGGTTTCCATCACAAGATTTTTAGAAATTTGGTACTTGCAATACTGAAAATACTTTAAGGACATTCTTTCTGAAGGTGTTCCTATTCTTTAACCTTTTTCGTTTAGATCAAATTAGAGTGAGGACATGGAGGGAAGAGCAGAGTAGCAGTTATCATTGGCATTAGTTTGAGGAAAGACCACCACATGGACTTTCTAGTATTGATTTTTAATATTTTATTAATGAAAAGTCACAGAAAGTCAGGCCAACATTTTATTGGGGGGTTTCTTTCTTTTATCTTTCTTCTTCTTTTTTGGATAATGATTAGGATATCTGAGAAATCCTTCACAGTTCTGTAGGTCATTCCACTAACTTTGCATTGAGTATCCAGATTTTTTTTTTTTTTTTTTTTTCTGGGAAAACAGTTGAACTTTCTTTTTCATTTGCCCCTCTACCTCCTTAAACATAGCCCAAATATGGAATGCTGGCATTACTGTAGTTTTAATGGGTTTTTTAAAAATCGTCTTCTTGGTATGATCTACCAATCAATCCTTTCAGAAGGAAAAAATAAAATTGAGAAAACCTGTTTATTATGTTTTCTTTGTAGCTCTTACCAGAGAAATATTTTATATAGTGCTCATTCAATATCTACTGAGTTTATTATTATTATTGTTGCCATTATTTCAGTTTATGCACACACACATACATATATAATGCATGCAATTTAAAAAAATCAGAATGTTCTTGGCATACATAAAGTATAAAACTACCAAATATTAGAATAACTGAATCAGTAGAATTTATAAATAGCTATCTGCTTTTCCCATCTGCACAGCTAAAATGCAAATAATGTATTAATTAAAACTTTGAACAGAAAGAAAAATGAAGCTTAAATGCTAATCTGAAAAACATTCTTTTTTGCATGTAAGAATGTAGTATGAATCTGTCTTCCTCAACCACTTAATAACCAAGTAAGTAATAATGTAGCAGGTAGTGTAGTTGGTCATGTAAGTACAGAAAATGGAGGGAGAGGTGGGGGTGATTGTGTGGGGAGGAATCTGGATGTGTTAGTGGAAAAGCAGTAACTTTGTACACACTTTTAATCATTGCTGAGAAAAGGGTAAAGCACTTTTGTTAGCCTTATATAAGTTCAACAACAAGAGAGTAAAGGTTAAGAATCCTACTTTCAGCTGTAGTGTGGAATTAGAAGTCCATTCTCCCATCAATACATAGAGGATTTGCACACGAGAATGGGAGTTACATGGGCAAATCCTTCGGGGATCTGTGAGAAAATAAACTCTAACAAGAATATTTGAACTACATTTTACAATAGACTGTTCATCATAAAAGACATGCAGATGGAAATTTTAATATTTCAAGAACAATCTACAAATATATGTCTTAATGTATAGGTGTGTGTGTATATATATATAAAGAGATATATGTACATGTATACATATATATGTGTGTGCATATATATACATATATTTAATATACATGTATATATATTACATATATTTATGTGTATGTATATATATATAATATCATGTCAATGTAACTATGTATGTGGTCAATACAGTAGCCTATTAAGTCCTCCAACTGTTCTTTGCTATTGTGCTGATTTGAGGACATAATTATAGCGTATAAAATTTAATTTAAACAATTGAAATAAAACTATGGAAAAACTCAAATGCACTTCATGAGAATTTTTCTTTTACTTTTTTCTTTTTCTTTTGTTTAGTAATCTCAACCATAATGCACACATACATATGCTCGTTATGTATTTTTCTCAATTGTATCTTTTCAAACAAAGCATATAACTATCTCTGTTTTTCTTTAAAAAGACTGAAAAAACCAAATTTAAAATTTTCTTTTGCAGTAACACTTTAAATGTTAGCATGAAGGTTTTAGCATAAACATTTTCTAATGGTGAGAGAAGTGGTGCAGTATAGTAAAAATAAAGATAGGCAATTCTTATACTAACATATATGTTGTAATATTAAAACCTATACGGATATCAGTACAAGCCCAGTGTTTATTTGATTATTTCAGTTCTTCACAATCTGTTTGCTTACTCCTATAGCAACTTGTTGATAATAGAAAGTCTTTTGTGATGAACGACATGAAAAACAATGAAAAGCGTCAGATTTAATAAAGTATCTAAGAAAAGTCTTAAAATGACACCCACGCTATGAAGGGAAAGCCAAATTTGCTTTTTCTGAGGGGAATTTGTGTTTGTCAGGAAGGGTTCCTGGAGGCTTTGTTTTGAGGCCTTGATGTGTGACCAGTACGCTATAGGCCTCCCTTCACCCTTGCCCTTCTTCTACCACTGCTCTGCCCACCCATACTGACACCGCAGGGGGAAGGGTTTCAGAGGAGAAAGAATCAAAAGCTGAAGGACTGGAAAAAAAGTGCTTTTCAGGGTCTGATGTGTGGGAATCAAATGAGAGGCCTAGCTCAAATCCGGTCGCCAGGCAACCAAAGTGATATGCTGAGGGAATATCATTAAAGTTGGAAAGTAAGCAGTCTCTCTGAATTAGTAAACCCACCACAGGATCGACGGTGCACCCGGACTCTCTCAGTGCTAGAGTGCAATTTCTCCAAGGAGGACAAGGGGTGGGGGGCTTTGCTGAGTTAAAGGGGGAAAGGAAAGAGGGAGGGAAAGCGAGAACGCAGCTGATTTGTAGAGTTTTTTCATAAAAAAAAAGACAATGGCTGTCCAGACATGGAGTTGGTGGTGAAATATGGTAACTGCCACGGCTGCAGCTGGCTCTCTGACACAAGATTAATAAGTTGCCGTTTCCTAGCCGACCAGAACCTAGTGGGAACTATCCAGCATTTTATCTTGAATTGTGGGTAACAGCCTTACTGCAAGCTGGCCTAGTTTACTGCTCTGTTTTTTCCAGATCTCCCAAAGTGCAGCAAACATCTGTGACTCTAATGAGGTCATCATTGAGGGTGTCCAGAGAGCTGGGCCCTGAGAACTGACCTCACCTCTGCCTGAACAGAAAGTACAAGTGCTGTGGTGAAGCTGGACAAATTAAATAGGGGAGCTGGCACTTGGCTGTAAGTTAAGCTCTTAAGAAACTTTTTGCTGTGATTAAAAAAGGAGAGGGAGAAGGAGAGAGAGAGAAGATTGAGGTTCAAAAATGACAGTACAACAAAGCAGTAGCAAGCCTACAGAATTAGATTTAGGCCTCACTGATGAATATTATCATTGACATGAACAAGCAAAGCTTATCTGGGCCTTCCTTCTTGAAAGGCTGAATAAAATTGAATTGCCAGCTTCTGCATTTTACTACATTTTGGTGGAAATGGCTCAGAGACCTACGTGATTTAAAATGAAGCTTGGGTGAATCCAATCGCAAAGCATTTATGTATCTTTTTGACAGTAAAATTTCAAATGTTATGCGACATGGCATATCATTTATAAGTAATTTGATTACAGACACAGAAAACAAATCAAACTACTCCAGATAAGTCTTCTTCTTTTTTTTTTCCTTCCAGTTATTCCAACAAAGTCATGGTTCTTATAAATACCGCCAAACAAGCATTTAAGCACAGCCTATAACATTATTCAGATCAGTGATAGATAATAATTTTGTTCAGTCATCCAAGGCAGAAGTATCTAAGAGATGACCTTACCTACTGTTTCCTTTTAAAAACTCCATTTTAAGGGATGAGGAATAATACTTTGGAAAGGAAAACAAAGTTTTAAGTTTGGAGGGGAAAAAAACATTTCTGAAAATTATCCCTGTTTTTTAATTTTTTAAGTATATTGGTCATATGTTGATTGTACTTTCCAGCAGGTCTGCACACAGTGAGAATGATCAAGCCAGTGGCGGTGTCTTTGAATATGTGTACAAAGTCCAGAAGGAAGGAAAAGAAAGGAGATCATCTTCAAAACTCATCTAGAAACCTTAATTCGTATGTATTAACTCTCTCTATATGCAGATTTTATTTCTTTATTTATTTTCTCCCTGAGATAAAACCCCTGGAACCCAGAATGTCATGTCATGGTACTTTTACAATGAGTGTGATTTTGGAAAAATAGAAATACTGTGATGGAATTAAATTTGGCAAGGTTTGGTAGCATAGTGGCTAAGTCACTTGCCTGCTAACCAGATGGCTGGTGGTTCAAACCCACCAGCCACTCCTCGGAAGGAAGGTTGGGCAATCCTACTTCCATAGTGATACTGCCTCGGAAACCCAAGGAGGGGTCGCTATGAGTCGGGGCCGACTCGACGGCACATAACAACAACATACTTTACTATTCTAAATCATATCATTTTTTTAGACCAGATTGACTGAGAGAGATACAGAGGACTACTAATGAAGAAGCAGCCCCTCTCTCAAACTTCAGTGAATGTTGCACAAAACTTCAATTGACTAAACTTGCAGTATAGGAAATGGAAGAGCAATAGCAGATGAACTAGACAGGAGAAAGTCTTGGTCATCTCTGATTGATACTTCCTACTGTCATGGCCAGAGAGAAATCAAGGAGTTGTCATATACTTTAGTTAAGAGTTCTGGAAAGCATGGATTGGAGATGATTATGAACATTTTGCTTAAGATGTAGGACATTGAAGATGGAGGAACTAAATCAGTAATGTTAGAGAGAAGTTCTAGTACTACCTGCAGATTCTCAATAAAGACAATTCCATCCCAGAAGAAAGGATGCAGCTCATTATTCAAGGCCTTGAGCCACAGTTTAATGAAAAAAGAAATGCACAAAATAAAACCACCTCTGCCTCCTTGAGAATTGGGGAGAGGAGCATTTTGGGGAGCAGGGATCTATCTTGTTATATTCTTTCTCAGCTTCCAGGAAGAGCTTGCCTAATGCCCATTTCAAGGCTGAGTTTATTTTTTAAATGCAAATGAAGGAAGTGTTGCGTTCAGCTTTGCAAACAGTTTTCAGAAATCCTGTTGGCCTACATTTAGCTGGGAAGCAGCACTTAGCACCAATGTAGAGGCTCAAACAATCGAGCAGTTGTTTGCCTCACTCACATTCCTGAGGCAATCTGGTTCCAGCTGAACTCCTTGGGAACAGTCTGGGCAATGTACCCCTGGGGCATCTGCCCCAATTAGCAATGACCCTTGGGGGTCTCTTCACTGGCCCTAGGTCCCAACCTCTCTGACTCTGAGTAAACCGGATTGCTTTAGGAGTCTCTAAAATTTCCACAGCCCCAAGATGAACTGCACACATCCAGACTCACCCAAAGAAAGTCAGTCACCCTGAGGAAAACAAATCAACATGGCTACTTCCAGGTTCTCTGAACCAAAAGTGAGCCACTTGTGGGTAGAATTTGTCTCATGATTGGGAAGTAATGGGAAGGAGGTTCAGAGAATGCTTGACCAGTCTAAACTGTAGTATGCAGGAATAGTACAGGTTTTAGAGCCTCAGAACTGGATTTGCCTCTTGGATATTCTCTAATTAGCTGGGTGACCTTAGGCAAGCCATCAAATCCTACAAAGTCTGTTTTCTTGTGTGTAAAATAGTGGTGAGGATATCTATTCTACAGTGTTTTCACAAAGATCAAATGGCTTAATATATGTAAGGTGTTCAACAAAATGTCTAGCTCATTGAATCCCTCTGTAAATGAGGGTTAATTACAAAAAAAAAGTCAAAATCTATCATGTTTGAACAGGGAATACCACTTCTTAGAAAACCAGCGGTCAGGTAATTCTTCAAAACCCTTTGTTTGGCAGTATTTCACAATCAGTTTGTGATTGCTCCTATCTTTCTAAATAAGAAAACAACTGTCAACTACTTTTTGTGCCTCTCTCTACCCAACACTTCTAGGCACTATGGAGATGACAGAAGGAATATATGACACCATATCCAACCTTGACAATAGACTACAAGAACAGTACCCATAGAGCACAAATCAACTGAAGAAGAAATGGCACAAACCAAGCAGTGTATGCAGTGGGAGCTGAAAGAAGGGAGTAATTATCTTGGGCTATGGTGTCAGAGAAAGCTTCATGGAAGTATTGGGCTTGATCAATATTTACTGAGTGTCTCTCATAAGGCAGATACTTAGATATAGTTAAATAAGGTCCTACATTTGCTCTAAGGAAGGAGCTCTGGTGGTGGAGTGATTAAGGCATTTGGCTGTTAACCAAAAGATTGGTGGTTCAAACCCATCAACCACTCTGAGGAAGAAAGAGAAGGTAGTCTGCCATAAAGATTTACAGATTTGGAAACCTAAGTGGGGTCTTTATGAATCAGAATTGACTTGATGGCTGTGAGTTTGCTTTGGTTTTTTGCTCTACAGAACTTAGAGCCTAAAACGGAGAAAGATGTATTAACATATCATTTCAAAATGGTGCGGTGAGTGCTAAGAATGGGCTTTGGAGGGAGGAAAGTGTTATGAAAGCATGGAAGAAGAAGGGCTTAAATGAACTTAGAAGGACAAATTGGCTCTAATTAATGGACCAGCGTGAACAAAAGTGTAATAGTACAGAACAAGCAAGAGATTTGAGTGGGGGTGGGGTGGGATGAGGATGTGTGTGTGTGACAAAAACAGTGGGGGAGAAAGAGGGAGAGAAGGGAAGGAAAATAGATCTTTTAAAATTAGATCCAAGATTTAAAGAGGAACATATTCTAATTGTCACACACACACACACACACACACATAACTTCTAAATTTTTTTTCTTATGTGGGAGCTCTGGTAGCATAGTGGCTAAGACACTTGCCTGCTCACCAGAAGGCTGGCGGTTCAAACCCACCAGCCACTCCTCGGAAGGAAGGTTGGGCAATCCTACTTCCGTAGTGATACTGCCTCGGAAACCCAAGGAGGGGTCGCTATGAGTCAGGGCTGACTCGAGGGCACATAACAACAACAACAACAATGTGGGAGGTATTCATGATCATTAAGACACTATCATGTCCATGATTAGCTGGGTAGGTATGCTGAGGATTCTTGGCTATGGCTTTAGATAGTGATCTAGGAGGATAAAGGTCAGCTATAAGGTTATTCACATTTGAATTCACTTTTATTTTCCATAGAAAAATTTCATAGGCTGGTGGAATTAACCAGAGTGGGGCTGGAACCAAGGATGTTTTTTTGAGTTGATTTTCTCCTTAGGACCATCTCTTGGAAATTGGCCAGACAAACACAGGTCTGGGTCCAATATCCCCTAAAGAGAATCAGCTGGCCAGGCATTGACCCTAGGGGTAGAAGTAAAGGGACTGTGGGAATTGGGAGGCAGGCAGTGTTTCTGGAGTTTTCTGAGGGAAAGGAGTAGTCTACATTGCTTTGAGCCCTTCTGAAGACACTTAGATCCCAGTCCAATTCCTAACAGGTCTGCCTTGTTCTCCAGCTTGAGTCATCTATTGTCTTGAGCATTTCCTACTGGTGTGATTATCTGCCATGTATCCTGGGGCCAGGATGTGAAAGATGTTGAGTTATTCTCAGGTAGGTCATTCAAAACCCTATTCCATGGAATTATCCTTGTTTATTGATGAGAATCTCTGAGCTATGGTAGCCCAGGGTATCTCCAGTGCTACAAAAAACACTCCTTGAGGAGAAGAAATATAAGCAATTACAGGCTTCTTCCTTTAGCAGGCAAGAGACCTGGGGACATCTACTTGTTCCCTCCACCATGCACACTAGACATGACTAGAGTAGCTCTGCTGTGTGATAATTTAAGGGGCATTTCATACAGTCTAAGAGCCCTTTGAGCTCTGGTAGCATAGTGCCTAAGGCACTTGACTTCTCACCAGAAGGCTGGCGGTTCAAACCCACCAGCCACTCCTCAGAAGGAAGGTTGGGCAATCCTACTTCCGCAGTGATACTGCCTCGGAAACCCAAGGAGGGGTCGCTATGAGTCAGGGCCGACTCGACGGCACAACAACAACAACAAGAGCCCTTTGAGTCTTCCCTTTTTCCATTCAAAACAAATAATATTAAGCACCTAATATGATTAGGAGAACAGCCTTGGTGGCCCAGTGGTTAAGCGCTTGGGTGTTAACGGAAAGATTGGTGGTTCAAACCCAGCCCCTCCAGAAAAGAAAGATGTAGCAATGTGCTTTCTTAAAGATTCACAGCCTTGGAAACCCTATGGGGCAGTTCTACTCTATCCTATAGAATTGCTATGAGCAGAATCGACTCAATGGGAGTGGGATAACTATGAGCTAGACACTGTACTAAGCAGTTTCCGTCTTCAAAAACCTCACAATCAAGTGGAGGAGCCTAGAGTGAAAAATCCTGACAGAAGTAAGCACAGGACATTGAGGACCCCTAAGGAGTGGACCTTAGGACTGGGAAATGTTTCCGGTAGGAGTAGACAGAAGACAACATCCAACAGTTGATGTGGTTGTATGCAGGGGCATGTGAGTAAGGAGAGAGCTGAGGTAGGATGGATGGAAAGGTTTCAGGCAATGGAAGGTCTTGCACAACAGGCTAAAAAGAGAGTTTTATCTTGAAGATGATAGGGCAGTATTGAAGGTCTTAAACAAGGGAACAATCTTACAGCAGCTTCTCAAGAAATAGAGATCAGGTAAGAAGATACTATAACTCTGTGAGGCAGACAAAAATATTTTACGTGCCATTCTTCAGATGATAAAATTGAGACTCAATTTAGTTGATCAAGTCTCTTTCCATTGGTGTTTCTTGAGAGCAGGGACCCATGCATCTTATTTTATGTGCTTTCCTTTGTGTAGACAATCCTTTGGTCCATAGTAGGCACTAGCAAAATGTCTGCTGACTCAATGGCAAATCTAGAATGAAGAACTGAGTTTCAGTTCGTTTTCTTTTTCTGTAACTGCGCACTGGTTTCCTGACAGAGTTTAATCTTAGAGATGACTAAAAACCAAGGTGGAAACTGTGTGTAGTAAGTTGTTTTTTAGGTGTCATCGAGTAGGTTCAGTAGATCCAGTGACCCTCTGTAGAGTGGAATGAAACACTGCCAGGTCCTGCTCCATCCTCACAATTGTTGCTTTGTTTGGGCCCATTGTTGCAGACACTGTGTCAGTTCATCTCACTGAAGGTTTTCCTCTCTTTCCCTCATGCTCTACTTTGCCAAGTATAATGTCCTTTTCCAGAGACTGGTCCCCCCTGGTAACATGTCTAAAAGGATATGAGACAAAGTCTTGCCATCTTCATTTCTAAGTTGTGTGGTATTTAAAAAAAAAAAAACAACTCACTGTCGACGAGTTGGACCCGACTCATAGAAACCCTCCTTGGGTTTCTGAGGCAGTATCACTACAGAAGCAGATTGCCCAACTTTCCTTCTGAGGAGTGGCTGGTGGGTTTGAAACATCAGCCTTCTGGTTAGCAGTCACATGCCTTATACACTGGCACTATTAGATCCTTTGTGAATATTGAGCTAAGCAGGCTAAGGTTGGGAGAAGGGATCTCTGATGAGGTGAACAAGGGCACATCCCTTTCAGTCTCCAGGGGATTAGAATGTGAGGCATTTTGGCAGGGGGTATAGACATTAGGATGCTGAAATGCTAGACTTTGGGCAATCCTGAGACAGAAAAGTTTCTAAGAGAGGACACAACTGTGATATGGGTAGAACCTGCTTTGATATTTTGTTGCTGGTCTGTCCTCTCTCCATCCTTCCACCCCAAAATTAGAGAGAGGAGCTCTCAACCTTTGTCTGGTCAGTACCGTTTGCCATTAGGCACCTATCAGAGATCCTGCCCACCTAAGGAGTGGAAGTGAGGTATACCTCACTCATAACATGGGTACAAGTTTCACAGTACAGTGGTTCATGGGCTCTGTGAACAGTCAGAGAACAAATTGCTAAACCTCCTTTGGCCTCAGTTTCCTCATCTGTAAAATGGGAATAATAATAATACTCACTTCATAAATTTGCCCTGAGTATTTAATAGATATTTATAAAGAGGTTAGCACAGTGACTGACACAAGGTAAACACTATAAAAAAGATTAGCACTCATTATTATCAGGAGCTGGGGAGGCGGGAGGAGTTCTGGTGTCTTAGTGCCTAAAGCACGTGACTGCTAACCAGAAGGCTGGTGGTTCAAACCCACCAGCCACTCCTCTGAAGGAAAGTTGCAATCTACTTCCATAGTGATACCACCTCGGAAACCCAAGGAGGGGTTGCCATGAGTTGGATCCTACTCCACAGCAATCGTTGTGTTTTTGCGATTACTCTTGAAAAACTTCCCTTCTACCCATCTCTGCTCTGCTCAGTCCTGCAGGATCTGGCTCTATTGTGACCTATACAGACAGCTGGGGCAGAGTTAGAGGGCTTGCCCTGGGAGGAGCATGTAGGGCCAACAGGAGGCTACACAGGGGAAGCTGGGGTGGCCACCCTTGAGGCAAGACCTAGCGGCTTGAAGGAATGCTTAGAAATTTGTCTGTACAGAAAATCTTTTAAAAGTCTAGACTAACTGAAATTAGGAAGAAAAAGAAATATGGTCATGTCTTCTAATGTAGCCTATATAGAGCACTAATCCTAATTGTGACCCAGGGAAATTTGAGGAGTGCAAATTTAAAGGGGATAATTTTTCTTTCAATCATCCTATTTACCATGGGCATCATGTAAAAAAAAAAAAA
>NW_006921619.1:3353373-3362151 GCF_000298275.1 Orycteropus afer afer
TATTTACCATGGGCGTCATGTAAAAAAAAAAAAAATAAAAAATTAGAAAAAAAAAAAAAGACAAATTCTTACAAATTATTAATTACATAATGGCTCTTTATTTAAAAAAAAATATGGCATTTGTTTTCCCTAGAAAATGTTTTGACTAGAACATCTACTATTTCACTGGTACAATTTCCCAATTATTATAATTCCAGTTAAAACCAGTTGCTGTTGAGTCAATTCTGACTTATGTTGACCCCATGTGTTTCAAAGTAAAACTAAACTCCATAGAGTTTTCAGTATCTGTGATCTTTCAGAAGTAGCTCTTCAGGCCTTCGTTTCAGGCACCTCTGGGTATATTCTAACCACCAATCTTTTGCTTAGTAGCCAAGCACTTAACTGTTTGCTCCACCTACAGATGCCAAATTGTTAAAATAATCATAATATTTCTCATAGGTACTAAATCAGTGAAGACCAGTAGATAGCACATCTAATAAACTATGAAACAGTCTTTAAGTTATACTTAAACAAATGTGAACAGAGCTAAAAATTCATATATTCTTTTTTTTTTTAGCTTTTTATTGTAATTTGGAGAAGTTCTGGTGGCATAGTGCCTAAGGCATTTGACTGCTAACCAGAAAGCTGGCGGTTGAAACCCACCAGCCACTCCTCGGAGGGAAGACTGGGCAATCTATTCCGTAGAGATACTGCCTCAGAAACCCAAGGAGGGGTCACTATGAGTCAGATTCGACTCAATGGCAGTGAGTTTAGTTTGGTTTGTTCTTATTGTAATTTGTGTGAAACTATATAGAGCAAATTGGTTTTCCATTCAACAATTCATATAAAAAGTTCATATATTCTTAAGAAAATTGATTTCTACTATTTGGATTCTAACCTAAGCCGATGGACAGAAATTAAGCCAATTATGTACAAATACATTTGTCACAGAATTATTGCAATGGGAAAAATTGAAAATAAACTGCACGTTCAACAATAGAACAAAAACCAAACCAAATTCACTGCCATCGAAAGGATTGCAACTCATAGAGATCCCCATTGGGTTTCCAAGGTTGTAAATCTTTAGGGAAGCAGATTGCCTCATCTTTCTTTCTTGGAGAGGCTGGTGAGTTTGAACCACCAACTCTTTGGTTAGCAGACAAGTGCCTTTACCACTGTACCATCACAGCTCCTGTTCAACAACAGAACCAAAACCAAACTGACTGCCGTCCAGTTGATTCCAACTCATAGCGACCCCCATTGGGTTTCCAAGGGTATAAGTCTTTACAGAAGTAGATTACTTCATTGTCCTCTGCCAGAGTGGCTGCTGGATTTGAACACCAACCTTCTGGTTAGCAGACAAATATCTCACCCACTATGCCACCAAACCTCTTTTTTAGAGGACCTGCTAAATCCACATGATAGAATATTATGCAGTTATTAGGTATGGTATTTGTTAAGAATTTTAAAGACATGGACAATGCTCTAGAAATGATGTTAAATTTAAAAAAGGATTCACTTCAAATAAAGTGTGATCTGAAATACATATATAGTAATAAGAGTAGAAGGGAATGTACTACAATGTTTATAGTGGTTATCTCTGGGTGGTGGGATTAGGGGTGATTTTTATTTCCTTCTCTATTGTTGAAATATTTTCTAACTTTATAAACTATGTACATGTAATACTTTCATAATTGGTTTAAAAAAAGTAATAAAATTATCCTGTACAGTTATAGTTGTTTTGACCTTATAAAAGGAACTAATTATTTCTGCCCATAAAAAATTCCCCTTAACTTTATTATGGGAGGATTTAAAACTAGTTCTAAATCATGGGTTTTTTAAGGTTTTCCACTCCCACTCCAAGATCTTTCAGCCCCTGAAATCGTTTTCAGTCAGTTTCTGATTGCTGAAACTATTCATAAATTGTTACCCTCATTTTTCCTCCCCTTTTTCATCTATTGCTGAGTTTCTATCTCATACTTTCCCTCTTATGGAGGGAAAAAATGAAGGTAATAACAGCCTAACTGAGCAAGAAGGTGTATGGTTTGCCTTTTAAAAAGGAAAAACAATTAAAAAACACATACATGATAAAAACAATGTGAACCTTTGCTTTCTAAATAGTCCACATTAACAAATTCACCTTTAGAAACTCATGTAATGGCTTTGAAATACAAATTGATTGATAAAGATGCAAGTTTTGTATAACTTTGGAGGTCCCACCTATTGATCTCCCCAGCTCCCTTGAGGCTCAAATTTCTTTTTATGGCTTGATTGTTGTTGCTGTGTGCCATGGAGTCAAATCCAAGTCATAGCAACCTTGTAAAACACAGAATAGACTGCCCGATTGGGTTTCCTAGGCTGCAATCTTTATGGGAGTAGATAGCCATGTCTTTTCTCCTGCAGAGCTGCTGGTTGAGTTTGAACTGCCAACCTTTCTGTTAGCAGCTTAGCACTTAACCATTGCACCCCCAGGGTTCCTTTATGGTTTGATTAATCCAACTTTAATGTATTAACAACCTGTGATATGCATATGACACAATCTTGCTTCCTGAAAACAAAGAGGACTTGAAGCACTTACTGAAGATCAAAAACTACTACCTTCAATATGGACTATACCTTGATATAAATCCTCACAACTGGATTTATAAACAACCTCATGATAAATGGAGAAAATATTGCCATTGTCAAGGATTTAATTTTATTTGGATCCACAATCAAGCAGCTGTCAAGAAATCAAATGATGTGTTGCAATCTGCTGCAAAAAAACCTCTTTAAACTGTTAAAAAGCAAAATGTCACTTTGAGGGCTAAGGGGCACCTGATCCAAGCCATGGTATTTTTAATCGCCCCGTATGCATGTGAAAGCTGGACAATGAATAAGGAAGACCAAAGAAGAATCTATTCATTTGAATTATGGTGTTGAAGAAGAATATTGAATATATCATGGATTGCCAGAAGAACAAACACATCTGTCTTGGAAGAAGTACCTCCAGAATGCTCCTGAGAAGCGAGGATGATGAGACTTCATCTCACATACTTTGGACAAGTTATCAAGAGGGACCAGTCCCTGGAGAAGGACATCATGCTTGGTAAAGTAGAAACAAACAACAAAATAAACTCACTGCCATCGAATCGAATCCAACTCATAGCGAGCCCTCCTTGGGTTTCCGAGACGCTATCACTATGGAAGTAGATTGCCCAACCTTCCTTCCAAGGAGTGGCTGGTGGGTTTGAACCACCAACCTTCTGGTTAGCAGTCAAATGCCTTAGGCACTATGCCACCAGAGCTCCCTGGTAAAGTAGAGGGTCACTGAAAAAAGAGGAAGACTCAATGAAATGGATTGACACAGTGGCTGCAACAATGGGCTCAAACATAGCAACAATTGTGAGGATGGTACAGGATGGGGCAGTGTTTTATGTTGTTGTACACAGGGTTGCTATGTGTAGGAATCATTCAATGGCACCTATAACAACAACGATATATTAAGAAGAAGCCCTGGTGACGTAGTGGTTGTGAGCACTTGCCTTCTAACTGAAAGGTCTGAGGTTGAACCTGCCAGTTGCTCCATGGTAGAAAGATGTGGCAGTCAGTTTTTATAAAAATTGTTGTTGTTAGGTGCCATTGAGTCATCTGTGACTCATAGCGACCCCATGTACAACAGTACAAACACTAGCCAGTTGTGTAACATCTTCACAATCCTTGCTATACATGAGTCCATCATTGCAGCCAAGGTGTCTGTCAGTCCATCTTGTTGAGGGTCTTCCCCTTTTTCACTGACCTTTCTGTTTACCAAGCATGACATCCTTCTCCAGGGAATGGTCCCTTCTCACAATGTCACCAAAGTAGGTGAGACAAAGTCTGGCCATTCTGGCTTCCAAGGAACATTCTGGCTGCACTTCTTCCAGGACAGATTTGTTAGTTCTTCTGGCAGTCCATGGTACTTTCAGTATTGTTCACCAGCACCCCAACTCAAAAACATCACCTCTTCTTCAGTCTTCCTTATTCATTGTTCAGTTTTCACATACATATGAGGGGATTGAAAGTACCATGGCTTAGGTTAGGCACACCTAAGTTTTCAAAGTGACATCTTTGCTCTTCAACACCTTAAAGAAGTCTTTTGCAGAGATTTTCCCAGTGCAATATGACATCTCATTTCTTGCCTGCTGCTTCCATGGGTGTTAATTGTGGATCCAAGTAATATAAAATCTTCAATAACTTCAATCTTTTTTCCATTTATCATAATGTTGCTTATTGGTCCAGTTGTAAGGATTTTCATTTTCTTTATGCTGTAGTGTAATCCACACTACAGACTGTAGTCTTTGATCTTTATCAGTAAGTGCTTTAAATCATTTTTACTTTCAGCAAGTAAGATTATGTCATCTGCATATCACAGATTACTAATGTGTCTTCCTCCAATCCTGAGGCCACATTCTTCTTCATATAGTTCGGTAAAGATTGTTGTTGTTGTTGATATGTGCCATTGAGATGGACCTGACTCATAGCTACCCCTCCTTGGGTTTCCAAGGCAGTATCACTATGGAAGTAGATTGCCCCATCTTCCTTCCGAGGAGTGCCTGGTTGGTTTGAACCATCAGCCTTCTGGTTAGCAGTAAAGTGCCTTAGGCACTATGCTACCAGAGCTCCCTCAGAAATCCTATGAGGCAGTTCTACTGCTTTACAGGGTCACTATGAATTGGAATCAACTCAACAAGCAGTGGGTTTGGTTTGGGTTTTTGGACTGTATTAGATTCACACATACCAACAGTCATGAAGATGGAGCAGGACTGGGCATTGTTTCATTCTGTCATACACAGGGTCTCTATGAGATGGAGTGGATTCGAAGGCAACTAACAACAACAATAACAAATATATAAAGAAGCCTAGGGAAGGCCACAGGGAAGCAGCCTGGAAGAGGCTGTTTTTGAGGTGGAGATTAGTATGAGGTAAGTGAGAAGGCTGATGGTTAAAACCCACCAGCCACTCCTCTGAAGGAAGATGGGGCAATCTACTTCCATAGTGATACTGCCTCGGCAACCCAAGGAGGGGTTGCTATGAGTCAGATCTGACTGAACGGCACATAATAACAAAAAGAAGTGAGACAGCTGGTCTTGGATACAGAATTTAAGGGGTCAGCAATAATTCATAATAAATATTTCAGTGCAGTATATTTTAAAACAAAAATTAACACAAAATATTCATGATAAAAAATACTAAAACTTTAACTAAAGGTCAATACTATGCAAATTCATAATGTAGTCTGAGACAAAAGGAAAAATTTGCCCCTGAAAAATATTTTTGTGTATTTTTTAATAGCTCATTTTCCCCAGAGGATTAGAATAGTTTAAAAATATTGAAACATTGAGAAATAGATGCACTAAAACTCATAATAGTATTTTAAGCTTATTTTATTCATACCAAAAAAAAAATCTAGTGTTCTCTTGACCAAAATATTTAATTTATTTATTTGTATTTGTATTTAAAAAAAAAAGAACAGGAGATATTCTTCCCAATGGTTACAGCTTTGAAAACCCAGTGGAGCTCAGTTCTACTCATGGGTCCCCATGGATTAAGAGTGACTGGATAGCAATTAACAGACATTTGACTGTTAACCAGAAGGTTGGCGGTTCAAACCCACTAAACGCTCTGTGGAAGTAAGACTGGGCAATCTACTTCTGCAAAGATAAAGATTTACTCCCTCTGAAACCCAATGGGGGTCACTATGAGTTGGAATTGACACAATGGCAGTGTTTTTTTTGGGGGGGGGGTATATGCCAGGCATGTACTATTTTTACATGATTAGTAATAAACTAATAATTAATAAAATATGCCAAAATAACATTGATTGAATGTGGAACAATAAATAAGGAAGGCTGAAGAAGATTTGATGCTTTTGAGTTGTGGTATTGGCGAAAAATACTAAAAGTACCATGGACTGCCAGAAGAACTAAGATCTGTCTTGGAAGAAGTGCAACTGGAATGCTCCTTGGAAGCAAGAATGGCCAGACTTCCTCTCACCCACTTTGGTCATGTTGTCAGAAGGGACCATTCCATTCCCTGGAGAAGGATGTCATGGTTGGTAAAGTGGAGGGTCAATGAAAAAGGGGAAGGGCCTCAACGAGAAGGATTGACACAGTGACTGCAACAATTGGCTCAGGTACAGCAAGGATTATGAGGCTGGCAGACGACTGGGCAGTGTTTCATTCTGTTGTACATAAGGTCTCTATGAGTCAGAGCCAACTTGATGGCACCTAACTACAACAACAATCTCAAAACAAGTTAATTTTCCCTTACACTTACATATTGATCTTTCCACTTGGCCCTAGCCCTTATCTAGGTACACCATGGTGCTTAGTGATTGCACAGACTCTACCTTTGCTATCATGGAGAAAATCTAGAGACAGAGCCTCTTACATGCCTCCCAGAGATCTGGTAAAACTTAAGGTTCCCAGTTAAGTTTCAATAATTAATTCTAGTCTTTTTTTTTTTGATACAAGCAGATTTATTTTCTAAGAGTTCATTTTTTTTTCTTCCCAAATTATTTTAAATAATTAATAATAGGGTAAGAACATAATAAAGTATTCAGGACAGGATTTTTATTTGGTCTAGCAAAAATGTCAAAGCATGGCAATTCTTTCCATTGAAAATGAGAGAAGCAAAGAAAATATTGTTGATAAATTCGCTTTCATTAATGCCAAAAGAGTAAAATTATAATGTACTTAAAATTAATTGTTGCTGAGTTAGTATGCCTACTTTTCAACTGTCACTGTTTTTTCAACTACTTTAATGTTCTAGGAAAATGGTTTAAAAGAGTATTAAAAAACTCATATATGATAAAAACAAAGTGACCTCTTGCTTTCTAAATAATTCACATTAACAAACTCACCAGCATGTAATAGCATGTACATGGGTGCAGATTTTTGCTTTTGCCTCAGACTCTCACATGGCTCTGTGCAGCGTTGTGGGTTTTTTGGCATCAGCCCCAGGTCCTTCTGAGTCCTCAGGTCTCCAAGGAGATCTGATCATTCCAAATCCACTTTTCCCCTAGTATATTCCTTCATCCACCCCACCCCACTCCAAGCCCTCACCTAACCTGAAGGAATGAAATCATCCAAGAATCACGGCTCATAATTTGTCTCTCCTTAAAGCCAGTCATGTGAAAAGTCCCAAAGCTCTGGATAGCCTATCTAACAAATATGGCATCTCGGGTACACTTAATTTTTTAAAAATCTCTGTGTCAGGAAAGGACCTAGAATTTAGCTTCTAAGAATAGACATTCTACACATATACCATTCAATTCACTAATATTCATTGAATACCTACTGTGATCTGGGCCTTGTTCTAGGCACTGATGCTACTCTTGTTCATGACAGAAAGTGGGCCTGATATTGTGGAGTTTTGGGGGGTCTTAATTAACTGATTTTACTTGTTCATTGTTTTTAAGGAATACTTATTTCTCACCAAGCTTCCATTTCCCTGTTGTTGTTGTTGTTATGTGCCATCGAGTCAAACCCGACTCATAGTGACCCCTTCTTGGGTTTCCGAGGCAGTATCACTACGGAAGTAGGATTGCCCAACCTTCCTTCCGAGGAGTGGCTGGTGGGTTTGAACCACCAGCCTTCTGGTTAGCAGGCAAGTGTCTTAGCCACTATGCTGTAAATTTACTCTCTGCACATTTATATCTTTCTTTGGGTTACTGAAATGTGCTGTCTTACTCTAACTCTTGCATTTAACATTGAACCTCTATACTTCTGGTGATGGTGTATTTTTCACATGTATAAGCTTTCTCTTCCATACTACCTTTGTTTTTCACATTTCTTGCTTTGCTGAGTACAGTGCTTTGGACATAGAAGATGTTGGCTACATATTTGAGGATCACTTGATAGTTGAACAAAGAAATCAGTGAAAGAATCAGCAAAGAAAAGAACAAATGATGAATGCGTCTGGTCCCTGGAGATGTGGGAGGGAGGAGGAGTCATCATGTGCCACCTCACTGTTTGTGTGTGTTCTATATGTGTATATGTGATTGCAAAGATGTTGTTTGTATATGTTCAATATGTGGACATGTGATTCTTTACCCACTGTTTGTGTATATCAGATATTTGAGGATAAGAGGTAGGATAGGAGCAGCAGGATAAGTCCTGCTTGATTGTAGTGTTTCAGAAACAACAGCAGCTTGGAAGAAATGTGGTACATTGGGTAAGTCACTTCTCCTTATTTAAAAAGTCTTTGTTTCCTCATCTGTTAAAGGAACTCTAACCATAGCTAAAGAAGCCCTGATGACACAGTGATTAAGCACTTGGCTGCTAACTGAAAGGTCAGCAGTTTGAATACACTAGCTGCTCTGTGGGTAAAAGATGTGGCAGCCTGGTTCTGTAAAGATTACTCACTGACATCAAGTAGGTTCTGATTCATAGTGACCCCTGCTTGGATTTCTGAGGTGATATCTCTATGGAAGTAGATTGCCTAGTCTTCCTTCCAAGAAGTGGCTGGTGGGCTTGAACCGCCAAACTTCTGGTTAGCAGTCAAATGCCTTAGGCACTATTACAGCCTTGGAAACTCTATGAGGCAGTTCTACTCTGTCCTATTGGGATGCTATGAGTCAGAATTGATTTGCGGGCAACAGGTTTAACCATAAGTTGAAATCTACTTCTTCTGATATTGTTGGTACCAGTTACTGATGGTGCCATGAGCACTGCCTTGGATTCTTTTGTGCTTCTGATTTTTGGTAAAAGAAATGCCCTCTATTTATGCCATATAAACATGAGTCAGGACAAGGGAGCAATCCTGGCCTTTCTTCTT
>NW_006921619.1:3362416-3425656 GCF_000298275.1 Orycteropus afer afer
GCTTGTTCACCCATCTATCCATCCCTATACCCATGTTTGCTTTCATTGACAACTCAGTATTGTATTTACAAAGGGGTTCATATTTGTTGTTTGTACTCTGGCCTTTCTTCTTGACGGGCATTCCAGGAAGCAGCTGTGAGATTCCAAGGCATCTCTCTGGTCTTCAAGCATTTTAGTTTTAAAATGAGGATAATAAAAAAATAATCTCCTCAGGTCCCTTCTCGGACAAACTATCTCTGCTTTCACATGTCTTACTTTGAGAAATTGTGTGCCCATGGATGGGAATTTATTCTGCTTTTCATTTAATCCTTGAGAGAACAAGCAAATCAAATGCTAGCTTCTGAATGGTATTATCAGTATCAAATAACTGTAGAGTATTTTTATAGTTTGCACTGAAACTTTCACATTTATATTCCTATTTGCTCTTTATTCTTTCACCTGTGGGGTGGAAATTTAGTATAATTCCCTTCTAATAAGTGAAGAAAATGAGCTGAGACTATGACGCCCATCTTCAGACCCCAAACCTCCAGCTCTTTGCACACACAAAGGCTTTGAATCTCTTTCGAGGAGGAATGGCCCCAAATGGGATAGGCATCCAGCAGATCCTGTGCCATTGTCTCTCAGAGATTAGAGGAAAGCTTCTTGGTTTGGGGAGGGTTTGGAAAAAATCAGTGGGTTACTCAACCTGACCTCCCCCTAGGTTTGTAGAATCAGAATCTCCAGGCAGTAATTTATATTTTGATTTTGAGAATTTTATAACTTTTTTTAACTGAAAAATCTATCTTCTATGAAATTAGAATAAAAATTTATTGAGTGACTATTACGTGTTTATTTCTATTTCTCCAGTAGACAAAAGAAAAAGTTAGCAACACTATATTTTGTTTCCCCCAAGTTTTATGGGGTGTAGGTAGGGGTATGTCTGCTTGTCTAGAAATTTATCATATCTCCTTTGGACTGTGAAATTTGAAATTCTAGGAAGTATTGATATATACCCATTACTTTTATCATATTACTTTTCTACAGAGAAATCTCCAATGGTCTTTTGTTGCTGCCAGATCAAGTATTAATTCTAAACTCTAGCTTGATTAAAAACTGTCTGTTTGATCTTAACTATTCTGGGTTTTCATTTTTAAACTGTAAAATGAGGTTGCTTGACCAAATAATTTCTAAAATAATCCTTAGACCTTAAATTTTATAGATTTATAACTCTCACAAATATAAATATGTTGGCATTCAAAGAGCAATAAGCAAGTGTTTTGAGGGAAGGCTCTGTTTGAGGACAGGAGTGAGGCCTGCATGGGGAACCTCTACCTTGCCCCTGAATGATGGCCCAGCTGAATGCTGTTTGACTGTCTTCACCCTCAGAAGTAAGCACTCCATCCACTTTCTGTGAAGAAGGGTGAGGAAGCATCCTTCTATTGAACTCTTATGTATATTTGTTAAAATATTATAATAAAGTAGAACATAATGAATTAAAAATTAATCATTCAATGTGAATCATCCAAATCAAAATTCAATGTTAACTTTCTCTAGCATATCACATATGTTGTTGTTGTTGTTGTTATGTGCCATCGAGTTGGACCTGACTCATAGCGACCCCTCCTTGGGTTTCCGAGGCAGTATCACTACGGAAGTAGATTGCCCCATCTTCCTTCCAAGGAGTGGCTGGTAGGTTTGAACTGCCAGCCTTCTGGTTAGCAGTCAAGTGCCTTAGGCACTACGCTAACCCATATCACATTTAGGTGTTTTAAAATTTTTATTTACTATAAAAGCCTAGGAACTCTGGTGGAATAGTGCACAAACCCACCAGCCACTCTTCGGAAGGAAGGTTGGGCAATCTGCTTCCGTATTAATACCACCTCAGAAACCCAAGGAGGGGACGTTATGAGTTGGGTCTGACTTGATGGCACATAACAACAACAACATAAAGAGCCTATTTGTCTTTAAGAGTGGACTAGATTAATTTATCTTTCCTTGTCTCCTTTCTTTCTGCTTTCTTTCCTTCCTTCTTTTTCTTCTTTCTTATTCCACTAGCATCTTTAATGGAAAACAAACATGTCTACCACTCCTTTTAACCCATATCCAATCACATTCATGTAAAGAAGTAAATCAGAACAATGAATGTGTGTTGTAAAAATGGATAATAAAGTAGTGATAGATGACTATTATTGTGGTTATGGTTTTGTCAAATTAAATCCATGTACAATATGTCCATTCAGAAATTCAGCAAAACATAAAACTGTTTTTTCCCCCTTTTTTTTATAAGCTTTGTTTTAAAAAGACACCTTCCTGTCACTGGCGCTTGTAAGTGAATAAAATGAAATTGATGCCTTGAAGGGGAAAAAAGGAAAATACTTCTTTACTTTGTATTAAGAATACGTGACATCTTTGCTGTCAGTGATAGTGTAGTGAAATACATACCAAATATGTCTTGACATAACTTGACAGAAATGTATGTCTTCTTTTCTCTCATTTATTTTTGTGATAAGAATATGTGATTTTGCTGCCAAGGAAGCTTGTAATGTTGTAGAGAAATGGAAATGAAATTGTGTTGGGTATGTCCAATTTCCCCTGACAGAAGTGGCGTAAGCTATAGCATGCATGCAGACTTCGGAAGTTAACAACAGGCCTCAGCCAGCAAGACCCAGACGTTGACATTTGTCAAAACAACTTTCCTCAACACATCAAAATGTTGCTTTCTCTTTGTGTTATTCAGATGTGTTCAAGTGACTACATTTTAGAAAATGGTGACTGTCAGAGAATCATTGCCATCCACATGTGAATGATATCAAAAGAGAAATCTTATCTTTCCTACTCAACTCTGTGTCTGTTCCATTTTAGTTGTGATTAATCCACAAGGGGCCTTTAAAACAAATCCAAAATCTAATGTAACTAAAAGTATTCTCATTTTGCTTTGTGTGTATGTGTGTGCTTTATTTTTCTTCTCCCCATAACCTGACAAAAGTAAATGACACAAATTGGTTCTTTTTTCTTCTTTTCAAAGCATTAACAGATGGAGGTTGTATGTTGTTGTAAGCTTGTCTGTTGTTCTTGAGTCTGTAGCATTTTATAATCAACACTTTTCTTAGAGGAACTCTAATCATTTGGGTAACGCTAACCCTTTAGAAAGCGTTCTTAATTTCTTACTCTATTGTTATGGAGTAACGGATGTTCAGTAAGGCAATATTATGCACAACAAAATAATATTTTGTGTGAACCTCCTATTCTGTCTTTTGGGGACTCTTTTAAGGATACACACACAATTTCTAGAACCCTAGCAACAATTTCTACAATAAATGGTGTTTGAAGCAAGAATCCCTTACCTAGGGCAGACAGAAAGAGAGTCAGCCCAGCAGTGTAATCATTGCTCTGCTGTTTGAAGGAATATTGAGCTCAGATGCCTCCAGAAAGCCCACCAGGCCCAGAGACACTGGACAATAAAAGGGAAAAAATAATAGACGCCAATGCTTTATTAAGTATATTTTTTTCTCACTTAGGTGCCCATTCCCTGGTCAGACAATTAGTTGAGGTTCTCTCCAGAGAAAGTGTTATCCACCAAGAAAAACTCTTTCAACCTTTCAAAATAACAAATATCTTTAATGACTTTTATCCCGTTTCCATTGACATCACAGATACAATGTGGCCTGTCTTGAAGTCAAGCCCAAATTGAAATCACTGCTGGCAGGGACAGGGAAAATAGAACATTTGACAGTAAGAGGGGCAGATGAAGCACTGGGGGCCTTGAAAGAGAGACTAACTCAAGCTATGACCTGGGACAGAAATACTGCACCTTAGTAAAATACCTGTTCAATCTATAAGCTAATAGCCAGGTATATTTGCCCATGATAACGAGCTAAATCTAATGCTTGAAAGAAGTTGGTATTATTTGCCATGTACATGTTTAAAAGGAAAGGCAGACATGCTTTCTAGCAAGAACCTTTTGATTATAGACCAACTTTTCATCACCACACTCCCTGGGGAACACATTTTTATTTGCTTGTATGGAAGGATAACGTTTATCTGAAAACTTTCCGAATCCTGAACTTCCTAAATTTGACTAATCCTGCTATAACTAATTATGGAGCACTCATGAAGGTAAAAAATATCTTTAAGGGATATACTTCAAAGGTAAAAGCAACTTCTTATAATATCCTTCGATACGTTTATAGGGAAGAGAAACTTTAAAAGATACTTGGTGACTTATAAAATCCATCACCATAGTTGGAGTCCCAACTTTTAGATTATTTGTGTGTGTGTGTATGTGATTCCTTTTAACTGCTTACATGCATTAGAGGGAAAAACCCTCAGTTGAATCTATTTCTAGTGGTTTTTATCATTGATTTCTAATTAGCTGTGCTCTCTTTGCTATTTATCATAGATTCCTTTAAAATGTGAATGGTTTAAGGCTTATTCACTTTGGTTTGTAATTGGTAGTAAACTTATTACGGCATTGTCTATTGGAGTGAGAATTTTCCCCACATGATGACCACTGTTGGTCTTTCATATCAGGTATACTTTAGTTCTAGAGCTGTCAAAGAAAAATCTAATTCCAGTAGTTAGTTATTTGGAATATATTGCCAAAGGAGTGTTCAGTTTAGATGTTAGAGGCATTGTCTTCTATTGGAACAATATGAAACAGGCCATATGAATAATAAAGTTTTGCATCATTGTGAAATATGCACAGAAGCCTACACTTGCACTGGAGTTTATAAGTCCATGGTTGGGAAGCAAATGTGTTGCCCTCTGTGGATAATAATGGAAGAAAGTCATAATGTTCATTTAGCCTTTGATATAAGCTTAAATCAAATAAGGATGGTTCAAGAAGACACTGGGAAAATTTGGTTGCTTCTTTGGGCCCATCAGCATCTTAACTCACTTTTCCAATGTTTTGGGGTTTTGAAAAACCTGAAACATATTTCACCATGTCCCTTTTCTCTTATTTTATAAACCAATGTAATTTTAAAGAAAAACTTAATCCATATGTTTCTGATTAATTTTGACTAAACTCACCAAAATGGTGTTTTGCAAGAGTGATTTGGTGTCCAAGAAGTCTTTTGAGTCTCTCTGTAACAAGCCTTCTTAAAGCCATTTTCCTTTGAAGCAGGAAGTTGTGTTTTGCCAACAGTAAAGAAATTCAAACCCCCAAAGGGTTGAGATCGGTTTGAAACTTCAAGCCTGAGGGCTCTGTGGGGTTCTACACTTGGCAAACAGGATACTTCCCTTCTGACTTTGAAATACCTTATTTTCCTCCCAAAAGAAATGCTCCATTTATTGGTTTGTGCAAGTACGTGTTTAAAACGATCTTCAGATTGTTTGGTACACGAAAATGGATAATCTAAACAGGGAGTCCTAATGTTTAATTTACAGCAATTTTATTTGATAGCCATCTTGGAATAGTTTTAAATCCCTCTACTTCTTAACCTCACATTTCTTTTCATTTTGGGGTTATCCAAAGATTTACCAGAAAAGATGATCATGAAGATACTACAACCTGGGAATAAGTGCTATGCCACCACCAGTTTTCCTCTCCATGTTGCCCATTAGAGACACAATTCTTAATGTACTAAGCTAACGTCTCATGTTATACTTCGTATTCTTATTTATGTTGACAATCAAAAATTCAATGCAGAAGATTACAAATAAGGGGCTCTATGCCAGAAGGTGAACCATAATTTACAGTTGTAGATGTGTGTTAGTTTTTCAGTGTAGTTCATTTCTATTCATATGTTTAAAGGAAGACCTGTATAATTTCAGTTTGTTTTTTATATAGTGGGTGAGAGAGAGGAGGAGAGAGTGAGAAAGAGAAAACAAAATAGTACATATAGGGAGTTAGCATCCAGACCACTATGGTCCTTTGTCCTTGCCGCCTCCTGGCCATGAAGTGGGAGTGCCCTCTAGTGAAACTTTAAAATCATTGGGTGTATTATGGTTAAAGTTTCCTCCTAAATTCCTACTTTAAAAATCTGTGAGATAAGCAGTTTTCATAAGTTTTGAATGAAATATAGAGAAAAACATAAAATACCATGAAGAGTGACAGATTATCCAGTAAGCAAGGTGTGGTTTACTTGTGTTTACGTACTAATCTGTAGATAACAAGTTCACATTTTTTCACCACCTCAAAGATTCCTCTTCCAGATGTGGCTGGCATCTGTCTCTCCCAACCCCACAGCACCTCCCTACAGAATCAAAGCCTCTTTTCAAATTTACAATCCTGAATGGGATGGAGTACCCAGTAAGCAAAGTAAATACAGGCTTATTTCTTAATCTGTAGTAAAAAGTTTCACAAGGCTTTCACATCTTGTGGTGAAAACCATGTGAAACTGTTTACCACAGATTCAGATGTAAGCACAAGTAAGCCTATGTTTCCTTTGTTATAAGGTAGTCTGCTCCTGCCATCAAGTAATACTATTCCTTTAGGCAGCAAATAGAACTGAATATATTGTCATCAATACCCAACAGTGTATTTATATGCCATTATCTATTGATCTATGGATGTATGTATGTGTAGAAAGATAGATAGAATAAGCCCAAGGATATACAATAGCATATAAACTAGACAAGGACTATGGTTACCTAAATGAGAACATTTACAAAAACATAGCTACCTAATTCTCAAGAAGATGGATAGTAAGTAAGTCAGTTCTCAAAGTGAATGTAAAGCAGTAGTAGAAACACACACCAGCAAACAAGATGTGAAAAATATATTTTGTGGCTATATTATTCTAAAGTTGTTTATAGAAAGCAACACATGATTATCATGATGAAATTTGATGTGGAAAAAGCAAATCCTAGAAGCTGAGGTTCTTGCTCTGGACTTCATTCACCAGCTATGTGTGCTTGGGCAAAACATTTAATCTCTCTGAGCCTCAGGGTTATTATCTGTAGAACAGGGCATGAGAACACTTGCCCTTTCTAACTCATAGGTTAGTGTTGAATAAGATGAAGAGTAGAAAAAGCTTTGAAAAAGGTAAAGTACTACACTGTGAAGGTATCGTTTTTCTAACTTCTGTTCTGCCTGGCTATTGGGAAGATTTCAAGTAAAGTCTCCTATCAGGATGAAGAGAGGGACAGAAAGAAGATTCTAAAATCCTACAGAATCAAAAATCATTGACGAAATAGCTTTCTTCCTCATTCCAAAAGGGTCTAGAAAACATGGAGAATGTAATTAATGTCACTAAATTGTACACATAAAAATGGTTGAAATGGCAAATGTTTTGTTACAGCTATTTCACCACAATTTTTTTTTTTTTTTTTAAGTCACAGAGAGAAAAACAGGTGGTACCAAGGAAGGATGCATGGTTAGACATTACCATCATGGAGCCATGGGTCTCCTGGGCTAGGCTGATGCCCAGAGGGAGAGGGCCCTCAGCCAGGAAGCTCAGCTTGGGTAGCTTGTGTTTGAGCAGGCTGGGCAGCAGCTGGTGGGGGAATCGGAAACGCATCTTCTCAGGTTAAAGCAAGTGTTTCAGAGAGTCTAATCTCCACCCACCCCGGAGAGAGGAACCCAACAGCACATAAGCCCAATGCTTGTGTTTTTAATCCCCTGTGTTGATTAGCACCCATACAAACAAACAGTTATCAGTTTTTGTTTTCTCTTTAAATTGAAAATAATTTTGCTTTGAGTATGCCAACAGTAATAAACTCTTTATTTGAGCAAACAGTCTACTTTTCCTTTTAGTTTCAGTTAGTTGAATGTTAGATTTGTGCTTTCAAAATTCTTTCCTTTTCTCCACATAAAGCTTGTTTATAGTGGGAAATAATTTCTCACTAGTTAAGTTTGCTTTGAAGAGAGCTTTATTTTGTTTGAATCAATTTTTATAGGTACTTTAACCCAACGTTTTCAAATTCCAGATTTTTTTTTATATGCATATATTTTTAACAACACAGGTATCTTCTATGTACTTATTGCCTGGAATTTCACCATTTATCTTCTGTGTGTATGTCTTCTTTTCTTTTGTCCAGAGTGAGAAACTGTTTCTAGTTTCTTTACTCCGAGGTACTGCACATTGTCAGACATGCATAATCAATCTTGTACTTAAACCTTTGTGGGGAAACACAACAGATGGATAATGGGAACATGGTTGCCATTTGGGCTCTGGCCGATTCCCGAGCTGCCTCCAATGCCATGACTCTGGTGGTAAAGAAGAAAAAAAATAAAGTTAATCTATAAGGCTATCCGACTAGCTCCATGCCTGCTGTTTATGTCCTTCCTCCCCATTTGACCTAAACAGTTGGCATGGGGGTGGAAGAGTGCTACCTCTTCCTCAGAATAAAATTAAAATAAGACATTCAGTATATCTTCAATTGTTCAGAGATTTTTCCAAAACAAGTGACTCATTCCAGTTGAATGACCAAGACTTCCATATCATAAAACTGCTCTTGGTTAAACCTAGAGTTCACTTTATCAAGGCTACATGCTCATATATTAGTGGAACACCATGACTCCTCATTGAAACTTTGGGTTCCTTCTGTATTAGAACCTTCTGTGACCTTTGCTGAACAACACAAAGAAACCAAATGCTACCCTCTGTTTGTCTCAAATTTTCCCCTATTAATGCTTGGTCCAAGTCTACATTTCCAGCCAGTCTTTCATTTAAAAACACAATCTCATTCAAAACCTGCCTGGTAACTTTATCACTGGGGTAACTGTTACCTATGATGCAGGGCTGACCTGGGTCCTTGTAGCACTTGACATCATCTTTTGGACGGGTTACAGAGCCTTTTGAGAGAGTTGTTAGAAGCAGGCTCACCCTGCAATGCAGAACCGGTCACAGAAGAAAATTAGTGCATTTATCTGTCAGCATTAGACTAGATTTTCAATCCAGTTCACTAGTCACAGGGTCTGGTTTTCTCTTCCTCTGGGAGATGAAACTGATATGCTGGTAGGTAGTAAAGGTGTCAGTTATAAATTGGACCGTTGGAGCATGCACACACGAAAAATAGACGAGAAGACTTTCAGGCCATAAATTTAGTTCGTGGCAAAGACTTTGCCAAAAATAGTCCAGCTTGTTAAAGCACTATAGGAAGAATGTATGTCAGGTAACCCATTGGCATTATCATAACCAGTTCACATAGTCTTTTGCAGGAACCAGTGTTTGCAGTTCTCTCTCCGGTGCGATTCACTTTAGCTGCTTAAGGGAAAAAGGGATCTTGCTGACTCTGACACTCTTATTATAGTCAACATAGGTAAATAAATAAGCAAACAGACAAACAAACTTGATTGGTCCTCTCTTCACTGTCTCATACACTTGAGAGGTTGTAGCAAATCTGAGTTGCAAACAGAAGGGACAAGTTTGGCAGGCACCATCAAGCTTCTTCCTATGTTCCGCTTATTGTTTATCTTCCATATGCCTAAATAGGGCTCCAATTCAGACAAAAAAAAAAAAAAGGAAGAAAGAAAGCATGCAGCTTTTTTTCAACTCAGTGAGTGATCCTTTCCTAAACTGGCTGTTTTCTATCTTCAAACCTATAAAGTAATCCAAGTGGAAACCCTGTAGAGTAACCAAATGTTAATGAGCCATTACTCAGAGGCAACACAAGCTAGAGGTGTAAGTAAATATATTCAAAGTGTTCTGTGACTCCCATATTTTCCATCAATAGGACCCATGTGTCCCTCCATTTAATAAACAGTGAGTGTCTGCTGACCACAGAAAACTGCACCAGACTGAGTGGGTTTATATTTCAGACCCCTTGAGTCAAAGAAGTTAGAATTGAGAAATGATCTCCAACAACCAACCATAAAGTAAATCAGTCAACTAAGAATTAGATGGGATCAGGCATCAGTAGTCCATCATGAGAGTCACAGGGAAGAAATCCACACAGACACATGTCAGAATCCACACAGATACACTTACGAGAAAAACCAAACCCATTGCCATCAAGTTAATTCCAATTCATAGTAGCCTTATAGGACAAAGTAGAACTGTCCCATAGGGGTTCCAAGATGACTTGAAGCACTTCCTGATGAAGATTAAAGACTATAGACTGCATAATGGATTATACCTTAATGTAAAGAAAATGAATATCCTCATAATATGACCAATAAGCAGCATAATGATAAATGGAAAAAGATTGAATCTGTTGTCAAAGATTTCATATTACTTGATTCTACAATCGACACCAATGGAAGCAGCAGTCAAGAAATCAGATGGTGTATTGCACTGGGCAAATCTGCTGCAAAAGACCTCTTTAAAGTGCTGAAGAGCAGAGATGTCTCTTTGAAGATTAAGGTGTGCCTAACTCAAGCCATGGTGTTTTTAATCGCCTCATATGCCTGTGAAAGCTGGACAATGAATAAGGAAGACCAAAGAAGAGTTAATGCTTTTGAGTTGTGGTGCTGGTGATGAATAATGAAAGTACCATGAACTGCCAGAGAAACAAATAAATGTGTCCTGGAAGAAGTGCAGCCAGAATGCTCCTTAGAAGTGAGAATGGCCAGACTTGGTCTCACTACTTTGGTCATGTTGTCGGAAGGGACTATTCCCTGCAGAAGGACATCATGCTTGACAAAGTGGAGTGTCAGCAAAAAAGCAGAAGTCCCTCAATGAGAGGGATTGACACAGTGGCTGCAACAATGGGCTCAGGTATAGCAAGGATTGTGAAGTTGGCGCAGGACTGGGCAGTGTTTCGTTCGGTTGTACATGGGGTCACTATGAGTCAGAGCCAAGTCAACAGCACGTAACAACAATCTTTACAGAAGCAGACTGCAGCATCTTTCTTTCGCAGAGTGGCTGGTGGGTTCGAATCACTGGTCTTTTGGTTAACAGCCAAGTGCTTTAACTACTGTGTCACCAGGGCTCCTTTTATATCACATAAAACAAACAAACAAAAACCAAACAAACAGCTGTGGAGTAGAATTCTACTCATAGTGACCCCTCCTTGGGTTTCCAAGGCAGTATCACTAGGGAAGTAGATTGCTCAATCTTCCTTCTAAGGAGTGGTTGGTGGGTACGGTAGTAGTTAATTTGTTTATCAATGAAACTGTTACATATGTCACCTACTGTATGGTGGGTATAGTGCTAGATATTGGAGTTTTCCTTTCCTCCCTTCTTCCTTCCCCCTTTCTTCCCTCCCTCCCTCCCTACCTTCTTTTCTTCCTTCCTTCATTCCTCCCCTATCTTTATGAAGAGATATTCTCTCTAGGGTAACAGAAGTATATAACTATAATCCAACTTTATATCTAAACTCTTCCTTTATCAGTTTATTGTGTCCTCATCAGAGGAAACAGGGAACAACGAGGAAAACTGATCTGATGAAGATGCTGAGCTGGATTTGAGACAAGTTGCACTGGTGGCACCAGCTGCAGGGTATTCGGTTGGAGATGTCTAACACGCAGTTTTAAGAACTGGTTGACAGTTCAAATGATAACTTGAAGCCAATTCGAGTCTGAAAGCATGTAGATTATGATGAAGATTAAGAGCTTATATCAATGTAATAAAAAAATTATTGAGCACCTACTATATTTGAAATACTGTGGGGATTATAATTTGATGAAGGAAATAATCTTTAGATTTACTTGAAATCTAGTGAAAGGAGTAGATCTATTAACACTTAACTCCATGTTGAAGACCAGTGTATAATGGCTGAACAGACAATAAACCAATACAAAGCAGTAGCTGAGCAAAGTAGTTAAGCATAGAGACTCTGGACTCAGACCATCTGGTTTGAATCCTGGCTCTCTCTCTTATTATCTGTGTGGTCTTGGGTAAATTACATAATTTCTCTAGACTTCAGCCTTAAGCACCTAACCAGCTGCCATTGACTCAGCTCTGACTCAGCGTGATCCTACGAGTGTCAGAGTAGAATTGTGCTCCTCAGGGTTTGTAGGTCCATCTTCTGAGGTGCCACTGAGTGGACTCCATCTTCCAACTTTTGGTTAGCAGCTGAGTGTGTTAACTGCTTGCACCACTCCTAACTCAGCTTTATCTTTTGTTAAAAACAATATAATAGTACCTCTTCTTAGGATTCTTATGAATATTAAATAAAACTAATTTAAAAAGCAGTTTCTTAGACCAGAGTAAGTGCTCAATATTAATTTTTTGGTTGAAAACAGTATTATCAGTTGGTGAATGTTATTAGTCTTTCAATTTCACATTTCTTTGGCTAAAATTTAAGACCCACTTTTCTCATTATTCAAGGAGCTCTCTGTTGGTGTAGTGGGTAAGGTGGGTAAGGCATCTAGCTGCTAACAGAAGGTCAACAGTTCAAACTCACCAGCTGCTCTGCGGGAAGAAGATAAGGCAATTAACTTCCATAAGAATTTACAGCCTTGGAAACCCAATTGGGGTTGCTATGAGTTGAAATTGACTTGATGGCAGTTGGTTTTTTGTTTTGTTTTCCTCATTATCCAGAGAGGTAAAGGGATAGTGATATCATGAACTGAAAAAAGAAGAAATGCCCAATATGTCAAAGAAATTTATGATTTCAGCCTTTTCTTTCCTCTCTAAGTTGGAACTGCTGTCTGATCAGAAATTTAAGAAACAAAATGTCCAATTCAATTCAAAGTTAGTATGGATGCCACTGGATTATCATTAATAATTACATAATAATAATAATAATAGCAAGGCATCCCCAAAACTACAATACAACACACACAAAAAAACGCACTGCCATTGAGTCAGACCCGACTCATAGTGACCCCTCGTTGGGTTTCTGAGTCGATATCACCACAAAAGTAGATTGTCCAACCTTCCTTCCGAGGAGTGGCTGGTGTGTTAGAACCACCAGCCCTCTGGTTAGCAGTCAAATGCCTTATGCACTGCACCACCAGAGCTCCCAAACTACAATATAAGTGCCTCAAACAAACAGTCCCAACAACCCCCACCACAAAGTAGTAAAAACAGTAAAACCAATAGTTAACTGGATGTAGACATACTTTATACCCATAATCTTGTGACTTGTGCTACTTTCTGTCTTGAATGTTAGTTATTTTCCTGTCCTGAACTTCATCTCCCTATTTTCTATAAATTAAATATTTATTAAATAAACTAAATAGAAACAATGGAATCAATAACAAAATTTACTTGGAAACTATTCTACTGGAGCATTGAGAGGTCTTTGGCACAAACGGGACAAGGATTAGTATGTGATAAGTACATGTACAAAATAATGAATGCCCACAAATCATTCTCATTTATTTCAAAGAGAGTGCCATATACAGGGAAACCTGGTGGCACAGTGGTTAAAGCACTTGTCTGCTAACAAAAATGTCGGTGGTTCAAACCCACTGGCTGCTCCGTGGGAGAAAGATGTGGCAGTCTGCTTCTGTAAAGATTTATGACCTTGCAAATACTATGAGGTCATTCTACTCTATCCTACAGGGTCAGTGGGAGTTGGAATCAACTCAATGGCAGTGGATATCATATGTGAAAGTACACACATTTGTTAGCAAGCACATTCTCCCTTATTATAGAGATAATTTAAAACAAGATCCAGTTCTAACAAAAGAGCATTTAATTCTGATAAATCTTTGAGTGAATTCTAGTTTCATTCCACATGATGCTTAAATAACCCTATCTATCACCAGGCATCACCAAGGTCCTCATTGCTCTCTCTCTGTGGTATGAGAATTGGTGTGACAATCTAACTAAATGCATTTAAAATGTATGTACATATAAGACTTCAAGCCAGCTCTTCCTGGTTCTGTCATGTCCAATGAAGCAAAATGAGAACAGACCCAAATTTATAAAATGCGGGTATACCAGAGTGATAACCAAGAATGGGAGAAATTATGGGTCAATGCCGGCTAGAAATTTAATCTCCTTCCTAGAAAACAAGGGTAGAGTGTGCATTGCGTAGTAACTAAATCTCTTGACTGACAGAGTTGGAAACAGTGGCGCCTGGCTCAGTTATAGTACGTAATTGAGAGGTTCTAGATCTGTTGGGAGCTCTGGTAGTGTAGTGTCTAAGGCACTTGACTGCTAACCAGAAGGCTGGTGGACAACCATGGTACTTTGAATATGTCACTCTCTACAGTCCTGGCAATAATCCAATCTCCCACATCATGCTTCTTCTGTAAAGGCTCACTACCTCTTTTGAGTCTCCTATTCTGAGGCTTCAACCCATATTTTCTCCTGTTGTTATCGTTCCACATTTTACAAATTGGAGTCTCCTCTGATCTCACTGCATAGGCTATGACTAACCTGTTTGAACTGGTTTGAAGTCCTGGATACATCTAATGCATCCAAAGAGAGGGTATGAAGCAGTCATTGAATGGGAAGAGCTATAGTTTCTTAGGAGTTAATCAAAATTCTTTGGGCAGAGATAATGAAAAAAGAGGATCGTAGGATTGTGGGACATTGAGAAGACCTCCAACTCTAGAGTAATCAGATTTTTGAAGAGACAGTTTGTCTTTTGCACATTTCATGTGGAGTTTTACTTTTTTTTTTTTTTTAAATTGTGCTTTGGGTTCAAATTTACATAGGAAACTTGTTTTACTTTCAACAGTGCATGCACATCTGGTCTCATCACCTCGGTTATTACCTCCAACCGTAAGAAACTCTCCTCCCGTCTCCTTCCCTTGACCACCCCCTCCCTGTGCCCCTCTCTTCCATGCATTCCTGTCTGTCCAGCCTTCTGTGTGAATGCTACCTCTCTGGTTTTCCATGGCTGCTTGATTCAAGGGGTGCATCTCCCTGGAGTAAGTAGGTACATCGACCTCAGCTAGGAGTTCTGTATGTGGGTCTTTCCATTCTTGGGCTGAGAACCGGTCACATAAGTGAGTCCATTTCTAGGCTCAAAATGTAACCTGGGGTCATAGTCTGGAGGGTTCCACAAGTCTTCATCCAACAAGCAATTCTGGTCATTTTTGTGGTTTTGAATTCTGTATCAGGAAGTGTAACGTTAGGTGAGGTGAAAAACCCTTGCTAGAGAAATTCTTGTTGGCTTTCTTTTCCAGGGAACAGCCTTTTTCCTCTTGTATCTAACTAGTGTAGGCCACAGGATTTATTTTTTGATGAAATAATATACAAATAACTTTTTTTTTCCATATGTTTGACTATTGTTGTTGTTGTTGTTATGTGCCGTCGAGTCAAACCCAACTCATAGCGACCCCTGCTTGGGTTTCCGAAGCAGTATCACTATGGAAGTAGGATTGCTCAACCTTCCTTCTATATATAACAAAATAAAATGAGATTTTCACATCTCATTTCACTTAGTAATAACACTATCAAAAATAAAACTTGATTAAATTTACTTTGGAGAATACATTTTTGAGATCTGTTTTTACTCTTTTGAGAAGAAGAATTAGGGACATTCTTACTTTTCCTTCCCTCTTCACTAGTAATTGAAGTTTTGGATTGTTTGACTGGGCCACATGGAGACTCATCAGGAGTGACATAATGGCCATGCTCCCTTGCTTAGCACAATCTGCCTCTTCCGTGAAGCCTTTCAGGATATTTTAGAACGTATCCCTCAATAAATATAGCTGTAACCAATATCATATATATGCTTTCACATGCCAATTTTATTTATCCACCATGTATCATGGGATTTTTATGTGCCAGGCTCTATGAAGTCTTTAAGATACAAGGCAAGGTAAGAGTTGAGATTGGTCCTTAAGAGGCTGAAAAAATTTGTTGCTTTTTTCTCCCAATTTGGGAGGATATTTGTTAGAAAGTAATTCAGGCTCAAACCTGGCATGAAAAATAAAATCCCTAACAGCGATCTAAACCAAACCAAACTCACTGCCGTTGATTTGGATCCAACTTATAGCCACCCCTCCTTGGGTTTCCCAGGAGGTATCTGTACGGAATTAGATTGCCCCTTTCTTCCTCCGAGTGGCTGGTGGGTTTGAATTGCCAGCCTTCTGGTTAGCAGTCAAATGCCTTAGGCACTATGCCACCAGAGCTCCCAACAGAGATCTGTTGTTGTTGTTATGTGCCGTCCAGTCGGACCCGACTCATAACAACCCCTCCTTGGGTTTTTGAGGCAGTAGCACTATAGAAGTAGATTGCCCCATCTTTCTTCCGAGGAGTGGCTGGTGGGTTTGAACTGCCAGCCTTCTGGTTAGCAGTCAAGTGCCTTAGACACTATACTACCAGAGCTCCCAACAGATCTAGAACCTCTCAATTACGTACTATAACTGGCTTATTGTTGGCCCTTTTGCCTTAATGTTTTCTTGTCTGTTTGTATTTGTCTAATTTTGTAGAATTGCATTAGATTATTAACTTACCAAGATAAAGATGAATTCTAGGAGATTTTAAATGTTTGGACAGTTTTGTTTCTTTGTCTTTTAGTGTACCCCTACATGTAATTTGTTACTTAATAAATAATTCATGATGATGATAAAAATGCAGATGAGATTTTGCTCCTTGGGAAGGCACTGGCACAATGTCATTGCTACTCTTTTGGGTAGAATTTGAGATCACTTATGATTGAAACTACCTTTAAGGAAACAAGTTGCTACTGCAGAATGAGGATTGTGATTTTCCAAATAATTTACAGTCATACATCTACAGGTCCAAGATCTTTGGCTTTAAGAGGGTATCCAAATGATACTGTTCGGCTTCTTCTGATAATGAGTTACACCAACTTTCCAAGATTGTTTTCCTCCTATTTCCTTTGCAGAGAAAACCTTCTTGTTTTGGGATGGCATTTTGTGTTTTTCCAACAGCAGAAAAGACATTTTATTTGAAGAAAGAAAAACCGAGATTAAGTTTCCGTTATACCACGTGCTAGTTATGTGTACTTAGAAACTCATTACCATTCTAAGATTCAGTTTCTTAACCTGTGAAATGAGGATAATACATCATTGCTGCCTATCTCCCATGGTTGCTGGAAGTACACTGTAAAACACCATACATGTACAATGGCTGTGCAAAAGTTTATTAGTATTAAGATAGCAATAATGGTGGCACAACATGAAAAATGTCATCAATGTCTCTGAGCTGTAAATGTAGAAGTTGTTACGTTGGTGAATGTCTTTTTGTGTATGTTTTTACCACAATAAGAGTGGGAAAAAAAGTTTATCAGATGTGACTAGGAACAAAATGTTTATTAGTATTATTATTTAAACTTTAAATATTTTTATATGCACTACATAAAGAAGCAGATAATACACAGACTAAAAACCAGCATTCTCAAAGGCATCTTTAAATTGTTTCCACATATAAAGTAGTTGCAGCATTTTTTTGAGCTCCAGAAATAATAATAACAGCTATGAATTTATTTTTATTTTTTTAAGTTCTTGAATAGTACAAAAAAGTTGACACATTTGAGTGCTAACTGAAAGGTTGGCAGTTTGAGTCTATCCATAGGTACCTTGGAAGAAAGGCCTGGTGATCTACTTCCAAAAAATCAGCCATTGAAAATCCTGTGAAGCACAATTCTACTCATGAGGTTGCCATGAATTGCAATGAGCCAACAGCAGTTGGTTGTTTGGTTTGCTTATCATTCTTTTGAGCTGTTGTTCTGACAGAGACACAGTACTAAAATTCTTTGAATAGATATCTCACTTAAGTTTTACCCCAAAGTTATGAAATAGTCAAGAATGGCCAGACTTCGTCTCACCTATTTTGGTCATGTTGTAAGAAGGAACCATTCCCTGGAGAAGGATGTCATGCTTGGTAGGGTGGAGGGTCGACGAAAGAGGGGGAGGAGGCCTTCAACGAGATGGATTGATACGGTGGCTGCGATGATGGGATCAAGTATAGCAGGGATTGTGGGGCTGGCGCGGGATCGGGCAGTGTTTCGTTCTGCTGTGCATGGGGTTGCTATGAGTCGGAAACGACTCGACGGCACTTAACAACAACATGTTGTACAAGAGCTCTGGTGGAACTGTGGTTAAAGCACTGGGCTGCTAACCAAAAGTTTGGCTGCTTGCACCCCTCTGCTATTCCGCAGGTGAAAGATGAGATAGCTTCCATAAAGATTTACATACACACAAGGGAATACTATACAACACTAAAGAATAATGTGGAATCTGAAAAACACCACGTAACTTGGATAAACTTGGAGGATATTGTGCTGAGTGAAATAAGTCAGTCACAGAAGGGCAAATACTGTATCAGTTCATTATAGTAAAAAGACAAGGAAAGGTTATATATGGAAGGAAACTTTCTTTGTTGGTTACCAGGGATGAGAGGGGAGGGGAGGGAACACTGTAAAAATAAATAATTAAATAAAATGTGAATAAAAAAGGTTTGCAACCTTGGAAACCCTGTGGAACAGTTCTACTCTGCCCTAAAGGGTTGTTATGAGTTGGTACCAACTTGATGGCAGTGTGTTTGGTTTGGTGGGTTATGTTTTATAAAGGTAGACTTGGAGAAGTTGAATAATACATCCAGATGTCAGCCCAGGAAGTCTCAATCTGAAGCCAAAAATCTCTCTCTTTTTTTTAAAATTTATATTGTAATTTGACTGAAAGTTCACAGAGGAAATTCATTTTCCATACAGCAGCTCATATACATTTTGTCTCATGACATTGACTGCAATCCCACAATGTAATAGCTCTTCCCACTTCCTCCCTGTAGTTACCTCTTCCCTGTTTCCTTTCCTCCCATACACTTCCACCCCTAGAACTGTCTCCCTGTGCAAACACTGCCCTTCTCTTCTCCCATGATTGATCACTCCAAGGAGTATAATTATTCACCCCATATGCTTGTCTATTGTTTGTGGAGCCCAAATGCTTAATCACATTTTTAGGTACTGAGAGGGGCTTTAAGGCAAAGTTCTATTCTGCGCTCAAAGTTGAGTTTCCCAACTTTTGCTTTAAGGTGTAATATTGAGATCCTAAGGGGAGATGCAGGGTTCATGCTTCTGGTCCCAAGTATTTGGCAGGGCAGAAGAGTACATGGAATGGGCATAAAGATAAGGGATGTTCAGACCTGCATGAACATGGGACAGGATATGTGATAGCAGCCAAGGACAGAAACAATTTGTCCGCTAAGTCTTGGTGTCAGTCCTGCCAATCCCATTCTAACATCATGGACAAAAAAAAAAAAGACCTGAGTCAGCCTGCTGGGGTACCTAAGTGGGCAAGAGCCAATCAAGCTACTCTGAAGGGAGCTAATAAGTTAGAAGCTCACTCACTGCCCTCGAGTTGGACTGGACTTATAGTGACCCCTCCTTGGGTTTCCAAGGCGGTATCTCTACCAAAGTAGATTGCACAGTCTTTCTTCCAAGTTGTGGCTGGTTGGTTTGAACAGCCATCCTATTGGTTAGCAATTAAATGCCTTAAGCACTATGCCATCAGAGCCTTCCCAAGTTAGAAGCTAGAGGAAAATATATAGGAACTCAGGACCTTTTAGCAATAACCTTTGCTGCCCTGAAAAGTTGCATATGGTATGAAAGAGTGCTCACTCTTTCGGACCATATGTTGGAGTGAGATACACAATGTCTTGCTGCAGCTCACCAGGTGCAGCATATCCACAGCCCGCATCTTCTCAGGATTGGGCTCAATGCACTCAGAATCCCAGGGTGGGACACTGCAGGGCCTCCACAGTCACAGTGAGAACTCGCTCCCTTTCTCTCACTCCTGAGTTGAACACCACACAACTCACCTTTGAATATAAGCATATTTCTGTCCTGAGAGCAGCATCCACAGAGTCTTTGACTTTCTTAGAACCAATACAGCTTCAAATATAACTGCACTAAATGCAGCCAGGTATTCCCTTTCTTTTGGCAATAAAGACATCTCTGAGCCTCTTCACTTCTGCATGAGATTAAAACTCAGCACTGAGTTCAGGCCTGCACTAAATAGGCTGCAAACATCCTCAGAGCAGGCTGGAGGAAGACACAGGTGAAACAAATCAAACAGAACAATCAGGGTTGAATTTTCAGTGTGGCCCAGCATGGAGATTTCCTGGTGGGATTTCCATTAACGTGAATGGGAGTTGTACCACTAAATCCCTACACACTGTGCAGAAAATGTGCCTCTAAGTGCTCGGCAGCATTATGCCTGATGGAACAAAAACACAAACTACCCAAACCAGGAAAAGTGCTCCTGGGGCTGAGGTTCCAAGATTCACGGCAGAAGGTGTCTCAAGTCGTAACCGTCCTAGGTGAACCAAAATGGACCCCCACTCAGCTTGACACAGTGTGTTGGGAACAGAAGGGCTCTCCACAACCTGCTCTGGGATGCCACTCATGCTCCTTGACACAGACTTTGATTGTGAGTTGATCTGGTGTTCCACACAAATGGCCCATGTTTGCTAAAATGATTTCCCTCCTGCTCTGATTACCTGAAATGTCAGTAAATCTTAGCAGTGCATCAGGCCCAGTGGAACCAAAAACTTAGAGGATGATAGTGCATGATTCATTTTGATGTGAGTTTATGGCCTCTGCCATAAACAAAGCAAATGTTGCAAAGATCTCTTACCCTAGGATCAAGAAAAATAGTCAAGAAATCACTTAGCCTGCCTGCTTTCACAATTTTCATTTAATATCATCCATAAAAATCAAACAAAACTCATTGCCATCAAGTTAATTGTGACTCATAGTGACCCCAATCGGGCTTTCAGGGCTGTAAATCTTTATGGAAGCAGACTGTGTGATCCTTCTTCCATGGAGCAGCTGGTGGGTTTGAACTGCCAACCTTTAGGTTAGCAGCCAGATCACAGCATCACCAGGGCTCCTTTTATCATGCATAAAGAGGACTCTGAAACACAAGTCTGATCACCTTGCTGGTCTCTTAAAAAATCTCCACCAGTGCCTTTCCTCCTCTTAAATAATGTTTAATGTCCTCCATGAATTCTTTCTCCATCTCATCTGATAGTGTGTTTTCCCACATATCCTATATTACAGATGTATGTTTTTATTTGCTATCCTTCCAAATGAAGGCACCTCCGGTTGACCTAACTCATACTATTCCTTCAGCCACAATAGCTGCAGCCCACCCATCCCCACTCTGCCACTTATCCTTCATGGTTATATATGTCGTCTTCTCCTTTAAACATTTCTCATACCCACTTGATTAGTACTCCAGTATACTAGCTGAACCATTATCATTGTTGTTGTTGTTGTTATGTGCCATCGAGTCGGCCCCGACTCATATCATAGAACTCATTTAATTCTCCCAATTATTACAGTTTGTTTTTTAGCTTTTTGTCTCCCTAACTACATTATAACTTCCACAGCAGTTTTCCAAATCTTTGTATGCCTTACACATAGAAACCAAAAAACAAAAAACCCACTGCCATCAAGTCAATTCCAACTCATAGTGACCCCCACTGGATTTCCAAGGCTGTAAATCTTTATGGAAGTAGATTGGTTCTCCTTCTGCAAAGTGCTGGGGCTTGAACCACCTACCTTCTAGTTAACAGTCAGATGCCTTAGATATTGTACCACCATGGCTACTTTTGCATATAGAAGGTTCTTGATCAATATATGCAAAATGAATAAAAGTTAGGGGTAAAGTCCTGCTACTCACTCTTGCCTCAATACCAAAATTTCCATTTTTTATGGCATTGTGGAGCCTGGTGGTATAATAGTTAAGCATTTGGCTGCTAACTGAAAAGTTGGCAGTTCAAACTCATCCAGTGGCTCTTCAGAAGAAAAGACCTGACTATCTGCTCTGATAAAGATTACAACTTAGAAAACCCTATGAGGCAGTTCTACTCTGTCATATTGGGTCACTATGAGTCAGAACTTGGCATTTGACACAGCGACATGACCATTTTGATAAGATAGCAACCAAAATGAAGTAGTTACCAACATTCCTCTAATTGTTCTCTCACATATTCAACAAACATTTACTGTGTCACTGTTCTAGTGGTACAAATGTGAATTGGACACAGTCCTTGCATCATAGTCATAGAAGACAATAGAGTGGTGGCTAAGTGTTAAGGAGCATCACTCAGTGTGATGAAGTTTGTTGCAATCATGTCCATTTGCATAGAAAGGCTGTGGTGGATGGAATGTGACGTTCACATGGTTCTCTCCTCAATAGAAAGGTACATAAGAAGCTGAGTTTCAGCATTGGGCAGGAGCACAATTGCCTATAAGTAAACAGCCAGGCAAGATTATGAGGCCAAGCTTGTCTTTGATATTGGGCCATCTGCCCTCCTCTATTCCAACCCAGCTCCCTACAACTTAATTATCCTTTCTCTTTCCACCCTCCCTTCTGTTTCTCTCTCTGCAATTGGCAAGAAGATTAGGCTGTTGATTTTTGATAGACTTACCACATAAAGATGCAACTAGCTTAAGTTTCACTTGGGAGGGGTTAAAGAAAGGAACATGGCTTCATAGCAAGAGTGCAAGTTTTGGGACCAGATAGCTTGCAAGCCTGGGTTTCAGCACTTCTTATCTGTGTGAACCGAAGCAAATTAAACTCTCTGATTTTCATTTTCTTCCTTGAGCAAGTTGGTTAAATCTGTGACTATTTCTTCACCTGTAAAATTAAGATATTAACACTCACTTAACAGAGTTAAGGAGCTCTCATGGCACAGTGGTTAAAGCATTTGGCTGCTAACCAGAAGGTTGGTGGTTCAAACCCACCATCTGCTCCATGGAAGGAAGATGAGGCAATCTACTTCCATAAAGATTTACAGCCTTGGAAACCCTATGGGTTGCTATGAGTCAGAATCGACACAATGGCAGTGGGTTTGGTTATGGTTTTTTAGTAGGGGTATTTAAAGGATTTTATTGTGTATAAAATGCTTAGGTAACACATAGTAGACTTTCAAAGAATGATGACTATTTATAGATTCTTTAAAAGGGGGATTGTAGTGATACAATGACTTGTTCAAACACTTGTTTCACTAGTGGTGGAAATTCAAGACACAGTGACAAGCTGTGGTGGAAATGTTTGAGAGATGAGAGGCACAAGCTCTCAAAGCATCCTGTCACTGCCCAATAAGTAGCCATCCATTCATCCCATAGGGCATGGGATAAATGGGATGTTGTGAGCTCCCAACTCCACCAATGATATTAGCATGGGAACTTGTGTAAATTGCTAATCTTCTTGCTTCAATTTCTCCTTGCTTAATATGTATCCTGTGATCGCCTCCCCTGACATGGTCATTTCAACTAATGTACAATTGAACTTCCAGCTCCTTGGCTATAGAGGAACTATTAAAGCCAGAAGTATTACTATTCATTTCAAGGTTCCTGTATCTGCCGTGGGACTCAAAGCAGTGGAGTTCCTTCCCTCGCCCTCCCTGTAATATTTAGTTTCTTTGAGTTGTTTCATCAGAAGCAATACTGAGTTCTCCATTTCCTTGGCTCACTTTCCCACTGACGAGAGTGATGTTAACACCGAATCCTGAATCATGGCTAGATCAATATTATAATAGCTAGGAGAGAAGGGAACTAGTCCTAGAACACAAACACACTTTCTTTTCCAAGACAGACTGTAGTTCTCCTGGTGTTAACTTCCCCTTGATGCCTCCTCCAACCTCCCCTCCCCTCCTGCCACCAGCACGACCCAGATCACATTAGAGTCCCAGAGCACAGGGAACAGTTCTCGTCTATCCGTCACCAAGGAGGCAGACGGGACAGGGGGAACAACAAGTCATTTGTACCTGATGAGGAGGACACTCCTGGGAAACAAACAGATGAGCCACCCCATGAATCTGAGCCATTCTCCGAGGTAAACAGAACTGCATGAGAAATCACCAATTATCTCTACCATCGCCCTTACCTCTCTCACTGCCCTTCTGGCAGCTGGGTGGGGGACATGAAACTGTAGCTCAAACCAATATCTGATTCTGAGAAAGTTAACCCTCACAAAGGTGATTTTCTCTTCCCTGGGTCTCCTGGAGTTGAGAAACCATCTATTTGTATTAACTTTGTAAATTACATTTGTATTTTCTTTTAAAAAAAAATTTTCACAGTGAAGTGACAAAACGAACTTTCAGAGTTTGACCTAATGTTTGGACAGGGAGTGCCAACTTTTAAATAACCAAACCACTGCACTGTGAAGTAGAAGGAGAATATATATTTCAAGCCATTTTTAGGGTACTTCAAAAAAATGAGAAATCCAGTTGCCTCTGTGAACTATTGTAAGGCAATTGGATATTGACTTCAATCCTCCAAAAGCATTCTAGGGCACCCAGTGGGAAATCAGAGTTTGTTACCATAAACCACTCTGGTTTGTGATGCATGCCATTATTACCCTCTACTTCCATGGATTGTAATGGTGAGTATTAAGTGGTAGTGATGATGGCTGAATAATTGGGTTTGCAGGTCAGGCAGCCTTCCCTGGTGGTTAGAAAACACACAGTGGCCAATATCACTTATGGAAAAATGTTATCTGTGACCAGAGAATGAAAAAGTCAGAAGGTAAGGATTCATAGGCAGACTTTTTTTGAAAAGCAAGCTTGGCACCCCAAAGAGGCATAAAGCTCAATTTCTAAGTTTTAAACTATGTATTCTTTTCAAAAACACACACCTTGCAGAATTGGAGCAACTATGATAAAATTCAACAGCATATTTGCATCTTGTATTTCACTTGTGCTCATCCAAAGCATGCCATTGAAAACCTATATGTGATAATGTGAACTTAAATTACTGGCTTAAAAATTACTAAGCTAATAGAGAGCATAGCATAGGTCACCCACTCTCCTCTCCTGAATCCAAGCTGATGACCTCTTCTGATAGGGTTGTTGTTGTTGTTATGTGCCGTCAAGTCGGCCCCAACTCATAGCGACCCCTCCTTGGGTTTCTGAGGCAGTATCACTACAGAAGTAGGATTTCCCAACCCTCCTTCCGAGGAGTGGCTGGTGGGTTTGAACTGCCAGCCTTCTGGTTAGCAGTCAAATGCCTTAGGCACTATGCTACCAGAGCTCCTTCTGGTAGGGTATGTCATCTGGTTTCCACTGTCCTATGAAGGAAGGTGGGAGCTCTGGTAGCATAGTGCCTAAGGCACTTGACTGCTAACCAGAAGGCTGGCGGTTCAAACCCACCAGCCACTCCTCGGAAGGAAGGTTGGGCAATCCGACTTCCATAGTGATACTGCCTCAGAAACCCAAGGAGGGGTCGCTATGAGTCGGGGCCGACTCAACGGCAAATAACAACAACAACAACATGAAGGAAGGTGATGAAGGAGAAGTCAGGACAGATCAGCCAAATTGATACAAAACAGAGCAAATCCCTTAGAATAACTACAGGAAAAAAATCAAAGGGGAGACATCAGCTAACAGCTTCTTATAGAGCAAGGAAAACTGCTCTTTATGTTACCTTTTTTTAAAAGCACATTAATAACTGCATTGCACCACCAGTCACCCATCAGACATGAACACCTACAAGACTAGGAAAGAGGGAATGAGGATGCACTAACATTTATTAGGCATCTACTTTATATGAGGCACTGGAGTTTACATATTTCATTCTACTTAATTTGCATAGCAGTTCTTTGAACTAGGCATTGTTTTGCATAAGGGAACCGAGGCACAGGAAAATTTTAAAAAGTTTCTTCTCAGCTTCATATATGTTTGAAATGTTTGGGGGACTCAGAATGCTAGAAAATTTAACCAAGAGGCATCATTTAGGATTTTTTCGTTTCCTGGCGATCTTTGTAACTAATGATTTGAAAGCTCATCCTATAGTTCCTCAAGGAATGGAATGTAAGTGCTTCAGCAAGTGCTCAGAACATTGAGTTTCTGGAGCTCGAAGGCGTGTCCAATGTATGCAGAATATGCTTTATGTGAGAGAGTGAGTCACACACAATAGCACTTGCTCATCCACCATCTTGAGTGGATCCAATATGAGGAGGAGCAAGACTCAGGGATGTGAACGCAACAGCCACTTTTACAAGGTTCCACCCATGGAGACACTTCAGAAGAGGGTGAAAAGAAGTAACCACTGAAATGTAACTGTCAGTGTTAGGGAAAGAACTTCAGATCTAGAGTCAGGAAAATTGGGTTCAAGCCCCATTTCCTCTATTCATGTATTCTATGACCTGAAACAAATCTCTCTACTTCCTTGAACCTTAGTTTTCTCATCTATAAAAAAGGAAATTGAGCCCTGGGGGTACATTGTCAAGGTCTCTTGCAATTCTAACATACTAATATATCTTGAGAAATAAAGTCTGTGCCATGCTTCAGTACAACTCTTTAGCCATCATGGTTTAGGATAGCTGTTCTCAAACTTTAGGGTACATGTGAACACCTGGAACTCATATCTCTGTGCCTGAACCCCAGCGTTTCAGACTCTGTTTAAGTTTGAAGTTGTTGTTAACCGCTGTCAATTCACCTCCGATTGTATAACAGATTGTATAACAGATCACAGCGTTACCCAGTCCTGTTCTCTTTATGATCATTGGTATGTTTTAAGTCCATTGTAGTGGCTATGTGACAGTCTAGCTCATGGAGAATTTCCTTTGTATTTGCTGACCCTTTATTTTACCAACCAGGATGTTTTTTTCTAGAGATTGTTCCCTGCTGACACATCCAAAGAAGGCAAAGTCTTGCCATTCTCACTTCTGAAGTCTGGGGTGGGGCTCCTGAATTTACATTTCCAACAAGTTTCTGGTGATGCCATTGCTACTGATCCAGGGACCACATTTTAAGGACATTGAGGCTTTTTAGTGGATAAAGATAAACACCTATTAAGATCAATTCACTTTAATAGGCTGCCTTTTTAGGCTAGCCTGAAATGCTTTAAAACATACCAGATTGGATGACAGTCCTGGGGGAGACCCTTCTGATTGGGACAAAATGCATTTTCCCATACTCAAGAAAGCGATCATGTTCATCTTTTTCTGGACCTATCCCACCAGACATTTTTGAGACTGTTAATGAATGGAAAGATTCACATTCATTCAGAGCTGCGATGGGCCTACCCAGGCACTGGATATGGAAATGCTTCTGAGTTTGGGGAAATATAAGCAAAACTTTTCATTTTCTAGGCTCTGCCTACCAGAGTTACATTATTGAGGTCAGTATAACACACTGGAGTCAGACTGCCTAGTTTTTACTCCTTTAGACTTAACAACTCTTCAATCAGGACAAGTTACTTTAGCTCTCCATGTCTCTTTATCTCATCTGCAAAAATGAAAATGGTAACTTCATAGGGCGGTCATGAGGATTATATGAGATAATATATAGCAAGTGCTTAGAATAGCTGGCACATAATTAATGCTTGAGTTGGATTGACACCATGGCTGCAGCGATGAGTACAAGCATAGCAATGATTATGAGGCTGGTACAGGACTGGGCAGTGTTTTGTTCTGTTATACAGAGATTGCTATGAGTCAGAACCAACTCGATGGCACCTAACATCAAGTAAGTGCTCAATAAAAGCTCAGCTGTTGTTTCGCATCTTGCCAGGGAATATAACCTTCAACTCTCTCCTATTTCTTACCAAATTTACAAATATGGAATACAGAATTCCAGAAAGACAGCTTGAAGGCTGTACTGACCAGATATTTCCCAAATGAAGCCATCATCACAAAGGCTGTATGCTCAGATCATACTTCATTTTGTGTGTGAATGTGTTTGGTTTCAGGGGGATGTGAAGTTCTTTGTATCACTGCTTTTACTAAATTTAACTTGGATCCTAACCATGTAATGAAGACCATCATGAGAAGCAATGGAATGAAGCTACCTGAAGTAGGGGTGCACTTTGTTCTCTTTAGGAGGATCCATTAGAGGAATTTCTCCCAATCAACTATTTTGTTTTATTCCTTGGATATTTTGATATTCCCGTGTTCCTTTTGTTTTCAGCCACCACTAAGCTCAGGACTAAATCTCTCCCTGGCTTTAGTACTATACAGGACATATGGCATGTGCTAGCTTTTGTCCTACTTTCATTTTATTCTATTACTTTCTTCTAGTTTGATTTACCCACCTTTTAAATTTATCCTTTGAATTTGCTTGTATTTTGTAAACCACTTCAAGTATAGTTCAGAAAGAGTCAGGGTATAAATGAATAAACAAACAGATGAAGTGATTCAAATATATAGAAGTTACAGAAAATGATCATATTTCAGTAATTTAGTTTCTGGGCAGAAAATATTCATTTAACTTGGTTTGTACTTTAACATTAGGAGGTAGCATGTTTTCATTCAATAAACATCTTATTCTCCAAATATTTCTATAAGGAGAACTTTTGGAAAAATAAAGATTTAAAGCACTGAAATACTTAATAGAAAGAGACTTCATAAAATAATGTACATATGACAAAGGAAATATGAATCCTATGCAATCTCGTGGAATGTGCGTGTTTCTTGGTGATGACAGCTGGGAAGGAATGGAAGGATTGTCAGTCCTATGCCCTCTATTGGGTGAGTTGATTAAAGGACACCTCTGTCAGGCTGCTTTTATAAAGTGAAAAACCCTCTTGCAATGTGAATGTGAACTACTTTCCCACCACTACACCCTGGCCTACAGTGAGAAAAAGTTTTTAAGTCTAGGATTTTATACCTCAGGTTTTCCCAAAGACCAACTGACCATTATAAAGAAATCAAATTCAGAAGTCTCAGTCCTGTAGGTGATGCTGAAATTTTCTTTGGTATAGAACATATTTTGTATGTATTGTTTCAGTACATGCTAGGATTAAATCACTGTCAATGAAGCAATAATCACTCTGGAAATTGTGAGGGCAAAACCTTTTAGTGAGTTTTCAGGTTCCCACATACAACCAGGAGACATACACACACCCTTCTCCTGAAGAGTGTTGAATGCTATCCACCTGTTAGAACTGGTCAGTGCTTTATGTCCATCTTCATAGCCCTCCTTCAGTGTCATTTCTCTGCCCAGAAGTCCGTGGCATGACAAGTGTGGTTGGGCACCAAGTAAGAGGATGCTGTGTGAGGGGCCTTGTGCTGCAGAACCTCCCTACCAGGGCCCAGCAGGGCAGACACTGCTTATCACAGCTGATTTCCATCAACCTGGCTACTGGTCCCTCCTCTCTCTGCAGAGTACACTTAAGTGCTTTGTAATTCTGTGGGAGGGAGGGTCCCTGGGACTTTTTTCCCCCAGTCTTTCTTCATGAATTTCTCATCTTTTTGGATCAGCATCTCCTTACTCCTTTAGTATTAAATGGGGCTTTCTTTCCAGTTCATCCATTCCCACACCACAGTGCCCTTCTTTCCCACAAAAGAGAAAAAAAAAACTTTTCATTTTCAGTGGATTTGATTTAATTTTGAGGAAAAAAAAAAAGCTTTACAATGGGAGCCTTAGATCTTGGAATTCTCACCATGCTCTCACTCAGAGTTTTCTGAAAGTTAAAAAGTTTAAAATTTTTTATGTTTTCCAGTGATCAATCTTAGTGTCATTAATAATGAAATAACTTACTATCATGTGCCTCTTAAGATTCAATATGAAGTGTATGTTGTTGTTGTAGAGTGCTGTCAAGTCGATTTTCCACTCATTGGGATCCAGACTGAGTAGAACTGCCCCATAGGTCTTCTTGGTTGTAATCTTTACGGGAGCAAGTCACCAGGTCTTTCTCCCATGGAGCTGCTGGGTGCATTGAAGCCACCATCCTTTCAGTTAGCAGCTGAGCATTAACTGTGGTTGGACACCAAGTAAGAGGATACAGCAGCCAGTTGTTCTGGTTACCTAGTCCCACTCTAACAGACATGTACCATAAATAGGATGACTTGAACAAACAGGACTTTATTCTCTTACTGTTTTGGAGACTTAAGTCTGAGTTCAAAGTGCCAGGCTCTAGCGGCTGGGTGAAAGCCCCTCAACCTTGGGCTTCAGCTCTGCCTCCTGCTCCCAGCCCACTGAAGCTGGAGGCATTTCTTCACTCAGACAGCTGCTGGCTGCTGAGGCTGACAAGTCCAAGGTTGACAAGTAAAAAGGCACAGTCCCAATGTTACCAAACAACATGGCAGGCCACTAATTCAAGTCCAGAAGAAGCTCCAAGATCAGGAGAGTGTGAGAGGCTACACGTAGGGTTCAAGCGTACCATCAGCTAGAGATCTTTCTCAAAGTGGCTTCTTATATACTGGATGCAGCCCACATCTCTAAAGCAGTGACTCAGCTGGTTCAGTAGATCCCACCTTGGTGTTAATTACCCACCTCACCATGGGGAATAACTACATCCAGCTGCCCAGTCACTCAACCAGGCCCAGCCACAATGACATACAAACTTAACTACTATCGCAGTGCATATAAAAGTTATGTTTACATAATACTGTAGCCCATTAAGTATATAATAGCATTATGAAAAAGTTTGAAATATTGTGAGAATTACCAAAATATGACACAGAGACATGGAGTACATGTTGTTAGAAAAATGGTGTCAATACATTGTTTAACTCAGGGTTGCCGCAAACCTTCAATTTAAAAAAAAAAACACAACATCAGTGAAGCACAATAAAGCAAAGCACAACAAAATGAGTTATGCCCGTATATAGAAAATATTCCTATTTTTGTAAATATGTATTAAATATTTAGAGGCTAAATGCCATGATGTCTGTAGGTTATTTTAAAAGACTTCATCAGAAACAAAATATATAAAGCAAATACAGCAATGTTAAAAATTATCAAATATAAGTGAGAAATACATGGGTGTTTATTATACAATTCCTTTATTTTACTATATGTTCGAAAACTTTTAAAATAAAAGGACAAAAATTCTTTTTGCTGAGCCATGTTGTTGTTGTTGTTTGCCGTCGAGTCGGCCCCGACTCATAGCGACCCCTCCTTGGGTTTCCGAGGCAGTATCACTACGGAAGTAGGATTGCCCAACCTTCCTTCCGAGGAGTGGCTGGTGGGTTTGAACCACCAGCCGTCTGGTTAGCAGGCAAGTGTCTTAGCCACTATGCTACCAGAGCTCCCTTGCTGAGCCATAGTAATTTAATTTTCTAGTTCCATCCCCTTTTAATCCATAGCAAATAAGTTCTTTCATTTCTTCACTACATTCTTTCAAGTTTAACTCAGCGGATGGCAAAATAGAAAGCCAGTGGGGCTGCAGTGATAGCTTAAAATAAGTTTGCATTTAATGAATGCCCAGTTTACAATATTATTAATGTAATTGACAATTCTTCACACCAGATCATTATCCAGTGAGCTCTAGCAAGTTGTATAGCAAAGATAGGACGATAGATTTAGATTTCAATTCACAAAGCCCTTTGCAAAAACTGTGAAAATTTCATCCATTAAGAGTGTTCAAGATATCTCTACTTGCCTCTCCAACATGTTGCAACAACAGAAAGTTTATTTTACATGAGCAATTTCTGTTCACAATTTTCTAATTATGAATATCAAACAGAGTTTCACCTTTCACCACCCCTGTGATTCACAGTGTTCTTGCCAGCTAAGTTAAACTCAGTTTTGTCTGGTTAAAGTGGTTGATATTTTGCACAAATAGATCACAACTTCTTTTCTTCCTCATTCATAAAGCAAGTTCCCCCTCCCTCCTCTCGGAGTGGTATGAACGCAGGTCAGCCAGCCTGACTGCCTTCTCTTCCTCAAATGTATTATCACTGTTTTACCACACTTTATTATTTTAAATTAAGAGAAACCCTTAGTCAGAGACAAGATGAATCTTTCCTACGAGTGCCTTCCTGATGTTTACGTAAGAAAGACACTTACTAGTGATAACTACAATAGGGAGAAAGAGGGAGAGCCTGGTTTAAGAAAAACAGTTGTTGAGGGCCATTTGTACAGGGCACAAACTTTGTGTGGGGCTCTGAGTGGGGCTGCAGGTATGTAACCGAGTGGAAGAAGGATGAAGCCAGGATTCAAAGGACATGAACTACTGTCTCCTTAGCTGCCGTGTGACCTTGGGTAAGCCACTTGACATCTCTGAGCCTCAATTTCCTTAATTCCTCAGTGGGGAGTTTAGAACAAATGATTTTCAAGGTTGTTAAATACTAAATATTAGAACTTATACAACTCAAAAAATGTTATAATACCTGAAAGTTTATTATAATCCTGGTAAAGATAAAAAAAATAAAAAAAAACCTTAATCATATAATTATATGTAATAAGGGGGAAATTCCCAACCATTAAGAATGTATTTGATTTTAAAATTGTTCAACATTCTTCTAGAAGTTTTGAGAACACCATTCTACCCCCACTCCCCCAGCCAGGAAGTACACCATAGCCAAGGAGCATTGGTGGTATAGTGATTAAAGCATTTGGCTCCTAACCAAAAGGTTGGTGGTTCCAATCCACCAGCCACTCAGTGGGAGAAAGATGAGACAATCTGCTTCCTTAAAGATTTACAGTCTCACAAACCCTATGGGGCAGTTCTACTCTGCCCTATAGGGTCACTATGAGTTACAATTGACCTGATGGTGATGAGTTGTGGTTTTCGTATAGTATAGCCAATTAAAAAACAAAACATCAAAATACCACTTTTGTCTTCTACTGACAACAGAATGAGAAAGGAGTCCTGATGAAGAAATCCAAGGGGACAAGTCTGTTGGATTTCTCTGAAGAGCCAAAAGTCCATTATGAGGAATGTAATCATATCAGCCAGACCCATATCCAGTCAAATGCATATTTGCTGAATCACAAATGGTAAATTTAGGTCAACCAAATTCGCCTTCAGACTGTATCATAATAGCTGCAGTTGCACTCCCTCCATAGAACTACTTTCATCTCTCACCTATTTGTATTCACTAATACTCTCATTGTCATTAATTTTACCCCCAAACTTTCTTTTACTAAAAACAGACACAACAGATTAAGGATGTAAAGTTGAATAGCACAGTGCATTAGTCAAAACAGACTTTTGAAATGGCACACAATGGTCCACCAAGGTGGTTTGTTTTATCCCCTTTCACAGAGAGGCTTCTCTTGCACTCCTCCTTTCCTGTCTTAGTCAGCCTTTGTACCAACCAACTCCCTTTGGCTTGGACAAGGTGAGGTCAGCTGCAGGTGAAGCTCTAGTGAATGGCTGAGAATGCACGCAGCTGGGCTACATGATGGGACTCTTTTGTGGTATCATTTAGAGGTCATGGTTTTCACCTCAGTAGATTTTCATAGATTTCTTCATTACAAATTAAGATTCAACTACATTACAAAACAGATTGGCGGGCTGTTAGAAATTGCTATAAATAATTTATCAGCTCGTCCATTCTGATATCTTTACCACTTTTAGCACAAAAGAAATCACATCTAACTTTTGAGCTTGGCAGAGATGGAAGAAAATGCCCCCATGTGTGCCACTTAACCAAATTAAGGGAAGGTGTGTTAGTTATTATCATACTTAATATATTGACCAGTGGTGAATAAATGTATGATTGAAGTTAGGGGTGCAAGTTATGTATTTTACAGTAAAATGTTATTTGAATCAGAAAACAGACTATTGAATTCCTAAAGCTGAGGAAAAGTCTTCCCTATCTCAAAATTGCATTGACTAAAATAGACAATTCCAAAAGTCTATGACTTAATTCAACCAGCATGAATGGAATCCCTCTGCTGGAGCATAAATGAAGTGAGTCAAATTCGTTTACACGTAGAACTCTTGGTCCAGGAGATATTGCTGAAGAAATTGGTTGATTGAAATACAAATTGTCTAGTCCCAGGAGAATGAACTAATCAACTTAACAAAGGTTAGATCACAATAAAACCACTTGGCCTATACTTCAGCTGGTCTGGAATTCTCAGAATTCTTTGGAAGCCACATACAATGAACAATTTTATTTCCATGGGAAAGGGAATCCTGGTTTTAACTAATGTAGTAGTTAAGTTTTTGTGTCAACTTGGCTGGGCCTGGTTGAGTGGGTAGGCAGCTAGATGTAGTATTTCCCATGATGAGAGTGGTAATCAACTTTATGATGGAATCTACTGTGAGCAGCTGAGTAGCTGCCTTAGGGATGTGGCCTGCTTCCTGTATATAATGAGAATCCTTGGGGATAGTCTTTAGTATATGGCGTACTTGGACCCTGCATGTAGTTTCATTGTTGTTAGCAGCCTGCCATGCTCTGCTGACCGTGGAACTTAAAAATGGACTTGAATTAATGGCCTGCTGTGTGATTTGGTAACATTGGGACTGTGTCATTTTATTTATCGACCTTGGGCTTGTTAGCCTCAGCAGCCAGTAGCTGCCTGAGTGAAGAGATGCCTCTAGTTTCAGTGGGCCGGGAGCAAGAGGCAGAGCTGAAGCCCAAGGTCCAGGGGCTTTCACACAGCCCCGAGAGCCTGGCACTTGGAACTTGGACTTCTAGCCTCCTGAACTGTGAGAGAATAAAGCTGTTTGTTAAGGCCATCCCATTTGTGGTATATTCTGTCAGAGTGGCACTAGGTAACCAAAACAATTAAGACACTTCCTCTTGGAGGCCTCCCCACATCCTTTCATGGCAAAAGCTGTAAAGATGGAACTGCAGTAATTGAGGCTAGAATTAAAGAAGAATGAGAAAATTGAGGTAATTTATGGCAATCCTGGCTACAAAGGTGAATAGCATAGATGTGGTCAGATCACTGATGACAGGAGTATCAGTGAGGTTGATGATGTAGGAAAAACTCCTATTTCCCCAAATCCAAATCCAGAGGAAGAGTTTGAGAACAATAATAGTATTTTTCTGGTGTGGTCCCTACCAACTCCACTCAAATTTGGTGTATCTTTAGGGAGGTCATCTGTGTGCTCCAGGATATAGATCCCTCATCTACCACAATGGCTTTGCCCCTCCTGGTTTCAGCAGTGACTGGGCACATTCCAGGGCACTGGCTCAACTCCTCTGCCACTATGGTCCTCTCCTGCTTTTGGCACTGGCCATGTGGGTCCCAGGTCATACCAGGGAAATCATAAACTTCTTCTAACATGTGGAACCTCTGATCTTTGCTTTAACTTGTCTTTCTGCAGTCTCTGAACTAGAGAGGAAAAATCCTTCTTCTCCTTCACTTGTATACTGTTAGTGGCTCACAAAGGAGTTCTGACTTGTATTTCTTAGCCTTTCTCTATAATAATACAGCTACTTTAACCTGTTAAGGTGCCAGTATGGAGCCCAGACCAGAGAAGTGTCTGAATAACACACAGAAGAGGATGTACCACTGTTGCTGGACCCAGACTATGGAACTCATTTTCTTGGCTTATAAAATTTCTTTCCATGAAGTTCCTCACTCTCTCCTCATCTCCAATGTCTTGTTCTGTCAACCTTGTACACCATTTCTTAATTTTTGGAGGCATACAACTGAGGTTCTTGTTCTAGGGCCACTTGTTAAAAATGGACCATCCAGGAATTGATGTTTATAAGTCAACAACTTTCTTCTTTTAAATATTTCATAAAAGAATAACAATATACAGAACTAAAACTGAATTGGTGGTGCTTTAACCATTAATATATAATCATGTTGCAAGTTCCCTGGAACACAATTTTGTAAAGGTGCTCTAGTCTTCTGTTTTTACAATTATTTCTCTGTAAGTCTTATTGGAGATGATGAAATAGTAATTGGGAGGGAGAGCTATTCTAGAATGTTATAAAGCATGACAAGGAGAACAGACAGGGATGTCAAGCTAAGATTGTCTTAGAATTATGCCATCTACAACTGATCAGTACCAAGAACAACTCTCATCACTGCATATGTATAATTGTTTTAACACCAATCATAAAAATAAAATTGGCATAGTGGATACAGTTAACCAAACACTGTTGTTGTTGTTATGTGCCGTTGAGTCGGACCCGACTCATAGTGACTCCTCCTTGAGTTTCCGAGGCAGTATCACTACAGAAGTAGATTGCCTCATCTTCCTTCCAAGGATTGGCTGGTGGGTTTGAACCACCAGCCTTCTGGTTAGCAGTCAAGTGCTTTAGGCACTATGCTACCAGAGCTCCTAACCAAACACTAGCACAGTCATTATTGCATTCAACCCTCACAATAACCCAATGAAGTGAATTATTACTATTTGCAGTAGACAAATGAAAAACTGAGGCTTAAAAAAACTAAGTGATTTGTCCCAAATTTTCCACAACAAGAAGGAAAGCCTAGACCCAACCCCAGGTTTTCTAAGACTAAATCCCATTCTCTGCCCATTCTCATGTACTGCTTCAGTGTTCCTTCATAGATGTTCACACTATAAGCCTTTGTTACGGTCTGACTATTTAGTGCCAATCACCTTGAGGGGGCCATTTAAAGGAAGTTCTTTTAAAAGTTATTTAAAAACAATTATAGATTCACAGGAAGTTGCAAAAATAGCTAGGAGAACTTTTGATCTAAATGGGAAAATAATGCTCCTCCATCTATGTCAATAACACAATGTAAGCTGTTCTTGTTCTGTGTAATTCTGGGGATTTGGACAGAAGTGATCACATGTGGGTAACTGGGCAAGAATTCCTGAAACAGGTGGGATTTGTATTGATCTGGAAAAATGAGTCTGATTTCCGTAAGCTAATGGGGAGCTGAGAAGGAAAGAGCGTCCCAGGCGCAGACACTGACTTGGGCAATGATGCAGAGACGGAAAAGTGCAGGGCAGGATGGCCCGAGGGGGAGAAAAAGTATATTTTAATAAGCTCAAGTCCCAAGCTCTTCTCTGTGGTGTTCTGTTTAAAGGTCAACACAAATGGAGAGAGAGGCTTGGCATCTCTTCTTGAACACTCAAAAATGTGGGCTCAGAACTCTCAGGGCTAAGAAAGCCATGGCTTTATATTTCTTCAGTATGATAATCCAAAAGGAATATTATTTGTAGAGTGAAGGAGGCATTCTCAAGGTTTTTCTTATGAAATACAGGGAGACCAAGCCGATACTTAGTAAACTAAGTAAAAATGGGGTTCTAATAGACTAAGTGTCTATTTCCTAATTCAGATAGGTGTATTTTGTATTTCTTTTCTTACCTATCTACCTCAACCTTGTTCTAAGACAGAATTAAGGTGCTTAAAAAGATGCACACAACTTGGCAAGATAGATTAAATTAAAAATAAGGAAGAAGGTGAAGCAAAGGATATTTATCTTAAGGATGCTGAGCAGATGTTTTTCATTCCATTACCCAGATCTTTCCTAAGAACAGCTACGGGAGCCATTTCTTTTCAGTCTCAAAATCCATATTGTTCTTTGTTTAAAAATTGGTTTGTTTCTGCTTTTATGTATGTACTGAATTTTGTAACTGGCAGTGTCCTCTCTTTTCCTTGGCTGCTAGAAATTGTAAAGCCAAATATGTGCCTCACCTTTTACAAATAATTTTAGAAATAAGATTTCATGGCTAAAATTTTGTGCATTAATGTCACTTCTGGCTCTAGAGTCACAAAAAACACTTCCTTCTCTGATCAGTCAAAAGTTAGATAATACAGAAGTGATTCTAACTTACCTTTGAAGTTTTTTTTCTGTATGAAAATTTGCAAAAGTGTTTTCAAGCAGGACAAATATAATTTCACTAGGAAAATAGAATTTAGGGTATTTCCACAATGGAATGCTGGAGACAAGTCAGAAAATGCTAAATCCATTGTGTCTCTTTCTTAAAAGAATCAATCTTTTTGAATATTCCCCAACAATAGCCCACCCACACCCCCACCCTACTCCGAATAGTCTTCCACTGAACATTCGGGAAACAAGTGTTAATAATAAAAGCAATCTGTTCAGGCACCTTCACACATGTTTGAGTGTCTTTAATAAAATATATGTAATACGTATCTTATCTAACATTGGCTCCAAAGAGTATCAAAACACAATAGCTTGCTCAGAGTAGGTGTTCAATAAGTATTTTTTAAAAAATAATATTTAATATGTGTTTGTCCATTTGCATTGGAGCCCCTAGGAAAGAATTTTTGTTTTGCAACCAAACTATAAAAACTTATTTATAATTGCTATTCATGGCATTTCACCACTAATATGGCTACAAGCAAACCTAATTACAGAGCAAGGAGAAACTCTCTTTTAATCTAATGAAGATTACAGCTTTGATAAATTGAAATCCATCCTTTTTGCTCCTTGTTTTGCTATAACCACTGCTCCATCCATAGACTCTTAGTACTAAAGTATTTATAGGTCTACCGTCAGGCAGGAAAAGCACAGAGCCACAGACACATATCTCTTGCTGTTTCAGGGTTTGGAAGAGAGATTGGGAGAGGGAGCTGGGACCCACAAAAGGCTTCAACCCCAGTGGCTTCCTTTCACCTGTTCAGCAGGTGGGCCCAAGGTAAGCCAGACTCCTGGGCTTGGCAGTCGCTGGGCTTCTTTGTTTGATCACCAGTTGCTTTCTCTGTTTGTTTTTCTGGTTTGGTTTCCTGTCCTGTTCATTAGTCAGTTACTTCTTCCTTGTTTGTTCTGGTCTCTCATGTGTTTCTGCAGGTTACCTCCTTAGCACCGGAAGATTCACATCCTTTGTTCCTCATAATCTGCTTTATGGTGATCGCCTGGAGCTGTTAGACACATATGTACTTGTTAAGTCTACAAGTGAGAAGGGTAATGAGTTATCTGGTAAATACCATCAGTTGGTAGGAATGGCCAAACCCTTGGTAAAAGGACAATTCTCTCTTTTCTCCATGACTGTTGCATATTCAGAAAAGAAGTCTTGGGGATAGGAGGTTGGCACTCCAAAATGCTAGCTTTGTTTTGTTTTGCTTAACTTTCTAATACAACACTCTTTTTACCAGGTTAATGTATACCTGTGTTTTTTCAGAAACTTACACATGCAACCAAGGGATCATGCAAAACTCAATGTCAGTGCAAAACTGCTCTCAGACAAACAATTCCTATGACCAACTGTAAAAAACAAAAAGGTGAGAGAGAGAGATTTGTGTGGTTCCAGCTGCCTCAAATAGAATCATTTGAATGAGACTGAGGGATAATCTTTGTCATTGATAAAGGACATAATTTTCTTTCCTTCTTTTTTTCCTTAATTTTGGACTATAATTTACTATGTGATCACTTATAGTGTTGGAAGCAAAGAGTAGAATTAGATGCTTTTTAAGTTTCATGTCTCTTTTTGAGCTTGAGTTTAAATTGAATATGAATAGGCTGAGGATGCTCAAAATCAACATTTGGCTCACAAAGGATATTATGATGGACCTCCACTAATTTGGAATTTTTCAGGATTAGGAATCATTCAGATGGATTAAGCTAGAATTTACATTTCATAGTCTGAGGGAAAATCGAATTGATCATTTGAATATAAAACACAGCTATCAATGTCCTTCTATAAAACTACCTTCAAATCCTATGAATAGCATCTCAGACTTCTCTAGCCACAGGAATCATCTGAGTAAAATGTGAAAATACTCACTCCGAGCTCTTAGAGAATTCTCAGAGCTCTGGTGGTGTAGTGCCTAAGGTGTTTGACTGCTAACCAGAAGCCTGGCAGTTCAAACCCACCAGCCACTCCTCGGAAGGAAGATGGGGCAATCTACTTCCATAGTGATACTGCCTCAGAAACCCAAGTGCTAGGAGTCAAATTAACTCAATGCCAGTGACTTTGTTAGGAGTTCTGGTAGCATAGTGCCTAAGGTACTTGACTGCTAACCAGAAGCCTGGCAGTTCAAACCCACCAGCCACTCCTCGGAAGGAAGATGGGGCACTCTACTCCCTTAGTGATACCACCTCAGAAACCCAAGGAGGGGTTGCTATGAGTGGGTCTGACTCAATGCCCATAACAACAACAACAACAGAGAACTCTCAGGTAGGCCTGGGCTTGGGCCTGGAAAGCTATATTTTTAATGAATGACCCTCAGGTAATTCTCAGACAAGTTTTGGGAAATTTGCTTAGAAGCACCAAGTAATAATTTATAACCAACTTCCTTTTGCTCCTACTTTACTAGTTAGGATGATATCTGAAAGTAACAATTCAATCCATGCAGCAAGCATTTCTTCTACAGTTCAATGTAAAAAGATTGCCCCAGGCGAGGATTTATAAATAATATGATTCTCTAGTGGTGCAGTGGTTAAGGCATTCAGCAACTATCCAGAATGTTGGCGATTGGAACCTACCAGTGCTCAGCAGGAGAAAGATATGGCAGTCTGTTTCAGTAAAGATTTATAGCCTTGGAAACACTGTGGGGGCAGTTCTACTCTGTCCTATAGGGTCACTATGAATCAGAATCAACTCAATGGCAGTGGGTTTGATTCACCCTTGAAAAGCTAATAATCTAATCATAAAACTACATTTATTTATTCAGTATGTCTAATAAATAAAATTTTACTAACTAATGAATAAAAATTTACTAACTTATTTATCCATTGAATAAATAGATACAGAATTTCAACTCAGTGTCAGGCACTGGGTTAGGTGCTGGTATTATGTGTAAAGCAATGTCCTCAAAGAGCAAGTGTTGGGAAAATCAAGTAAGCAGACAATGACAACATAGGCTTCACCTTCTATGTTAGAGGCAAGCCCAGAGTGCTGGAAGAACCTTAGGGAAGGGTCCCTAACCCAGTTGTGTTTAGAGAGGTGGATGTAGGTAGTCAGGACCTAATGGATAAAGTTACCCAGATGAGGCAGCCAGGAAAGAATGCTACTAGCAAAAAGATATGGTGTGTGAAAAGGCATGGGAGTCAGATACCTATACACTGGGTAGGCCAAGTTGTTGAATAAGATCCAAAACCAACCAGATGCCCTTGAGTCAGTTTTGTGCTCAGTAGTGTGCTCCGTAGATTTGCAATGGATGATTTTTTCAGAAGTAGCTCATCAGGCCTTTCCAAACCACCAACGTTTAGGTTGGAAGCCAAGCGTGTTAACTCTTTGCACAACCCAGGGGCTCCTTATAATATCAGAGCCATGATATTCCTCCTACTTGGATACACAGTATCATTCTAGTATTCGGATATTAGCCCACTGGGAGGGGGGCCAAAATGAAGCAAATTTGCTTCATGCGAAAGGGTTATCTGTACACTTGTACATAGGATTTAATTTAATATTTGAATTTTGTTGTAAAGCCATTGTTCTGAATAAGAAAGTACCTCTAATCTGATCAAGTGAATTTCAGAGTGAGGGAAAGAGAGGGAGAGAGAGATGGCTGGAGAGAAGAGAGAGAAAATGTAAGACATATACTTTTCACATCTACAGAATTCAAATTATTTGACTATTTCTGTTTTTGTGATTCAGATGTAGTAGTAAGAGTAAATTTCCCCCATAGTCATCAAGAATATGATAAAATTATATTTCTACACCTGCTCATTTTTTATTGCTAAAAAAGTTTTCTTTTATGTATAACAATTCTTATTTAGATTGGTTTCACTAATAAAATGAGGATCCACTTTAAATTCTATGTCCATCCTTCCTCAATGTTTCTCCTTTAAATCAGTTATGGTTTTATTTGGAATACAGGCAAGCAAATGTTTGGGTTGGAAATAACTCTAATACATTTTTTATCAAAACTCCAAGAAGTGCTATGAAAAAAATTCAATTTCTTTATAATTATTTTACTGTTTTACAACACACAGAGGTAATATAAAAGGAGCGTTGGCCCAATTGTTAAAGTATTCAGTTGCTAGCCAAAGGTGGACATTTTTAACCCACCAGCCATACCATGGGCAGAAGATGCAGCAGTCTGCTTCCCTGAGGATTTACAGCCTTGGAAACCTTATGAGGCAGCTCTATTCTGCCCTAGAGGGTCACTATGAGTTGGAATCAACTTGATGCAGTGGTGGGTTTCATTTCAGTTGTGAAGTAGTATAACTTTTTAATATTGAGGTAAAAGTATTTATGAATCAAATCTTTTCACATGTTGAGTGTTTGAAACTCTAAATTTGTGACTCTTAGCCACATTTATAGCTACATATATATCTACAGGGGAGCTCTGGTAGCATAGTGCCTAAGGCACTTGACTGCTAACCAGAAGGCTGGTGGTTCAAACCCCAGCCACTCCTCGGAAGGAAGATGGGGCAATCTACTCAGAAACCCAAGGAAACCCATAACAACAACAACATATATCTACAGATATCTGTCTTGTTAGCTATACAAGATATATCATAAATCACCCTTCAGAAATTAGAGTCAGATAGCCTGGTCTCTCTCAGGAAGCTGCCTCAGGGAAGCTATTAGGAGAATGATATATTTTTGTTTAGTGTCAGTCAATCCCTGTTGTAGACAACATTAGGTTACTTCCTTTACATAAATCAGGCAGAATTCCTGATGCAATGAGTTTTTAACAGAAAATAATAGAAATAAAGCACTTGAGCTTTTCTTTTCAATAAGAGAATTAAACAGACATTTATTGAAATACTGCAAACAAGATCAACAAATACCTATTGAGCCCAGTAACTGAAAAGACCTATATCCTTAGGATCTTATTATCCTACTTAACAATGCAATCCATGCATTGGAAGAGTTAGAAGATATGTGAGAGGTTGTTGTTGTTGTTATGTGCCATCAAGTTGGCCCAGCTCATAGCGACCCTTCCTTGGGTTTCTGAGGCAGTATCACTACGGAAGTAGATTGTCCAACCTTCCTTCCGTAGCCTTATCTATAAAATGAAAATGACCTGGTTGGGAAGATCAAACAAGGAAACTATTAGTCAAAAACAAGCTGAGCATGTGAAGCTTTTGGCTAGATGGAATGGAAATGATGAGTTATGAAAAATAAGATCAGAAACCTAAGATACAGAACTGGATTACAGAATATTTTGAAAGTTGAAAAGAGGTACTTGTTAGCAATAGGGAGCCACTGTGGGTTCCGAATAGGGAGTGACAAAATGTAATTGCACTTTAGAAAGCTATTTAGGACTTTATTTATTTCCTCCGTATCTCACTCATTTGGCAGCTAAGTAATAGTATAAATTACTTATCTCCAAAATTGTCATCTGATCTAACTAATGGCTGTGAAATGCAATACATAGTTGCTGTTTCTTGCCTTTAAGTAGTGCAGGATTTTATACCTTTGACTCACTTACAGATGGTGAAGCCAACAGCTCATGGAATTAAAGTGTACATAAAATAAGCTTGAAGTGGTTCTAAACCTCAGACAGAAAAATTAATCTATTGAACATGGCTGCAAGTAGAAAAGCAGCCAAAAACAAGAAACCTGCTCTGTAATCAATCTGTCCTCTAAAAACGAGATTAAGAAATAAATAAAATGTGTCTTAGTCATCCCTAACACCCATGCACATGGCAGACATCACTAATTGATTACAGAATTCCTTCTTCTTGTGTTTGGATGGGTTTCATAATATTTCTCAAACGCTTTCCTGGAAGCTATTACCAATTGGTTAGAGTTAGTCTGGACATGAAATCATTTGCTGCTCTGCACTAGCAAGTGACTTTGCCTAAAGTAGTATTAAAAAATTCACACAATTATTCATGCCAACTTACCACATCTTTTTCTTACCCTCAATCGTTATGTTCCTTTGTTTATCATTTCACACAGAAAGAAAGAATTTGGTAGTTCTCAAACTTTTTTCTATAGATGCAGTCTAATATTGTGAAGGAGCAATTGGTGACACTTGTGCAGCTCACCATTTAGGTAAATAAGCACAGGAGATCAAAAAACACCTCACTGGAGGACTCTCTAGAATGAAGTCTGAGGGAAAGGGGACCAAAGCAAAGACCCATCATCTATTGGTCTCCTGCTATTCCAGGGCATACTGAATGGAGACTAGAGAATCCTAACAAGCTTCCACAAACAGCAGAATACTCAGTGCTAAAGATGATGAATATGACCAAGAATTATGGGTGCTTAACATGTGCTAGATATTTACCAAAATCCCTTGGTGGTGCAGATAGTTAAGCCCTCGACTACTAACCAAAATTTGGTGGTTCAAACCCACCCAGAGGAATCTTGGAGAAAAGGCCTGACAATCTGCATCTGAAAGCACAGCCTTGAAAACCTTACAGAGAAGAGTTCTATGAAACATATGGGGCCACTATGAGCCATAATTAACTTAGTAGCAATTCTTTATTTTTATTTTTTTAGATATTTACCTAAAAGCTTTACCAACATTGTTGTTGTTATTAGACACCATCAAATTGCCACCAACTCTTAGTGACCCCACGTACAATACAACAAAACACTGCCCAGTCTTGTGCCATCCTCACAATCCCTGCAATGCTTAAGCCCATTGTTGCAGCTACTGTATCAATCCATCTCATTGAGGGTCTTCCCCTTTTTTGCTGACCCTCTACTTTACCAAGCATGTATGATGTCCTTCTTCAGGGAGTGCTCCCTTCTGACAACATGACCACAGTAGATGAGATGAAGTTTGGCCATTCTCACTTCTAAAGAGCATTGTGGCTGTACATCTTCCAGGAAAGATTTGTTTGTTCTCTTGCCAGCCCATTGTATTTTCAGTATTCTTCGCCAACACCACAATTCAAAAGCATCAACTTTTTTTCGGTCTTCATTACTCATTATCGAGCTTTCACTTATACATGAGGCAATTGAAAATACCAGGGCTTGGGTTAGGTTCATCTTAGTCTTCAAAGTAAGATCTTTACTCCTTTACACTTTAAAGAAGCCTTTCGCAGTTGATTTCCCAATGTATTATGTCGTCTGATTTCTTGACTGCTGCTTCCATGAACATTGACTGAGGATCCAAGTAAAATGAAATTTTTGACAATTGCAATCTTTTCTCCATTTATCATGATGTTGCTTCTTGACCAGTTGTGAGGGTTGTTTTTTTTTTTTTTCCCATGTTGAGGTGTAATTCACTGAAGACTGTAGTCTTTGATCTTCATCAGTAAGTACTTCAAGTCTTCTTCACTTTCAGCAAGCAAGGTTGTATCATCTGCATGTCACAGGTTGTTAATGAGTCCTAATTCTGCGTTCTTCTTCATAAAGTCCAGTTTCTCAAATTATTTGCTCAGCATATAGATTGAATAAGTATGGTAAAAGGATACAACCCTGACATACATCCCTTCCTGATCCTAAATCATGTAGTATCCCCTTGTTCTGTTCGAATGACAACCTCTTGGCAGGTTCCTCGTGAGAACAACCAAGTGTTTTGGAATTCCCATTCTTTACAGTGTTATCCATATTTTTTATGATCCACACAGTCAAATAAAGCACAGGTAAACATCTTTCTGGTATTCTTTGCTTTTAGCCAATATCCATCTGATATCAGCAGTGATATCCTTTGTTCCATGTCTTCTTCTGAATCTAGCTTGAATTTTCAGAACTTCCTGTCAATATATTGCTGCAACTATTTTTGAATTATCTCCAGAAAAATTTTGTTTGCATGTAGTATTAGTGATATTGCTTGATAATTTCCACATTGTGTTGGATCACTTTCTTGAATAGGCACACATATGGATCTCTTCCACTGGGTTGGCCAGATAGCTATTTTCCAGATTTCTTGGCATAAATGAGTAAGCACCTTGAATGCTGCATCTGTTTTTTGAAACATCACAATGAACATCCCATCAATTTCTAGAGCTTTGTTGTCTACCAATTCCTTCAGTGCAGCTTGGGCTTCTTCCTTCAATACCATTGGTTCTTCACCATATGGTCCCGCCTGAAATGGTTGGACATTGACCGATTCTTTTTGGTACAGTGACTCTGTGTATTCCTCCCATCTTATCTTGAGGCTTCCTCCATCATTTAATATTTTGCCCACAGAATTCTACAATATTGCAATTAGAGGTGTGGTGTAGTAAATTACCTGGTATAGCTTTCTAGCCATAAGTCTTTGTAAATTCCATGGTGGAATTCGCTGTGAGCAATTGAGGAGCTCCTGATTATTAAAGTTATCCTCCTGGGGTATTTCTGTTGAGAGCAATGTTCTGGGAAGTTCACTCTCTCTCTCTCAGGTGCTTAGAATTCTGATATTATGATTGGTTAGTTTGGCCACTCTGCCAGATGCAAAAGGAGGCTTCCTAGAGACAGATGTCTCTCTGCTGGCTGTGAAAGACATGCTGCTGAGAGAAACACTCTTCTGAGAGACACGTGCTGCTGCAAAAGAGACACCGAGAGACCTGTGCTGCTGAGAAAGAGATATGGAGAGACACACACTGCTGGGAGAAAGACTGTTGGATGAGAGATGGCACTCTAAGAGAGACTGAGTGTTGTTCCTGAACTTGAATTGTAGCCTGGTGCTTCCCCAATAAATCCCATAATCTGTGAGTTCTGTGTGGCCACTTCAGTGAGTTATCGAACCCAGCAGAGAGGTTTTGGGTGCTTTGGGAGGAACAGTTGGTGAAAGGGCTGGAGGGAGGCAGCGTGTCTGGCCTCACAGGAATAGACCTTGGGCTGCTGATGGTGATTCTGTTTTTCTCTTGTGGGGTTAGAGGAGGTTAGAAGATGTGGCCTCCTTACCCCTTTGACAGAGGCTTGAAATTTTTTTTCAGTTCTTTCAGCTTGAGAAATGCCAAGCACATTCTTCCCTTTTGGTTTTCTAACTCCAGATCTTTGCATATTTCATTATAATACTTTATTTTGTCTTCTTGATCTACCCTTTGGAATCTTCTGTTCGGTTCTTTTAATTTATCATTTCTTCCATTCTCTTTACCTACTCTACATTCAATAGCTCTGGTAGCGTAGTGGCTAAGGCACTTGACTGCTAACCAGAAGGCTGGTGGTTCAAACCCACCAGCCACTCCTTGGAAGGATGATGGGGCAATCTACTTCTGTAGTGATACTGCCTCAGAAACCCAAGGAGGGGTCGCTATGAGTCGGGTCTGACTCGATGGCATGTAACAACAACAACAACAACAACATTCAATAGCAAGTTTCAGGGTCTTTTCTGACATCCACTTTGGTCTTTTCTTCCTTACCTGTCTTTTTAATGACCTGCTTTCTTCATGCACTATGTTCTTGATGTCATACTACAACTCTTGTGGTCTTTGATCACTGGTGTTCAGTGCATCAAATCTCTTCTTCAGATGGACTCTACATTCAGGTGGCATATAATCAAGGTCTTATTTTGACTGTCATGGACTTATTTTATTTTTCTTCAGCTTTCTCTTAAACTTACATTTAAGCAATTGATGGTCTGTTCCACAATCAGTTCCTGGACTTGTTTTGACCAATATTGAACTTCTCCATTTCTTCTTTCCACAGATATAGTCAATTAGATTCCTGTGTATTCCATCTGCCAAAGTCCACATGTGTAGCCTTTTTAGATTTGATACATTCATGTTTCTTTCGTAATTTTGATCTTCATGTCTCCAAGGTCTTGTTTTGCCATTTCTTCCTCCAGTGTCCCTTAAGCACTATTTAAGGGCATAGATACGTGTGTAAGCTCTCACTACTTACCACCACTGCCACACAATTGCTTCTAATGCGCTTGCTATCCCTCTTCTCCATTTGCCACTTTCTCTTCTTACTAGAGCTAAGACACCAGATATACAAGTAGTCGTAGCTCCTGCTGAAAGAGAGCTATTAAAGACCCTTTGACTGATTTAATGAAGTCCATATCTTTACAAGAAACTGTCTTTCCAAAGGCTTGATAAATGTGGTAGCTCCTTCTCAGAACCCTCTGTGCACTTTTATTCTTGCTGCCTTAGGTTTTTAGGCATATTTCAAAAGCATTTAGATATTCTTCACCATTTGGTCCTTTCATGCAATATCTTTTTTATATTTTGTCTCATCACAGTAGAAAAAGATGAAGATGCAGAGGAAATCACAGTGTACATCCAACAGAAGTCAGACGGCCCCTTGCAGAGGCCTCAGGGCCAGTTGAATAGATGAGCCCACCAAAGAAAAACCAGAGACTGCCAATCCATCTGTGCAAGAAGTAGCAATTGTGTGGTCTGTGCTCTGAAGATAGAAAGCAGAAAAATCCAACTTCTTCTTTTTTTTTTCCTTCGATCACTTAAGTAGATGAGAGCAAATGAAATTAAAAAGAGAACAGTAGCAATTGAATATAGGAAGTGTGCAAGGCAGAAATAAAAAGTCAAACAGAATTTCATACAATTATTCACACTTTAGGGAATATTGATGGATGGATCTTTACTAAAAACATTCTTCTAATTATTTCATAGGTCAAGGTGGGGTTGAAACAACTAAGACCTACAGAATATTTTGTATTAATTCTAGTTTCCAAAGGAAAGACCAAGGAAATCAAGGGTTCATCTAGAGAAATGTTCACCAAACTTATTCATTTGTCTATTTATTTAGTTGTTGCTGTCTGCTCCATCACTTATATAATGTTAACATTCTCTTAAAATGGGCAGATGGACCTCATTCAAGTTCTGACAGTAACTCTTTGTTATTAGTACAAATGGCCTCAGAGGTATTTAATTACCATTAGTAGTCATCCGTTTGCTCCTAGCTGGTGACATTTGGAATAGTAAGCAGGCAGCATTCTTTGTGTCCAGTGAGTTCATAGAAAGTTAAACCTACTTTTGACAACAGACTCAAGCTTAGCTACCATTAACCCCTCTTCAGTTACTGGATGATGTGTTTGAACAGTATGAATGATTAATGAAGGCTAAATAGTCCAGTTTCTATCTTAAAACCTTTTTGTTAACTGCCAGAGAGCTGAGTGACTGGCAAGGTGAGTTCAGCTCTCAAATAAGTATTCATGCAATCCAGTGCTTGTACCCTGGAAAAAAAAAAAAAAAAAACAACCATTAATTCGTCAACTACTTATTTTCAAGAAATGTAATAAATTAGAAACATTCATCCTGATACCTTTTCCCTTTCACAGACCAATACCAGGAACTACGATTTCTGCCATCTTGGCACCAGAGAGCAAACTTTGCTTGCATGTCTAAACTAAGTGTGTAATAATTGCTTTCTCTCAAGGAAACCAAGATAAAATGTTGTCAAATGGTAGCATCATATCACAAAGCTCCTAAAAGTAGCCTCTGAATTTTCTTGCTGTAGATTGTAGGATTGTTCTTGGGGAAAGGACAATATATCATCCATTAAGTTGAGAGAACCTCTCAAGTCTGGCAGGTTGTTAAAGATAGAAAGGTGTGTAAAGATGCTCAGAGTATTGGCTGGTTGATCTGTAACAGGCATCCCTATGGTTAACTCCTCTGGAGACATCCTCTGCACGCAAAAAAAAGAAGAGATTATTGAAGAGGCCACGCAAAACTGGAGCTAGGAGACAGAGAATAAAAATGCATTCACAGGACTGAAAAGTTGAAGGTGATAATAGCTCCAAGAAAGGGAAGCACACAGGACAAGGACGCAGGATTTATTAGGAGATAACACAGTCTGGGAACATAGTTTAAGCATCTCTTGAGACTTTCTTTAGAGATCTACTTAGTTTAAGTTGCAGAATTTTAGTTCTACAAACTTTACATGCATTTAGCAGAGGTTTCTTTGGCAATGCCTTAAATTTCTGCATATTTTAGCATTTAGGGCATCATTTATAATATACATGATCACACAAACATTTCAGAACTTGAAATTCATAGCAAGCCACTAGCTGCATCTATCCAACAATGTTTTGTTTTACAAAGTTGTTGTGTACTGTTATTTCTTGCCTAATTTGGCATGGACCCCTTTATCAGCTTCCAAATGAAGAACCTCAATGCTCTTTTTAGTGATTAATTCCATACCATTTATTTTAGTAATGTTCCCTGGCCATCATTTTTATCAGTTGTGTATTGATACACCCATGACATTTCCTCCCAAAGAGAAGAAAGTAGAGTTTTGACAAGTGAGTCTGAACTAGTGTTTTCCAGAGAGAATCCACAGGTTTGCCTCATCCTTTTATTCAGCACAATGATTGACTTTAAAAAAAAAAAAAAAAGAACACACTTGTCAGTTCAACAATTTTCATGTGTACAATTTGGTAAAATAAATTTCATCACTCAACTGTCACCAACTGCCACCAATATCTGTTGCCAACTTTTCCACACTGATGAAAACTAATGTTACCCAAACCATGATCCCTCCCTTTCCATGTCCTCCTGTCTCTGGTAACTGTAATATCTATACTTTTGAATTTCACATTAGGAATTTCATATTAGTGAAAAAAATGATTGAGTCTTGTAAAGCATTTATATGTGCCAGACAGTGTGCTAGGCTCTGAGGAGGCAGATGTTTAAGATTCAGCCCTTGCACAGAGGGAACTCATTATCTGTTTGGAGAAACAGATAACAGCAATACAAAAATATATACAAGGTGCTGTGGAGGGCAGAGGAGGGACTATTTGATCAGCCTGCAATGGGGACTGTGGATTTGGAGAAGGCACTCTAAAAGAAGCAATATGTGATCTGGGTTATGTGATGTCACCTATCTCTAACAGAGTGTCATGACTCATGGGACTCCCTGTGATGTGCCCATTCACCTAGGAGTGAGCTGTGCCATACCTCCTGATCCCCCTGTCCTGCTGCTGACACTAGAATGAATTGTCAGTGAAAGCCAGGACCCACACTTGTTACCAGATCCTAAAGAAGCCCTGTTCTGATGTTAACTGTAAACAACATATGACACCAATGGAAACTAGCAATAGTTGCATGAGTAGGATACACAAAATGCAAAAAGAGAGAGAGGGAAAGAAGAAAGGATGAAGGAAGGAAGGAGGGAAGGAGGGAAGAAGGAAAGAAGTGGAAGGAAAGAGGAAAGTAAAATAAGAGCATTCTAAAAGGGGTAAACTTAAGGGAAAACTGCACCACCCAGACGATCTCAGGTAGCAGGGTGGAGCAAAGCTTGTAGATACTAACAATGTTTGACATAATTCAGGGCATTCAGTGTCCAGGAACAACATGTTATAAAAGTGTGATCAGTTAGAAGATTTTTCAAAGCCGGTAAGTCATATAAATTCTGATAATGGCATGACTAGCCATCAGTGTGGGAAATTGCTCCTGGAGTTTTTATACTATGCACTTTTATACTATGCTCATAAAGTAAACCTGAGGGAAGGAATTCTCTGGGGTCAGTCCTCTTAAACCTGGCCCAAAACACTAGCCAAAAAGGATGTTAGATAGTCCCCAGGCCTTGACTTGGTCTTCTGGAAGACTCTCCACAAGTCATTCCCAGCTGAGAAGACCTATTCACCTATGTTCAGGAAAGAAGATGGCCAAGCTCCTATATGTAGTAGGCTGCACCAAGCGACAGTCTCTTGCCTCATGCTGCATTACTGAGCTGAGAGGAGCAGGCCATCTTGATGTTGGCTTCTTCAGGGTTATTTAGCCAAGTGACCAGCCATGTTGGAAGCTGGTTGGAGTTCATCAAACTTTGAGTGAGTTGGAATGGATGAAGGATTTTAACAAACAGCCTGACTCCAGGCTTTTTCCCTGACACCCACAAACTGGAGACAAAGACAACAGGGAAAGGCAAAATATTGGGCTGTGTCTGTGAAGTGGTGGGGTGGGTATGTGGGCCACCCAGAAAGCAAAAAAGGCACACCCATCCCAGCACACTGATGACCCTAATTGGACAATTTTGCTTTTGCCAGAGGCCTTCGTCTCAACGGCTTCTCCTGTTAGAAGCTTTCACATTAGCTCTTAAAATAACTGATGACCTCACCAACAGAAGAAATTCCTTTTTCAAAAGCAAAGGAGGCTTAAATTTGGATGCAAATGTTTACCTAATACCATCAACTTTAGTTTGGGGCTAGGTTATCAAAAGGAAAAAATTCTGGCAGAAACAAATGAATGAGACAGGATCAGTGCTCAGAAACCCTACAAGTGAGGCAAGGGAGGGCCTGAGGAAAGAAGATTCCTGTGGGTGGGGCCCAAAGAGAGCACCTGAGCTGGGTAGGATATTCATCTCTATTTTCAGCCTGAATCGGGTCTGAAGGTAGGAAAACTGTGTTCAATTCCTGGAGCCATCTTTTACTAGCTGTGTGACTTTCAGAAAATTATTATTATTTTTTTCTAGGCCTCAATATCCACATCAGCAAAACGAGAAAAGGAAGAAAATATCTACCTCATAGTGTTGTGACAATTAACTGAGATGATCCATGTCAAGAATTCCAAAAACCAAACCAAACACACTGCTGTTGAGTCAGCCCCAACTCATAGCAACCCCTCCTTGGGTTTCTGAGGTAGTATCACTACGGAAGTAGATTGCCCAACCTTCCTTCCGAGGAGTGGGTTTGAACTTCCAGCCTCTGGTTAGCAGTCAAATGCCTTAGGCATTGTGCCACCAGAGCTCAAGCATTAGGTGTAAGTATTCAGAAAGCACCACTATTTCTCCAAAGCAGAGTGTTCCTGCGACATTAGTACCATTGACAGATGAGAATACTGAAAGTAAGAAGATCTGAATATTTACCAATGGTCACAGAGCTATTAAATGGCAGCATCAAGATTTGCACTCAAGTCTAAATGGCTTTGTAGTCTCTATATTTTTAAGTTAATTTCACGTGGCCCTTACTGATTTCTTTTAGCTTTGCTGATAAATAAATATGTTCTTATATTTATACCAAAAACTAATGGCCATCAAGTCAATTCTGACACATAGTGACCCCCATTGGGCTTCCGAGGCTGTAAGTCTTTATGGAAGTAAATTGTCCTATCTTCCTCTTGTGGAGAAGGCTGGTAGGTTTGAACCTTCTGGTTAGCAGCCAAATGCCTTATCTGCAAACAAGGATCTATAATGTTGGATGATGCTAACATTCCAAATTTCTTTCTGTGAGCATACCAAGTTTCTCAGTAGCAGTGCCTGAGAGCACACACACGTGTGCACATATACACACACATGCACACACACACAAAGCTGTCATATCCTGGACCAGTGGTGCCATTTACCAGGAACCCATGAAGCTGGAACTTAAGATAGTTCTTAAGGAATCAGTTCTGCAGAATGGGAATTTTATTTACTCTGTGATCTGGGCAATGAACACAGACCATGGAATATATAGACAGGAAGAGATGGTAAGACACACTTGTGGCTTGGCCAATTTTTACTCCTCTCTGCAAGGTTGGACCAGTTCCAAAAGGCTGCTACCCTCTGTGAGGAGAACTAAAGGACTGAAGAGAAATACATTCATCTGGACCTACCCAAAACAAAGAGCTCCACTGCACTAAGTCCTTTAAGCTTCTCAGAGGAAAAGTGTTATTATAGGTGAACCAAGCAGTTAGTACTAAACCTTTGGTCTAGAAGAGTCACTATAAACAAGCTCAGCACTTTTCCTGACCAACTGTCCTTGGTGGCCATGAGATAGGTATTGCACCACCTGTCTTGGACAATTTCAGCTTCCCTATAAACTCTCTCTGGCAGCAATATTTCTTTTTGTTTCTGGTTTGATATCAGCTTTTATTGAAATGATGTGAAATTTCCACCTGGTAAGATGTTTAAGGTGGACTGCAAAATTAATAGTTATCAAATGGGAAATATGTTATTGCACATAAGAGAGCTGGAAATAGGACAGCCATTGGCCAGTGAATTTAGCAGTTCAATGGCATTATCATTGACTTGGTTCTTTCCATATTTTCTCTTCTTAAGGTCAGCAGGTCAGTTATTGTACGTCACAACAGAATCCAAAGATCAAAGGGAACATCTATCTTCTTTGGGCCTTTTTTTTTGGAGGGGGGGTCACAGATAAAAGTATAGATAACACAACATTTGCCAATTCAACATTCTTCATGCACATAATTTAGTGACATTAATTACATCAATATTGTGCAATCATCACCATTTGAGCCATTTTTAAAAACAAGGAGAATCTTCCCAGATGCCTCCACAGCAGACTTTCCCTCCTGTTTCACCAGCCAGATTTGGGTCTGTGTCCACCTGTAAACTGACTTGTAGCCAAGAAACATTAGACCAGTCAAGATTCACTCCCTGGAGCTGGTAAGTAGCCTAGTCTCCATTGAAACACAAAGCTGCACAACACCTGAAAAAATAATAAAACCAACTAAGGTTCTGTGAAGAAAGATGAGTGGCAATGGGTTTTGGCTAGGAAACCAACAAGCTCTACCATATTGTTTGAAGTTATGTAGCTTTGGGTTTGAATCTGGGCTCAATATTTAAAAAATTGGCTATTTCATCTCTTGAAATTTTAGTATTCTTACTTGTCAAATAGGGTTAAAAATTTCTACTGCAAGAATATCTGGTGAGGATTAAGGTAGGCAATGCCTGTGAAAAGCACAGAATAGAGTGTGGCACTTAATGCCTCTTAGTTTCTTCTCTTTCCTTTTTCCATCCCTTTGGAGAGCATTCAGTGTACGTGTTTTCTGTTTGAACTAGAGGACTTTCTCTTGTCTCTTCATGACTGTATGGTCTGTCACTCATTTTCCTACCTTTTCTTGTGATTTCTGGTTTCACAATATTTTTAGTAATGCTTTTGACAGTGTGATTATTGCTTGTTATTAATATTACTACTGGAATAATTGATAAAGGTGCAGCATAAAGTGATATTTGGCCCAAGTTCGTATCTATTGTAGTATTTGGCCCTGTTAATGTGGTCAATCAGGAATCTCCAATTAAAGGTAATGAACCAATTTTATTTCCTTGCAATTTATTATGTTTAATAAGTAAGACCCTTCCATGCACTTTGTCCAGTGAATGTACCCACACATTAATCTTGATCAATTGCCAACAAGTGTTTAATGAATGCTTTTGTTGGCATGATTTAAGATACTCCTTTGCTCTGCTTACTATTTGTGGAAAAACTTAAGAAAGGAAAATTCATACATGCTGCCACTAGATAAGTTTCCTGCTGCCCTCAGATAGAGAGAAGTACTCTATTTTCATAACAACACAAAAAGGGCTAATGAGGATGCATTGGTTTAGATCATTATTTAAATGCATTTATTTAAAAAAAAAATTAAAAACTATCTCTAACATGTATAACCTAGGTAAATGCTAGAAGAAAATACTTATTCTTTATTAGAGCAGAACTTCTTCTCTGATAGTCTCTTTTTAACTTTACTTACTGTTTCCTAATGTGTTTTTTTTGGTGGAGGAGTATGCAAAGGGAAAACGCCCAAGTCCTTCAAATCAGTCAATTGTTTATTGAGGATCTGCTATGTGGAATCTGTGCTAGGTGAAGTAAGGAACGAAAGTTAAGGAAAACCTAGTCCAGGCTCTTGAGGGTTTACAATCTAGTAAGAGAGAGATGGCATATACATTCACTTTGCACAATGCAAGGCAATTATGTGTAGTACAGAGAGGACTATAATGGCTTTCAGTACAGTCACATCTGGTTGGTGGCCTTGGACAATCTACTTACCCTCTGTGTTCCTCTCATTTGTGAAAGGAGAGATTTGAAGTAGAGAATATCTAAACTTGGTCAAATTCTAAAGTTCTGTGATTCTCAAAGTGGTTCAACAATCACTAAAAGCTAGACTAGGTAGCAAAGTTTTTTCAGAGTAAGCTAGATTTGAAAGATGGAGAAGATGAGGGCTGTGTGGAGGGAGTCTGAGAGAGAAGAGGACAAGTTCAGGGAAGCAGAAATTAGAAATAGCAAGTAACGATTCTGGGCTCACAGATGTCATTGTAGTTGGAATGAGGGAGTATGTTGGACAACTAATTGCCTTAGGAAATCCAATGGGACAATAAGCATGGAGTAAGATTAAGAGATTTGTAAGATCTAGGCTGGGCATGTTAGCCTTGATGTGGTTAGCAAATAAGTGGTACCTACTTTTGATCTCCTTCCCCCTCTTCATCCATTTTCTCCTCTACTTCTATTCTGCTTCCTCTTATATCTCATCCCCTTGTCTTGTTCCCCACGCTCTCTTCTCATTACTGTTGTTATACTGCTTAAAGTCTAAAAAGTGCTTTCACCTACATAATACTTTTTATTCAGAAAATAAGGCATGCCATCCACAGACTTCAGATTTCAGACTCTGAAGCTAAGAAATCTGGCTTTAAATTCCTGGTTATACCACTTACTGGCTGTATGACATTAGATAAGTTCCTCCACTTAGCTTCAACATCCTTACCTGCAAAACGAGGAAAATAACATAATAATGTGCATCTCATAGAGCTGTTGTAAGAATTAAATGAATACCTACAGCACTTAGAACAGTGCAGGCATGTGGTAGGTTCCGTGTGTGTTAACTTTCATCAGGATGAGAGCTTTAGAATCATTTCCTATCCCACCTGTGAGTCATATTATGCATATTTGTCTCAATTTTTGTGCCCAACATCCCTGACATATGACCTATAAGCAACGTTTACTTGAGAGAGCTGGAACTACATCTGAGCTAATCATTTAAATGTGCTAACTAAAATTTCAAGAACATTTAAGTCCTTTGAGCAAGGGCATGGCCTGAAGTTGCAGCCATTTTAATTAGTTTCTCCTTCTCTGCCCGATGATCCAGAAATCTGTAATTGCATTGTGGCTGCCTTCTGCTCTCTGTCATAGATCTGACTTCACCTGCTACTATTTAAGTTTTGTGAATCATGTTCCCTCTGTTTGAACTCCTGAAGCCTCTGAAAGTAAATGAATAATTATTAAGGTCTAAAAAAGATGTTGTAAAAGGATTTTTTTTTTAAATCTTTTTCTATGAACCCTTTTTCCCCCTGGCTGTCTCCAATTTGTAGCCATTAGCATGAAGAAAATGTCAGCTGTTCCTCTAATGAACAGAGAAGGAGATTCTTAGAATCAAGAAGCATGACATCCGGTAAGCAAACACTCCCTTCTTCAAAAGGAGGTGGGAGTCTATCATGACAGCCCCTTCCCTGTACTAATGTCAGGTTTGGCTTAGTGTGCTTCCTTCCATACGTTGACTTCAAGGGGAGCTCCTGGTATGACTGTTAGTGAGAAAATACCAAATGCAGTAAGTCTCCAGTAACAATAAAGCTGTTCCTCAATGGAAAAGCATCAAATTGTTAATAAAAAAATTTTCCTTGAATATACTGGACATGTTCTGATTCTTTCTACTTGGGTTAATATTAGATCTAATTCTGTAGGTTCTAGACCATTAGACAAACTTTGTGAGTCTAACAGATTAAAAAATATATATTGAGGAAATATTTAAATAGGAGTAGAATATTTTATTGATATTGTTAGGTTCCTAGAACCAATTTCAACCCATAGCAACCCCACAGGGGTTTCTTCACTGTAATCTTTACAGAAGCAAGTCATCAGGTCTTTCTCCCATGGGGCCACTGGGTGGAGTACATCAATCTTCATCATTTTGTGCATTTTCTCCTGTTTTTGTACCATTGTGTTTTCAAATTCCAAAGAGGGACAATCCACCTACTACTTTCAAAATTCTTTCCTCTCGATGTCTACAGCTGAATCTCTTATTCTTCATCCATTCATTTATTCAAAAATATTATTGAGATCTTCTGATGTTAGTGTTCTTTCCATTTCCCAGGCTGTCCTTTTCCAATGTCACTAGCTCCTCCTTTTCTTCCACTCTTTAAATCTTGGTGTTTCCCAGTGAGGTCTCCTCCTTGCTCTACCTCTCTTCTTAGTCTTAAAGCTCTTCTCTGGATGATCTCATCCATCTTTTTAGGGCTTTAATTACCCTCTACCCCAAGACTTCCTGATGTTGTATCTCTTGTTGCTAAGATACTCTAAGTTCTATACCCCCATTACTGGTTGTCTAGTGAACATCACCTCTTGTACATCCCACAAATGTCACAAAAACCTAACATCTTATTTTCCAGAACTGTTCTGTCATTTATGATCTTGCTTTCAATATTCTCCCAAAAATTCAAGTTACAAATCTTATGTTCAATCTCTATTCTATCTACCCTTTCAGTTTTCACCAAATACTGTCAGTCTCATAGATGCGTCTTGGGGAAAGCTTGGACAATTGTTCACTCTCCTCATCTCTAGTTCATCCTCCACATGGATACCAGAGTTAAGTTTCTCAAATATAAGCTGATCATGCTCTTCCTTTCCCAAAAGAAGACAAACCAACAAATATAAGAGAACAAAAATCTTGTATACATTTTCTGTTACTTTTCAGATTACCCAGAGTTCTTAGTCTGGCCTATATGGCCTTTTACAATTTTGGCACAACCCACCTCTGCAGCCTCACATTTCTTTGTTTCCTCTATTATACCCCACTCTCGGCAACAGTGACCTTCTCCTCACTGATCCTCGGAAATGCCAAGCACCTTCAGGACATTACACATTTATTCACATATTCCAGATGTTTTCTCCAATATGCTCCTGCTAATTTTTCACTATCCAAATTTCTCTGACTTATCAGGTAGATGAAATTGATTTTGCAGATCCACTTATGTATGTGTGTGTGATTCATATCAGTATTTTCAACTTCCTCATTTTATTATGAGTCATCTTTCCACATATCTATCTCTCCCTCTAGGTTGGGAACCTTTTTTAAGGGGAAATAGTGTCATAGTCATCTTTGTATCCATACTGTTCTGCACAGAGCATGGCACACAGCTTGTACTCATTAGATGTTTGTGGAATAAATGAATGAATGGTTTCTATTGCCATTTATTTGTTGTTGTTGTGGTTGTTATGTGCTGTCGAGTTGGCCCCGACTCATAGCGACCCCCTCCTTGGGTTTCCGAGGCAGTATCACTACGGAAGTAGGATTGCCCAACCTTCCTTCCGAGGAGTGGCTGGTGGGTTTGAACCGCCAGCCTTCTGGTTAGCAGTCAAGTGCCTTAGGCACTATGCTACCAGAGCTCCTAAGGGTGGGATTAACAATATACAATTTTTAGCCTTATGCATGTCTAGATCCTTTCTACTACAGGTAAACAAAACAAAAAGCAATGCATGTTACCTTATGAAATTTATTGGTTCAGAAGACTGAGAATTCCAAAATGGCTCAGAGACTGCAAGGAATTCAATAGCCTTTATCACCATTCGTTCTCTACATGTGTACATGCTTCCACTTCCTCTTTCTCTCTTCCTCTCTTGCCTCTCTTTTTTTTTCCCTCTCTCTCTCGATTACTGGTCTCATTCCCTTCTGAAGTGGATGAACATCCTTCTGCCTCAGGATTACATCACTACAGGAGAAAGAGTGAGCATCGTATCCCAGAATTTACCTATAAAATCCCAGAGAAGCATCCTGAAAGTCCACAATGTTACAAGGATAATGGAATATTCCAACTAGGATGTCCTGGAACACTTTCTGACCACTTTTGACCTGTGGTGGAGGTAGCACCCTTTGATTACCAGTCCCACAGACCACATGCAGTGGGAGCAAGAAAGTTGCTCAGAACATAGTCATATACTTTTATAAAAGTAGAAAGCAATGTTGGGAAAACAAAAGAAACAAATGTGCACCACAGCCTGGAGTGTCTTTGTACACGTAGGCTGCAGGTTAGCACACTCCAAAATGGGGTGCAGGAATTTAATTTTTAAAAGATAGGCACTTACACACTTGCCAGATAATTTATGTAAATAAAATATTAAAACAGTAAAATTATTCATTAATGGAAAAGATTTTTACTTTTGTTTCTCAAGACTGTACATTTCAATTCATATCCTTGTTTTTGAAGATCCTCAAATAGAATTGTCAAAATTGAGAGAACGTCTCCTGAATTTTATTTGCCTCATCAGAAACTAAGCCGACCCAGGAATTTCACCATGGGTCTTGATCCCTCTGAATCTCAGGCTTATTTTCAGGGTCATGTTTTTTTGGAAACAGCTGAAATCAGAGCTGCTTCATAGTTCTCTCTCAGACTTGGCCTTTTAAAATCTTATCTTCAAATGCATTTTTCTTAACCTGATTCTCCCACACTGCATGCTTGATGGCCCCTCCATTCATCTATTTTTGGCAAGATAGTGCAGGGCCTATATGCCAGAACAATGTTTTTTGAAGACTCGGGTTCTTGCTATTCTAAGGCAAGGACTCCCTGAATCAAAATGGAACCACAAGTTCCAGTGCATGTATTCAAAGTTCCATTTGACATCGTTCAATCAACCTTATCAGTAGAGGTACAAGGATGTTTTTCTCTGAAATCAAGGCTTTCATCAAGACCACAGAGCACAAATGAATCCTTCACTCTGCATTCACCAACATTCATGACCTGGAAACTAGGATTGACCCGTTTTCACTACTCCAAAATCCCCTTCTTGATGCTTCTTAATCTCCCATGACACTTCTTGACAGTGGATTGCATTTGTCACTAAACTGTCATTTATGCATCTTATGTCTCCAAGATTAGACCTCAAGATACTTTAAGGCAGGACTCATGCAATATACTTGTGTCCTGCACAGTGTTTGGTACAGACTCTCCAGAAATACTGTTGTAAGAAATTAGATCTTTTCACATGCTTTCAATTCTGCCAATCCACATAAGACAGGCTAAGGGTCAACCCATGGGGGAACATGTCCTGTCTATGTTTCTTATTCTAGAACCCTTGAATATAGCTGACATGGTTTGAGAGTGATAGGGATACTGGACACTTCTTTGGAACCCTCCCATATTATTGAAATGTTTTTACTTTGAGAACATGACCTCTTAATATTAATAGAATTTGGGCAGTGAACTAAAATTGCTGAAAAGATATCCCTTGAAATAAAGGGTAAATGGCAACCAATCATCCTTGTAATGTCACTGGATAATTGGTATCTGCTCTGTCTAATTAGCTCTATGAAAGTTGAGTTGTCTTTCTTAGATTTCTGAAATATGGCCTGAGGTATCTCAAGTAACAGAAGTTAGCCACTAGCTGGTCAACTGTTCAAAGTATATGTGGCTATATTTCAGTCAGGCAATACAAGTTTATTTTCAATTATTTATTTATTTGTTATTAATTATGCTTATCTATCCCTTTCTCAAGAAGAAAGCTTCACTTTGGTCCTTTTTACATGAAATTGGATACTTTGTCTTTTTATTGTTGTATATGTGTGTGTGTGTGTGTGTATCCCTTTCTCAAGAAGAAAGCTTCACTTTGGTCCTTTTTACATGAAATTGGATACTTTGTCTTTTTATTGTTGTATATGTGTGTGTGTGTGTGTGTGTGTGTGTGTGTATACCCACCAGCCACTCCTCGGAAGGACTTCCATAGTGATACTGCCTCGGAAACCCAAGGAGGGGTCACTATGAGTTGGGTTTGACTCCAAGGCACATAACAACAACTATATATGTATGTGTATATATATAATATATCACACATTTGCCAATTCAATGTTTTTCAAATGTACAACTTAGTGATACCACTTACATTAATCATGTTGTGCAACCATTACCCTTAATCAATGCCAAATTTCCCATCACTATAAACAAATGCTCACTGCTTTAAACTGGACATTTTTAATATGTGAGCTTTTGAAAAGAATTAGAATTTGCATATGATTTTTTTTTGTAATCAGAATTTTTAAAATTATAATATATAATTTCAATGTACTGTAAGAAACTGTCAAGTGGATAACCTTGTTACACTGAAATGTTTTTGCTGTAAACAAGTCTATCCTTTAATGGAATATTTGTCAGTGCTTGTATTTAAAGACATACTCCAAAGGCATGTGCTCAGAAGTTAAGAAATAATTACACACATTTCTAAACATAATCTTTTCTAATCATCCCATTTTGTTTTATTTAAAGATAACCTGGAGGTTTCCAAGACAGGCACAATTATTTTTGATCTCAGCTCTGAGGTATCATCCTTCAAGAAAATGATTTTCTTTTTTTGAAAAAAAAAAAAAAAAAAAACTGATATGTATACTTCTCTTTTTCTTTTCCTGAAAATCCTCAACTAATAATAAATAAATAAACTACTAAGAAACTGCCTATAGGAACTATCTAGCTTTTCAAAAAGTAAGATAAACTGGAAAGCACTGAATTCATAGACTATTTGACAACTCAAATGAGCAGTCCTAATACACAGTGATGGTCAAGAACATGTGGAAGAGGCTCAGCTCATTTCAGCAAACTTTAAAAAAAAATTTTTAAGAGCTTATTTTACATTCAACATTACGTGTACATTTAGTTTCACTCCCCATTTACCATGTACAACCTTAACCCAGTCTCCTCCCTTCCCTACCCAGTAACCCTCCCCCTGTGCCCCTCATATTTATGCACTCCTGTTTGTCCTGCATTTCCTCAATTTGAATGTTGGTCTTCTGGTGCCCCATGGTCTATTGCTCTAAGGGATGTATTACCTACCATAGAGTATGTGGGTGCATCAGCCTGGGTTGAGTGGTCTGCATGTACATCTTGTTAACTATTGGGCTGAGAGCCAGCCCCTGGGGGTGCACTTTATTCCAGGTGCAGAATGTATTCCAGGGCCATAGTACTGGGGGTCTCACCAGATTTCATCTGACCAGTAATTCTGGTCATTATTGAGTTTTTGGACTTTGTTCCATGTTTTCCCTCCCACTCTATCCAGGATCTCCAGATTTCATCCTTTCCTGAGTGTTTGGCATTGGTAGCTGGGCACTATCTAGTTCTTCTGGTCTCGAGGGCCATCGTGTCCTAGGGCTGATTGCTTCCAAATGCCCTTGTTTCTTTTGCACTCTTCTTTGCTTCTGATGCTAGGAGACTGTTAGCTACATATTAGATGGCCGCTTGAAAGCTTTTAAGACCCCAGTTGCTACTCACCAATGTAGGATGTGAAGGAACACTCTTACGTATTTTGTTGTGCAAATTGAGTCTGGTGCCCTCCATAACTATGGTCCTGAGATGGTAGATCTATTGGATCTCTCTTCTAGTGTCGGGATGTCTGTGAGGGATTACTCTGTGTCTGTCTTCTATTGTTTCTGTAAGGACTGCAGGTATTTTGTATCACTGGTGTCAGTGCAAGATTAGCCTGTGCTGAATCTGTCCTTGTTTTAGAGTGTACTTCTGTTCACTGTCCCTCTTCTGATCATCTCAGGTGTTTATGTGTTTATCTGTAGCCTGGTGTTTGGCATTAATGGCAATGCAATATTGTGGACACATTGGTTGGTATTAGCATCTGTCTTCTATCTCTTATGTGCACAATTCAGTGTCCTCTCATTTCCTAATGTTATCATGGTGGTCACAGATCCTTTCCGTATATCCCTCCCCCTACCCGCATCAGCGTGTGGGCCCCAACTAGTCTGAAATTAATCCTTCTCCTTCCCTTCCCATCCCAGTAACCTACAAAGTGAGTTCCCTTTCCCAAGCAAACTCTTCTTTGTCTTTTTATAGTAATGGGCTCATATAGTACTTGTCTTTCCACGATAGACTTATTTCACTCAGCATAATGTCCTCCAGGTTTATCCACATTGTGAGATCATTCAGGTATCCCTCATTCTTCTTTAATGTAGCATAATATTCCATTGTGTGCATGTACCATAATTTGGTTATCCATTTGTTCTGGTTACCTAGTGGGCTCTAACCGAAAATATACCACAAATGGGATGGCCTCAACAAACAGGGGTTTATTTTCTTACAGTTTGGAGGCATTAAGTCCACGTTCAGAGTGCCAGGCTCTAGGGGCTGGGTGAAAGCCCCTCAGCCTTGGGGTCCAGTTCTGCCTCCTGCTCCTGGCCCACTAGAGCTAGAAGCATTTCTTCACTCAGATAGCTGCTGGCTGCTGAGGCTGAGAAACCCCAAGGTCAACAAGTAAAAAGGCACAGTCCCAATGTTACCAAACCACACGGCAGGCCATTAATGTAAGTCCCAAGGTTGGCAGAGCATAGCAGGCTGCTGAGCAATGACACGGCTATATGCAGGGTTCAAGCGTGCCATAGGCTAGACCATTCCCAAGACTTCTCCTTATATACAGGAAGCAGACCATATTCCAAAGGCAGGTACTCAGCTGCTTGTGGTAGATCCCACCATGGAGTTGATTGCCAGTCTCATCATGGGGAATAACTACCACCAGCTGCCCAGCCACTCAACCAGGCCCAC
>NW_006921619.1:3427441-3451440 GCF_000298275.1 Orycteropus afer afer
TTTCCACAATGGTTGTACCACTTTACAATCCCACCAGCAGTGTATGAGAGTCCCAATCTCTCCACAACCTCGCCAGCATTTGTTATTTTCTATCTTGTTGAACTTTGCTACTAGTGCTGGAGCAAGATGGTATCTCATTGTTGTTTTGACCTAGTTTATCTTTGATGAATTTTATAATTTTGGGTTTTACATTTAAGTCTTTGATCCAGCTTGTGTTTGTTTTTGTGTATGGGGTGAGGTATGGGTCTTGTTTCATTTTTTTGCAGGCGAATATCCAGTTTTCCCAACACCATTTATTAAAGGTGCTGTCTCTTCCCCCATTTAATGGGTTTGGGGCCTTTGTCAAAGATCAGTTGTCCATAGATGGATGGGTCTATATCTGGACTTTCAATTCTGTTCCATTGGTCTATCTATCACTGTACCAATACTATGCTGTTTTGACTACTGTGGCTGTATAGTAGTTCTTGAGATCTGGGAGACCTCCCAGTTTGTTTCTCTTCTTGAGAAGTGCTCTGCTTATCCAAGGTCTCTTTCCTTTACATATGAAATTAGTAATTGGCTTTTCCATGTCCTTAAAAAATTTTGTTGGAATCTGGATCAGGATTGCGTTAAATGTGTAAATTGCTTTAGCTAGTATTGACATTTTCGCAATATTTAGTCTACCTATCCATGAACAAGGCAGCTTCTTCCATGTATGTAGCACTCTTGTTGTCTCTTGTAGCAGTGTTTTATAGTTTGCTTTGTGTAAGTCTTTTGTGTCTCTGCTGAGGTTTATTCCTAGATATTTTATCTTTTTAGTAGCTATTATAAATTGTATTGTTTCCCTTATTTCTTTATCAGAGGACTCTTTATTGGTGCAGAGGAATCCAACTGATTTTTGTATGTTGACCTTTTATCCTGCCATTTTGCTCAACCTCTAACTTTTTTTATTGAGCCCCTTGGGTTTTCTATGTACAGGATCATATCATCCACAAATAGAGATAGTTTTAGTTCTTCTTTGCCAATTTGTATGCCTTTTATTTCTCTTTCTTGCCTTATTGCCCTGGCCGGGACATCCAGTACAATATTAGATGTTGTTTGGCGTCAAGTCGGATCCGAGTCATAGCAACCCCTCCTTGGGTTTCTGTGGCAATATCACTATAGAAGTAGATCGCCCAACCTTCCTTCCGAGGAGTGGCTGGTGTGTTTGAACTGCCAGGCTTCTGGTTAGCAATCAAGTGCCTTAGACACTACGCTACCAGAGCTTCTACAATGTTAAATAGAAGTGGGATAGAGGGCATCCCTGTCTGGTTCCCATTCGTAAGAAAAATGCCTTGAGTCTTTCTCCATTAATAATGATGATGGCTGTTCGCTTTGCATGTTGTTGTTGTTGTTATGTGCCCTCAAGTCGGACCCGACTCATAGCGACCCCTCCTTGGGTTTCCGAGGCAGTATCACTACAGAAGTAGATTGCCCCATCTTCCTTCCGAGGAGTGACTGGTGGGTTTGAACCTCCGACCTTCTGATTAGCAGTCAAGTGCCTTAGGCACTGTGCTATTAGAGCATATACACCCTTTATTATGTTGAGAAATTTCCCTTCTATTTCTATTTTGTTGAGAGTTCTGAACAAGAATGGATGTTGGATTTTTCAAATAACTTTTCTGCGTCAATTGGTGTAATCATATGGTTCTTCTCTTTTGTTTTGTTTATGTGGTGGACTGATTACATTGACAGTTTTTCTGATGTTGAACCACCCTTGTAAACCTGGTATGAATCCCACTTGGTCTAGGTGTATTAATTTTTTAATATTTTGTTGGAGACTGTTGGCTAGGATTTTGTTAAAGATTTTGCGTCTATGTTCATAAGGAATATTGGTCTGTAGTTTTCCTTTCTAGTGTTGTCTTTCCCTGGTTTGGGTATTAGTGTTATGCTTGCTTCATAAAATGAGTTTGGGTGTATTCCATCTTTTTCTATGATCTGGAATAGCTTGAGGAGCATAGGTATCAACTCTTCTCTGAATATTTGATAAAATTCTCCAGTGAAGCCATCAGGGACAGGACTTTTCTTTGTGGGAAGATTTTTTATGACCTGTTCAGTTTCTTCTTTTGTTATAAGTCTGTTCAAGTTTTCTGTCTCTAAGTGGATAGTTTAGGTAGGTCTTGTGATTCTAGAAACTTGTCCATCTCTTCTACGTTCTCAAATCTGTTGGAGTACAGTTTTTCAAAATATTCCATCAGTATCTTTTTTATTCCAGTTGGTTCTGTTTTGATGACACCTTTTCATTTACTATTCTTGTGATTTGGATCTTCTCTTTCTTTTCTTTTGTTAGGTCTGCCAACGGTTTATCGCTTTTATTAATCTTTTTGAAAAAAATATTTTTTTGTTGTTGTTGTTTTCTCTATGTGTTTTTTGTTTTCTGTTTCATTTATTTCTGCTCTGATCTTTGTTATTTCCTTGCTTCTAGATACTGTAGGATTCTTTTGTTGATCTATTTCTAGTTGTTGGAGTTGATGAGTTAGAGTGTTGATTTTGTTTCTTTCCTCTTTTTTGATGTATGCATTTATTGCTATATACTGTCCTCTGAATATTGCTTTTGCTGTGTCCCATAGGTTTTGGTATGATGTATCTTCATTCTCATTTGTTTCTAAGAATTTTTTTTTATTATTTCAGTTTTTATCTGTTCTATTACCCAGTAGATTTTGAGCAGTGAGTTGTTCAGCCTCCATATGTTTGATGTTTTTTTCCTTGCTCTTCCTATTGTTAATTTCTAACTTTATAGCATTGTGGTCCAAGAAGATGCTTTGTAGTATTTCAATGCTTTTGAATTTATTGAGGCTTGTTTTATGTCCTAACATATGGTCTATTCTGGAGAAGGATTCATGTGCACTGGAGAAGAATGTGAATTGTGTTTTTATTGTGTGAAATGCTTTGTATATGTCTATGAGGTTGAGTTGGTTGATTGTATTGTTGAGCTCTTCTGTATCTTTGTTGAGTTTTTTTATAGTTGACCTATCCCTCTTTGAAAGTGGTGTGTTAAATTCTCCTACTGCTACTGGAGAGTTTTCTATTATCCCTTTTAATTCAGTTAATATTTTGGAGCACTTTTATTGGGTGCATAAATATTTATTATTGTAGCATCTTCTTTGTTGTCAGCTTTTTCAGCATCATGTAATGTCCTTCTTTGTCTCTTGTGATGTTTTTCACCTTGATGTCTAATTTATCAGAAATTAATATTGCCACTCCTGCTCTTTTTTAGTTTCCATTGGCTTGGTATATTTTTTCCATCCCTTAACTTTTAATTTTTTTTAAATTTTTGTGTCTAAGATGGGTCTCTTATAGGCAGCATATTGATGGGTCTTCTTCTCTTATCCAGTCTTCCACTCTCTTTCTCTTGATTGGTGCATTTAGTCCATTAACATTGACTGTAATTAGTGATAGGTATGAATTGATTGCTGTCATTCTATTGTGTTTTTTTGTCGTGTTGTTGGTGTTTCCTTGGTCCATATACTTTTTTGTGCTAAGTTTGGTTTGTTGGCTAATGCTTTCTCCCTTTTCTTCTTTATTGTTGGTTTTGTGTTTATTAAATCCATATGTTTTCCTTCCTTCTGGATTTGCTTAGGGGGATTGTTAATTTTCTCTGCGGTTATCTTGGAGTATATTCTTGTCTTTGCATATTTAGTACAGTGCATACTGTGAAGACATTGTCCTGTTTTCCTCTCCATTTGGAAGTTTGTACCTAGAAGTTTTATTCCCTCTGATAAGTTAGTTGCTGTTGTGTGCTGATTGACTTCCTTGGCTTTTAGTGTACAGTGTTTTGTGGTCTTATTTTGAGTTTCTATTTCTGATTTGGTTTTAGTATTGATGTCATGTGTCCTGATTTTGTTTATCTTTGTTGTGGGTTGTCTATTGGAAGGACTTCCTTAAGCATTTCTTGTAGGATTGGTCTGGTTTTCACAAAATCCCTTAATTTCTGTTTGTCTGAGAATGCCTTGATTTCGCCCTCATATTTGATGGATAATTTGGCTGGATATAGGATTCTTCGTTGGAAGTTCTTTTCCTTCAGTGTTTCATATATACCATCCCATTGCCTTCTTGCCTGCTTGGTTTCTGCTGAGTAATTGGAGCTCAGCCTAACTGTTTGATTATTATAAGTAATATTTCTTTTGTCCTGGGCAGCTCTCAAAATTTTTTCTTTGTGTTTGGTTTTGGAGAGTTTGATTATAATATCCCTCAGTGTTTTTCTCTTGGGATCTATCTTGTGTAGGGTTCTATGAGCTTCTTGGACAAATATCTTTTCTTCTTTCATGATATGGAGGAAGTTTTCTGTTAGCAGGTCTTCCACAATTTTCTCAATTTTTTTTTTCTTCTACCTCTTCTTGTTCTGGAATTCCAATGAGTCATATGTTGTTTCTTCTCATGTCATCCCATATAATTCTTAGGTTCCTTCATTTCTCTTAAATCTTTGTTTGATTTTTCTTTGTATAGCTGGTATCCAGGGATTTGTCTTCTAGTTGAGATATGCATTTTTCAGCCAGTTCTAACCTACTCTTTTGTGCTTCTACTATGTTGTGTAATTCTGTAATTTTGGTATTCATCTTCTGGATTTCTAACTGCTCTTTTTGTGTGAGTTCTGATTGTGCATTAATCTTGTTATTTTGCTTTTGAATGATTTTCCTGAGTTCTTCCAGGGAACTGTTTGTGTTCTCCTTACTCTTGTTTGGGGTTTCCTTAGGCTCTTGTAAAGCTCTATAAACATATCTTCTAAATTCCTTCTCAGATAATTCTATTGCCTCCTCTTCCTCCATGTTTAATGAGACCTTTGTTTGTGGTTTTGCTACTAATACCTTGTCCTGTTTTTTTGTTTGATTTGAGGTTGCCTGTTGTTTCCTAAACATTTTGAGGTTGTTTGATTGTTGGTTATGTATTGATTTGTTTTGTCTTGGTTTTATGGTTTAATATTTTGAAAAGGTGAAGCTGGTGTATTTTATTTTTTTAGTTATTAATTCAGGTATGCTGGGTTGCTCTGCAGTTTTCTTTGTGATGGTGGACTCACTGTGTTGGAATGTGGATATGGGTTTCTGTTTGTCATAAAGAGGGTTTAGAGTTCGAACCAGGAGGTATTATGGTGGCTGAATGTGGTTTGTTCTATTGGATAAGTGAAGTTATTGGTGGAGAAGGTAGGAGCAGAAGATCAGGAGAAGGGAAGTTCCCTGTTTGTACAGGCGGTTTCTAGGGCTTTGAGCAGGGTGCTAATGATGACGTTGTACTGTTATTCACAGGCCCGCTGCTCAATTTCAGCACAGACTCCAGTTGGTAGGGGGTTGCCACCTTCTACCAGGCCCAGACACATGCAAAAAACCCACTCTTGAGCTTCCTCGGTGCCAAAAAGCCAACCCAAGACAACTGCCCAGCTCTGCAATTCACCATGGGGGCTACTCTCTCTGAGCCCTCCTGCCTGTGGCACCGCCCCAACTGGTCCAGACCACAATCCTCTGTGGGAGCTCCCCTGTGGGTCCACTCACCTGCAGCACCAAAGATCCACTCAGTTTCAGTGGCACTGGAGTCAGGAGAGTGCCTGCTAGTAATCTGTGGTCCCAATATCACTGATAAAGTCAAGTGCAGGCTTCTCAGTGCCACTAAGCTGACCCAAGCCTGATTGGTGACCCACTGCAGGGGCACCTCCCTGGGCCTACCCTCCTGCAGTACCAATAGACTCTCTACTTGAGTTTCTGTGGCACTGGACGTGCTGTTGCACCCAATTTACTGGTAAAATAGGGTGCTGAAAGTAGATACTTAGTGTGATCGCTGATATATTGATGTGGTTGCTGGTATGCTGGTGTGGTGTGTCTTCCTCCTTAACCCAGGGAGGTCTCAGATGGTCTTTCTCGGCTGCCTGTTGGTGCTCCACAGGATAGATCCTCTGATCCTGTTAATTTTTTCCCCCACCTGTCCCTTTCTCCCTTCTAATTCTACTCCTCTGAGTTTGGTGCACTCTGACTCAGTGAGCTGTTCAGAGCACCAGAATCCCTAATTCAAGCTGCTGTATGTAGTTTTTCAAGCACTAAGATGCTAGAGGGAAATAGCATGGTGATTACTGATGAGACTCCATTTCAGCAAACTTTTAACAAGCACCTAAAATATGCTAAGATCTCTGCAGAGTTTTGGGGACAGCAAAGTAAAGTTGACAAGGTTCTTTTCTTTTCTTTTTTTTAAATACATTTTTACTGAAATATAATTTATGTACAGTAAAATACACAAAACTAAAGTGACATGGGTCACTTTAAAGTGCATTTAAAGTTGACAAGGTTCTTGACTTACAGAGCTTACTCTGTGTGGGAGACAAGAAATAAATAAGCAACATGCTGAAGTTGATACTGAAATACCAAAGAGGTGATGGTGGTACGAAGTTCTTAGATGAGCCTTCTGACATACGCCATTCCTGAGCTGAGACTTACAGGAGTAGTAAGTATTATGTAAGTGGGAATGGTGATAGAAACAAAGGGAAAATAAAAGCACAGTCGGGTCTGTAGTGGAGATAGTGGTGGTGATTGCAATAGTCTGGTATTTCTGCATGGAAATTTCTTGGATTGGGGTAGAGCAGGGAATTAGACCAGAGAGTTTCAGGTCTTATCAAGAGGTCTGCATACCACAGTTAAATAAGAATTATGACTTGCTCCTAATAAAAATTAATCTCTGGCCAGATTCTTGCCTTCTATAGCCAGTTGGCCAATCCTCAGCATAACTACTGAGTATTCCTTGAGAACACCCTTGTACTGCTTCCTCTAGCACCAAGCATCCTAATTATCCCAAATGTCAAATCCCCAGACTATGGCTAAAACTGAGAGCCTTTCTTGCCATTATCCTGTTTAAGGAAAGATTATCAAACCCCTGCCATCTTTCAGTTACTGCAGAGACAAATGATAAACGACCAGACCTTGGCCTCAAGGAACTCACAATCAAGTATTTATCCTCAGTCTCATCTCCTCAGGACTCCAAGGGCTCTTTAAGGTGGCAACTAGCCAGAAGGACAACAAAGCCATGTTGTGTTCAGGAAAGAAGACCATTTTCTCAGTCCTTCCCTTTCCAAGTAAAGTAACATATATCTATTGTTCCAGTAGCTTTCCTGAAGACTCTGCCCCTGTCTTCAGTCTAATCAAAAGAAAGGAAAAAAAAAAATCAAGTTATGTATTAAATGTTTCCCATATTGGTGTCTTTAGAAGATGTCAAAGGGATTTAACACTTCTGCAAAAATAATCTTCAAATTGGTTAATTTTATACTAAGATGTGATAAAGAAGGGAGATACAAAAAATATGGAAGCTTTTGGCAAAATAAAGATGCTGTTCTACAAGTGTGGTATATTGGTTGGAGGGGGAGAGTGGCATTGGCATCAGAAAGTGGGGAATATAAGGTGTGGCATCATCAATAAGCAATTACTGAGCATCTTCTAGGGATAAAGTGTTGAATATGTAAAATATTCTGATAAAGGGCATCTGCCCTCAGCAAGGTTGGCAGTCTCACTGGGGTGACAGGTAAGCACAGGATAGGCCTGAAGTGAGAAGACTTAGATGATGATAAGGATTGGCATCTAAAACAGTGAGCAGCAATAGCAAGCATGAGAGAGATAGTGGAATTATGTTGCTATGTTGGATGCTATGTTGCCAAGTGAGTCTTTGAGTGGTGCAAATGGTTAACCCCTTTGGTTGTTAACTGAAAGTTTGGCAGTTCCAGTCCATCCAAAGGCACCTCAAAAGAAAGGCCTGGCAATCTAGTTCCAAAATCAGCCATTAAAAACATTATGGAACACAGATCTACACTGAACACACATGGGGTCACTATGAGTTCTATTCCAAGAGAATGAGCACATCTACTCCACTGAGTGGAAAGCCCTAGATCTTTCAGGAACTTTCCATGGCCAAGGAAGTGTTAACCTTCAGGATGGAGAAATTCTACCTTCTTTGGCAAGGATCAGCAACTCTCTGAATGGCTTATTCTCCTGTGGAGGAATGCCATTGGACAGATCTCCTAGTGGGCAGTTTCTCATGGAGATGCTGTGGCCAGTACTGAGATTGCCAAGGTTGGTAGTTAAAACTCCCAGTAGTTGGAGTTCTAGTCTCTAGGTCCTGAATACCTCTCACCACCCATTCAGGTTCTGTAAATTCATATTAGCTATTGTTAAGGTAAGGGGCTCTGGTGGCATAGTAGTTAAAGCATTCAGCTGCCAAGCAAAAGGTTGGCAGTTTGAACCCACCAACTGTTTGGCAGGAGAAAGATAAGGTTTCTGTAAAGACTTAGAAACCCTATGGGGCAGTTCTACTCTGCCCTATAGTGTCACTATGAGTTAGAACAAACTCCATGGTAGTCAGTGGGTTATTGTTAAGTTGACCATATAATGTGTTGTCCAAATAGAGAAACTTCTGAATGGAAAATGGGGTCCCATCACCCCATTAACTAAAGTCACCCTAGCTATGAATCATGAGCACTTCTTAAAGGATAGTCATATAACATGGCCTGCTTCTATTTTGATATATTCCCATCAAGCACCACTTACTAATTAGAAGAACAAGAGAGGTTCTTCCATGATCAGACAACCTGAGGTAGGGAAGTCAAGTTTTGCAACTAAAGAGAACCCAGAGTCTTATGAATAAAACAATCCAAAATATTGTAGAATCACTAACCACACTTAAATAAAATCTCAGCTGCACTGCCTCCCAGAGCACAATATATGGGGCTGCCCATGTGAGAAGCAGTTCAACTACAAGTCATACCAGCGTGGGGAGTGCCCTTTTGTGACTTCTGTGGCTCTTATAGGACATTGGCTCTGTGTTTCCTCTGTGTGTCCTCTGACCTTGATCTCTGCCACGTGGGAGTCACATAAGCTTTTCCTGCATGCCCTGGTTTCAGTTAATCCAGATTATGAGTGCCTGTCTCTTTTGGAGTGGGGGAGCGGCCTGCAAAATAAATATCATGTATACTATTGGCCTATGAATAAAGTCAGACAATTCCAAATACATTCCCCAAATTAGGTGAAAATCTTGCTAGCCATTTTCATCTGGTTGATAAACAATAAACAAACTGGAATGTAATTTAATTTGTAGAGAGTTTTGCAAAGTAAAAAATCACTGTTTCCCTGAGGTCATTAATTTTTGAAGAAAATTTTTGCTTTGAGGATGGAAATGGAAGCATTAAAAATTCAAACTTTACATTGAAAGTCAAGCATAGGAGTCTTTTTATTTGTGAATGATAGAAAAGCCTAGATTTCACAGTCTGACAGATTTCAGTGTGGTCTAGCTAGCTATGTGTCCTTGAGAATGTTTCTTAACTTCTCTGCATTTCTGTTTCTTCATCAATTAATGTGCATAATAATTCCCACCTTTTGGAGATAACACACATAAAGAGTTTGGCATATTGTAAGCCCTCAATGCTTTGTAGTTGTCATATTTTTCAAGAGGGTAAAAGAATTCTAGGGAAAAGGGACATTTTCTACTAGATGATAACTATTTATTTTATAATCACCAAAACAAAAACCTTAAGGAATTTTGAGTTAAATGCATATGATTTAAATTAATGGTATTGCTTCATTTGCAAAAGTTGGTTCAGTTGAGCTAATTTGAGGATTAACAAGCCACATTAACTTATATATAGCAGAGATTGTGCGGTTGACACAGGACCAGGCAGCGTTTCATTCTGCTGTACATGAGGTCTCTATGAGTTGGAGACAACCTGACGGCACCTAACAACAATAACAACAACTAACTGTGACGTGGGTTACCATAACCTTTCTCTTGATACCGAGTTAGACAGTTGGTGTTATCCAACTGAACAAAACTAGAGAATATTCTTAAACTCACTGTGCCATGTCACTTCCTGCATGGTGGAACATATACAGGGACAAGGCAGATACAATGAGGACTGTTACAGGAACAGAGGAATGAAAGGCACACATTGTTTCCCCCAGTCTATGGCAGCAACTGAATAATGGCGTTTTCTTATGGGGAAGAACAGGTTTGCTTTCAGAGTATTTCTCTGTATTTTCCTTGGATCCAGGACTTGTCAGCAAGAACACAGTAAAACCCAAGGATAAGACTCAATCAGCAATAACTCAACACTCATAGGAAGGGTGGTTTTCAAAGATAATTAGGAAGCTTTTTGTAATTTGAGCTTCTAAAATCACTTAGGGAAGTTCACCCAGTCTGAGAAAAACATGAGTGTCTTCCTTTGTGACTTGCTTGCATAATGCTACGAATGATCCCACTGGGAGAGCATCTCTGCCTTATGTTTGGTTTCTTGGACCAAACATGGTTTCAGTGAAAGGACCCTGGAGACTTACTGGATCAGCATTCACAAAGTAGACATCTACACCTATCTGTCAAAAGATTTAAGAAAAATCATCTACTCTTCAACAAAATCTCTCCTAATAGTTGAGACCCTCCAAACTCCTAAGAGAGTCAACACTAAACACTTGGTAATAAGTTTTAAAGTTTATATACTACCCTGACTATACCACAGTATAAATTATGCCAGATTTTATATAAATATTTAAAGTTAAAATAGATTCTTCACGAACAGCATCGTTCTTCACATCAACCTTAAGCAGTGCTAGGTAAAAAGATGTTCTGGTTATTATTATATCAAATTATTATTACAGATTATTTAGATTAGCTCCTTTGATAGGGGAGTAGGAAGATCAATGGTATAATTCAAGTTAGAAGAGGTCACATAGAAAAGACTCAAAATTCAAAATACATATGCTCTTTGTTCCAGCAACTACACTTCTGGGAATTCATCTACCTACATGAGTACTTACAAAAATGGATTGAAAAAGAAAGAAAGAAAGAAGACATTGGCATTACATTTATTCTGACTCATGCCTCACTCATGTGTTACAGAGTAGCACTGATTCTATATAGGTTTCTTGGTTATAATCTTTATGGAAGCTGATCACCAGAACTTTCTTCTCCTTCTGACTGGGTTTGAACTGACAACCTTTAGGTCAGCAGCCAATTGTAAATCATTAGCGCCACTCAGGGACCACAGAGATGGATAAGGATATACACATAAGGATAGTCATGGCTTCTTTGTTTGTTGTTGTTGTTAGGTGTGGTCTAGTCGTTTCCAACTCATAGCGACACCATGCACAGCAGAACTAAACACTGCCCGACCCCATGCCAGCTCCACGATCCCTGCTATACCTGAGCCCATCATCGCAGCCACCATGTCAATTCATCTTGTTAAAGGCCTTCCCCTCTTTCATCGACCTTCCACCCTACCAAGCATGATATCCTTCTCCAGGGAATGCTCCCTTCTGACAACATGACCAAAATAGGTGAGACGAAGTCTGGCCATTCTCGCTTCCAAGGAGCATTTTGGGTGCACTTCCTCCAGGACAGATCTGTTAGTTCTTTTAGCAGTCCGTGGTACTTTCAGCATTCTTCGCCAGCACCACAACTCAAAAGCATCAACTCTTCTTCGGTCTTCCTTATTCATTGTCCAGCTCTCACATGCACACCAGGCGATTGGAAATATCATGGCTTGTGTCAGGTGCACCTTAGTCCCCAAGGAGACATCCTTGCTCCTCAGAACTTGAAACAGTTCCTTCACAGTTGACTTTCCCAATGCTACACGTCGTCTAATGTCCTGACTGCTGCTTCCGTTGGCATCTATTGTAGAACCAAGCAATGTGGATTCTTTAACAGCCTCAATCTTCTCTCCATTGATTGTGATGCTGCTCATTGGTCCAGTTGTGATGATTTTTGTTTTCTTTATATTGAGACATAATCCATACTGCAGACTGTATTCTTCAACCTTCATCAGTAAGTGCCTCAAGTCATTCTCACTTTCAGCAAGCAAAGTTTTATCATCAACGTATCTCAGGTTGTTAATGATTCTTCCTCCAATCCTGATGCCACATTTTTCTTCATATAGTCCAGCTTCTCAGATTATTTGCTCAGCATATAGAATGAATAAGTATGGGGAAAAGATACAACCCTGATGCACTCCCTTCCTGATTTTAAACCATGTAGTGTCCCCTTGTTCTGTTCAAACAACAGCCTCCTGGACAAGGTACAGGTTCCTCATGAGTACAATCAAGTGTTTGGGAATTCCCATTCTTCTCAATGTTATCCGTAATTTGTCATGATCCACACAATCAAATGCCTTTGCATAGTCAATAAAACACAAGTAAACATCTTTCTGGTATTCTTTGCCTTGAGCCAAGATCCATCTGACAACAGCTATGATATCCCTTGTTCCACATCCTCTTCTGAATCCAGCTTGCACCTCTGGAAGTCCTCTGTCAATATACTGCTGCAACCATTTTTGAATTATCTTCATTATCATACTTGTGTGCGATATTAATGATATTGTTATATAATTTCACAATCTGTGGAATCACCTTTCTTTGGAATGGGTACAAATATGGATCTCTTCCAGTCAGTTGGCCAGGTAGCTGTCTTCCAAATCTCTTGGCATAACCGAGTGAGTGCCTCCAATCATTGTTTGGGATAGCAAAAAATTGGAAAGAAACTATACTATTGAAAAATAAATAATGCACCATCCATAGAATGGAATAGTAGAAAAAGTTAAATAGTTTAAATAGTTAAAAAGAATAAGGAATTTTTGGATTGTATGCTATATACAATTGTATACATTATAGTTATACTACAACGTATGTCAAGAATAAATTGCATGTTAGCATACATAACATGGCCTCATTTTTTATTATAAAAAATAGGGATCTACCTAGGCAGATCCTGTATATATACCCAGAGAATTTTTAGAAAGATGTTTTATAGTTATTTAGGTTAGTGGGCCTAGAAGTTTGGAAATACTGTGGGAAGGTAGAGTTACACTTTTCAACTTGGACATACAGGAATACATTTTTGAAATTTGTAGTTGTTAAGGTATTTGGCTGTTAAACAAAAGGTTCATGGTTTGAACCCACCAACTGCTCTGAGGAAGAAAGATGAGACTGTCTGCTTCTACAAAGATAACAGCCTTGCAAGTTCAATGGGGGTTGCTAATGAGTCAGAATAAATTAGGTGGCAGTGAGTTTGGGGTTTTTTTGGGTAAAAACTTTGCTTTTTTTTTTTAAGAAGCTAATGTTTAAGTATGTATAAAGTTTTATGTGAAAAGAAGAAGTAGGAAAAATAGGTATAGAATGCTTGAGTATATGTACCAGATATTCAACACTCATATATTATCTCATTTAATTTTTGTAGTTACTCCACTTATCTTCATTTTGCAAATGAGAAATGGTGGCCCAAAGAGGCTGATTGATTTTACTCATAAGCTACAATAATAGAGTCAACCCATATTTCTGAGACCCTAAAATCTTATGTATCCATAGGCCACATAGATGGAATTGTATATAAAGATAATGAGAATAACACCTGCCAAAATTAAAAAAATATTCTAACTCTAGAATTGGAACCCTAGAACATAGTCTTGTCCCACAGAGTCAGCCCATGGCTGTGTGAGACCACACCTTGATCTCTGAGGTGGACAAGTAATAGTTGTAGGGTCGATAGTTGGAGGGTAAAACACTTGTTCTTATTAATGGCTTTACAAATCTGTTCCTAGGGTTGCTGTATTAAATATATATATATATATATATATATATATATATATATATATATATATATTCAAAGCAGATCAGAATGGAGCAAACCCAGAGAAAAAAAATGGGAAAGAGGATTAAAGAGGCAACAATGAACCCTTACTTTGCCATTTTTCAAAAACTTTTGCAATTACACTGAGAACTCTAAAATGAAAGCATATATATATGTAAGTATTGTTCAAGGTTGGGCAATCTTACTTCCATAGTGATACTGCCTCGGAAACCCAAGGAGGGGTTGCTATGAGTCGGGGCCGACTCGACGGCACATAACAACAGCAACAACAAGGGGTAAATGGAAAACTAATTTAATATTGCCTTTGTATTACCTTCAAAACAAAATTAAAATTACTCTTTTATAGAAATGGTTTGGCTTTCCAAGGTTAAGAAATAATCTAACAAAATCCCAGAAATTATTCATTTCTCTGTGATTCTCTCTTTTGTTCTTTTACAGTTCAGCAAGCTTATTGACTTGTAAGTGACTCTTCATGCTAATATGCACAATATTTATACATCTATAAGTAATACCCACTTGCCCAGTGGCATTCCACACAGAAAAAATAGCATTTTATGTATCATTAAGCAGTTTCCAAGGTGTCAGCAATTTCACACAAAGCATCAGTTTAATGACTAGTAGCACTACTTGCTAAATAGCAGAGTGTTTGAAAAATTTCAAACCATACACCTGGACTCACTGATTGAGCTACACTCTCTCTCCCACCTCACCCTCCACCCACTGTCCCCAGACACATGGGCTCAGCAAACACAGCACCCTTACCATTGTTTCTCTCCAGGGAGGTGGGACTTGGAAAGGGGTATGGGTCAGAGAATCTGGCAGTCCTGGTGGCTGCCCCTGAAGAAACCTGGGAACCAGGGTTGCTTATGAATTTACAGGACCCAATGTAAAATGAAAATGTGAGTCCACGTGACAAAAAAAGTTCTGTTACTCATATTTAAAATCTAAAGCTTTTTCTTGTTTTTCTGTGTGTTTCTCTCTTGACTTGCTGTAGTGTTTTGAACTTGTTATTTAAAGTCTTTTTAAGTAAACTTAAAATGGTAATATATTTATTAGTATATATCTTACCATTCATCTTTATTTTGAGAAGTGCTAGTTTTATAAAAGAGCATTTAACTAGCATGAGGAATCAATGAAATGACACAATTGGTTTTTCATAGCTCATATGTGCATATGTATTTTGTTCTTACCTAAACAAAATTACATGCACAAACCTTGTTGTCCAAAACATTTCAAGGGCTTTTATTTCACTTCTTGATATATGCACATTTCTGCCAACCCTCTCTGTCTTTGACTTATTGATGAGTAAGTAAGGACTGAAATGAAAAGGAACTATGAGTTGTTCTATCTTCCCACAATTTACTTTTATAAAATTTGCTTAAGACATGAGAAAGATAATCAATTATTCATGAAATATAATGTAAGTTAAAAAAAAAAAAGACATTCTTTAGATTTATTGCTTTGAACTACCTAGACAAAAAGGCCTCCTGTAGTTCACGTGGATACATCAAACATCGTCATTTCGACTCTTTTTTGTACTTTTTGGGGACATCTCAGTTTTCCAGGAGGAGTTTGATGAGAGGTTTGTTGTTTTTTTAGTCACTTTTATTTTTAAATACTTTAAGACTCAGAAGAAGTTGCAAAAATAAGATAGCCTCCATATAACATTCATTCAGATTCCACCAATGATAATATCATACATAACCATCACATAAAGTGAAAGCCAGAAAATTAACATTGGTGCAATGCTATTAAGTCAGATGCAAACCTTATTCAAATTCATATGAAGGACTTTGTGATCTTAGGGTTTGGAGTTGATTAGGATTGAATCTTGGCTCCATTAATCAGCCAAATGTGACATATTTGCATATTATTGTTGTTGTTAGGTGCCATCTAGACAGTTCTAACTCATAGTGACCCTATGTACAATAGAAGGAAGCACTGCCCTGTCCTGCACCATCCTTACAGTCATTGCTATATTTGAGCCCATAGTTGAGGCCACTGTGTCAATCCATCTCACTGAGAATATTCTTCATTTTCACTGATACTCTTCTCCAAGGACTCATCAGCCTTGCTTCTAAGGCTGTGCTTCCTCCAAGACAGATTTATTTGTTCTTCTGGCAGTCCAAGGTATAATCAATACTCTTCACCAACACCATAATTCAAAGGCATCAATTCTTCTTCTATCTACCTTATTCATTGTCTAGCTTTTGCAATGAATATGAGGCCATTGAAAATACCATAGCTTGGGTCAGGCATACCTTAGTCTTCAAAGTGACATCTTTGCTTTTAACATTTTAAAGAGGTTCTTGCAGCAGACGTGCCCAATGCAATACACAATTTGATTTCTTGACTGCTGTTTCCATAGGCATTGATTGTGGATCCAAGTAGAATGAAATCCTTGACAACTCAATCTTTTCTCCTTTTATCATGATGTTGCTTATTGGTCCATTTGTGAGGATTTTTGTTTTCTTTATCTTTGATATTTTCTTTGTCTTAGATCTTCATCAGTAACTGCTTCAAGTCTCCTTCATTTTCAATAAGCAATCTGCATATCTCACTATTAATGAATCTTTGTCCAATCCTGATGTTGCATTCTTCTTCAAATGGTCCAGCTTGTCAGATTATTTGTTCAACGTACATTTTAAAAAAGTATACAGGATCTCTGGTGGCTTAGTGCCCAAGGCATTTGACTGCTAACCACAAGGCTGGCAGTTCAAATCCACTAGCCACTCCTCAGAAGGAAGACTGGGCAATCTACTTCTGTAGTGATACCAACTCAGAAACCCAAGGAGGGGTCACCATGAGTCAGAATCGACTCAATGGTGGTGGGTTTGTTTTTTTGTTTTTGTTTTTGCTTTTGGGTGAAAGGATACACACCTTTCCTAATTTTAAACCATCCAGTACCCCCTTATTCTGTTAGAAAAATTTTTTTTGGTCTATGTACAGCACAATTAAATACTCTAGAATTCCTATTCTTTGCAAGGTTACCCACAATTTGTTATGATCCACACAGTGGAATATGTTTACATAGTCAATAAAACAAAAGTAAACATCTTTCTGATATTCTCTGCTTTCAGCCAAGATCCATTTGACATCAGCAATGATATCCCTTGTTCTATGCCCTCTTCTGAATCCAGCTTGAATTTCTGGAAGTTTCCTGTCAATATACTGCAGCAACCATTTTTTGAATTATCGTCAGCAAACTTTTACTTGTGAGTGATAGTAATGACATTGTTTGATAATTTCTACATTCTGCTGGATCACCTTTCCTTAAAATAGTTACAAATATGGATCTTTGCCAGTTGGTTGGCCAAGTATTTGTCTTCCAAATTTCTTATCATAAACAAGTGAGTAGCTACACTGCTGCATCTGTTTGTTGAAACATCTCAGTGGGTATTCTGTCAGTTCCTGGAACCTTGCTTTTTTAAATAATTCCTTCAATGCAGCTTAGACTTCTTCCTTCAATACCATTGGTTCTTGATCATATGCTACCTCCTGAAATGGTTAAACATCAATCAATGCTTTTTGGACAGTGTCTATATATTCCTTCCATCTTCTTTTGATGCTTCCTGCATCGTTCAATATTTTGCCCATAGAATCTGTCAATATCACAACTCAAGGCTTGAATTTTTTTCTTCAGTTCTTTCAGGTTGAGAAATGCCGAGCTTGATATCCTTCCCCAGGGACTAGTCCCTTCTGGCAACCTTTCCAAAGGATGAAGTGTCTCCATCATCCTCACTTCTACAGGACATTCTGGCTGCACTTCTTCTAGGACAGATTTGTTCATTCTTCTGGCAGTCCATGGTATTGTCATTATTCTTCACCAACACCATAACTCAAATGCATCAATTCTTCTGCAGTCTTCCTTATTTATTGTCCAGCTTTCACATGCATATGAGGCTGTTGAAAATACCATGGTTGGGTCAGGAACACGTTAGTCTCCAAAGTGATATCTTTGCTCTTTAACACTTTAAAGAGGTCTTTTGCAGCAGATTTATCTAGTGCAATAAATATGTTGTCTGATCTCTTGACTGCTGCTTTCATGGGTGCTGATTATGGATCCAAGTAAAATGAAATCCTTGATAACATCAATCCTTTCTCCATTTATCATGATGTTGCTATTGGTCCATTTGTGAAGATTTTTGTTCTCTTTATGTTGAGGAATCATACATACTGAAGGCTGTAGTCTTTGATCTTCATCAATAAGTGCTTCAAGTCCCCTTCACTTTCAGCAAGCAATGTGTCATTTTCATATCACAAGTTATTAATAAGTCTTCGTCCAATCCTGATGCTATGTTCTACATATAGTCCAGTTCTCAGATTATTTGCTCAGCATACATATTGAATAAGTATGGTGAAAAGACACAACCTTGATGGATACCTTTCCTGATTTAAGCCACGTTGAATCCCCTTGTTCAGTCTAAATGACTGCCTTTTGGTCTATTTACAGGTTCTGCATGAGTACAATGAAATGTTCTGGAATTTCCATTCTTCCCAATGTTAGCCATACTTTGTAATTATCCACAAGGCATATGAAAACTATAAAGGATAATTTCTTTCATTTTCAAAGAATTTTAGAATTTGAAAACATAGTAGTTTCAGCTTATAAAGAAGTCTTTTCTACTCATTCTGAAAAAGCAAAATATAAAACTCTTCATAGTTTCCAAGGAATATAGACAAGAGAATCCCTGGTTTTAATCACTAACAGCAGAGACTTTCTTTCCCTAAGCAGCCAATTCTTCATTTTCCTCTCAGCTCTGGATATTTCTATGCATTAGTCTTGGAAGGGAAATAAAGCAGAAGTCTCACAATTCAAGAGGTATCCAACTCCAGCTAGATGAAGAGTAAAGCACGATATATGAGAAAATCCAACATGGCAGAGGGAGGTGTTCTATGCGAGGATCTGCATGCCCTGTGAGAGGTATCCTCACAGATTCTCCCTCAGCCCCAAGCTGCAGCTGAAGCCACCTGCAGCTTGGCTGGCCACACACAGGGAACACATCCCAGCTGTTCCTCCCTCAAACTGAATTCACTCTCTACCCTATAGCCTTCCAGCATACCACCTCTCTCTAACCCTGAATGTGGCACATGAGTGTCAAATTAAATTAGCTAATTTGATAGAGAATAAAGAGGAACAATTTTGACAGAAAAAAAAAAAAAGTTCATATAAAACAGCTTAATATGGTAGGCACTGATACTTTAAAAAAAAAAAACTAAATGCTTTCTTCTTTCTACTTTTGTGTAAACTCACCCTGCAGAGCAGTCCATTTAGAATAATGAACTGTGGCTTTAAATATACCAGGTTTGATATGATCCACATTTTGTAATAAGAGTGTCTTGGGACTGTTGTTGTTGTTGTTGTTGTTATGTGCCGTCGAGTCAGCCCTGACTCATAGCGACCTGGTTTCCGAGGCAGTATCGCTCCGGAAGTAGATTGCCCAACCTTCCTTCCGAGGAGTGGCTGGTAGGTCTGGGACTAAGAACATGATTTTTCTTTTCAGGGTTATCTTTTGGCTCTTCACAAAATTTTTCCAAAATGTAGAAATCTTGTTCTGGAGAATAAAATAGATTGAATATGGGAAAATGATGTCATGGTACTTCCTTCCTCTCTTAATGCACGGAGTAAAGAAAAGGCACAGAATTTGCAACCTGAGGGCATGGGTTTGAGTTCAAGCTCCATAATTTATCAAATATATAAACTTGGGTAAGTCTTACCCTCAGTTTCCTCATTCATAAAATGAGTGAAATAGCAATAATAACTCCTTACAGAGTTTGTTTGGAGAATTGGATGAAATTATAAAGCTCATTTAGAAATGAGAATAATAATTTAGAAACATAAATCTTAGTCATTTAGAAATGAAAGCGCTCTATGGATACAAGCTATTATGCTTACGTAATCACCAGGAAGACACATATAGTCAAAAATCTTGTTGAAACTCATTAGAACATTTTTATAACAGAGAAATTTGAATGTCAAACTAATGAAATGATTTAATGATAAGCTTTTTGTCACCCTTTCTTTTTTGATTTTTTTTTTTTTTTTGTATGTTTGTTTTGTTTTGTTTTTCTCCTTTTCTTTTTAACTAGGGAGTGAGAGGAATGTACAGGAAGGGAAAGGAACTATTTTTCTTCATAAATTTGTCAAAGTCTATAATGTTATTTTTCTCCTCACGAATATGCTTTGCAAAATTTTGCCCTGGGTATTGCCATGGTGGAAAATCTGGAGGGAAACCTTAAAGCCAGTCTGCCAGAGAGTTTCCTAAGTCTTCATGGTAATGAGAAAAATAACCACAACTTGGTGAGCTAAATTAATTAGATTTACATGACTGTCATTTATCCTGAGATTATGTTCTTCCTACATTATTTAGTGTAAAAATCTTCTTTCTCTTATGAAATGACGGTGATAGCGGATGGCAACTGTTTTGTTTCTTTTCAATGTCCTTACTCTGCAAAAGAAAAAGTTGGCTACCCTGTGTCAGGCCCCAATTATTTTTTGAAATTAGGCTGGCCCATAAGATTCCAGTGTCTGGAAACCCTTGGCCTGGAAGGTTAATTAGAGATGGCAGGGATGGCGGCGGGGAAGCTCCTACAGCTGCCTCTGTTTTACTCCCTTCGCCTGAGCTCACAGGGCCCACTGCCCCACATCCGGGCTGTCGCCGGTCCCTGGCTGTGTGTCCGTGCCCCAGCCTCCCTGGTTCCTCATCGCTGTCTGCTTCACTCTCCCAGCCCCTTAAGGCTGGCGTCATCCTTCTAGACACAGCTCCCTAAGTTTGCCATGTGCAGTGACCCTGTGTTGATCCTGAGCCATGATACAAACTATGGGATTATAATGAATCTCTAATTACCCACAGTACCTCAGTGACTAGTCAGCCCTGCTGTTCACCGTGTTCCGCACCAATCTGGGCATCGTCAAGCATTCAGAATGCAGCCAGACTCTGTGGCCATCGGAAACTTGGAACCTCCGCAGTCTCTGCCAAGGAGGCTGGCTCTGCATGCTTCTGGGATTGACAGGATGATTTCCTCCCTCCTTATGAATCAGAGAAGCCATTTACACACTAATCACTAAGCTCTGCTTGGGGATCTTGTACCTTTACTTTTATTGAAACAGAAGGTCAGGTTGAGTAGATGCTCAGGAACTCTCTGGGGATTTACTTGGGTGGGGGTTGGGGTTTAGCATTTTCGATTTCAGGCGATAATTCTTAAATCTTATCTTTTATCGTAAAGGGGTATGGTGACTCGTTGAGATTTAACAAAGTAACGAATAAGCAGCAGGTTAAGTTTTATATATATTATGTAGAATCTTTTTCTTTTTTATATTGTGGTTAAAATAAGAATAACAAAACATACACCATCTCAGCATGGCAGTGGCATCAATTATGTTCTTTCTGTTGTGCAACCATTCTTGCTATCTTTTTCCAAATCATTCCACTATCATTAACATGAACTCAGTACCACCTAAACAAAAACTCCTCCTTTCCTTTTCCCTGATTACCACTAATAACCTTTGGTTTCTATGAATTTGCTTATTTCATTTAATTGAGATTATACAGTATTTGTCCTGGTGTGACTGACTTACTTCACTAAGCATAATGCTTTCAAGGTTTATCCATGTTGTGGCATGCTGTTGTTGTTGCTTGCCATTGAGATGATTCCAACTCATGGCGACCCTATGTATGCAGAGTAGAACTGCCCCATAGGGTTTTCCAAGTCTGTAAATCTTTATGGAAGCAGATTGTCTCATGTTTCTTCTGAGGAGCAAGTGGTATGTTCAAACTGCTGATCTTTCTGTTTTCAGTCGAATGCTTTAACCACTGAACCACCAAGAGTATTTAATAATCAGAAGCAGAGAGAAATGACTAGCCTCAAGAGGACAACAGACTGTTTTTTTTTCCCCCGATTTGGGTGAAAGTTTACAAAGCAAATTCATTTTCCATACAGTAGTTCATATATATTTGTTTCATCGCATTGTTGCACTACCTATAACATAACAGCTCTCTTCTCATTGTGCAAAAGATAATGGACTTTTAATTCATGATCAGATCTTAGGTGAATCATTACTTCTAGTTTTTAAATAACATACACACACACAAAAACAAACTCATTGCCATCTAGTCATTTCCAACTCATGGCGACCCCCATTGGGTTTCTAAGGCTGTAAATCTTTATGGAAGTAGATCACCTCATCTTCTTTCACAGTGGTTTGAACCACTGACCTTCTGGCTAGCAGTCAAGTGCCTTATCCACTACACTGCCAGAGCTCACTGACTTTTATTTTCTAAGAATTAAGTTAGATTAAACCAAACTCACTGCCGTGGAGTTGGATCCAACTCATAGAGACCCCTCCTTGGTTTTCCGAGGGGGTATCACACTATGAAAGTAGATTGCCAACTGTCCTTCTGAGGAGTGGCTGGTGGGTTTGAACTGCCAGCCTTTTGATTAGCAGTCAAATGCCTTAGGTAGATTACTCACATGAAAATATTGACTTTACAACTCAAGAAAGTAAGTACATTTACTAAGTCAAGAAAAAATATCAATTCAAATATGCTTGGCACACATATTCAATAATCCCTTGAGTATTCAAATATCTCCTTGCCTAAGGGAGATGCTGGGAAAATAAAGGCAAATAAGACAGTTCTCACTTTCAAGGAGCACAAAGAGCACTGTTATTTTCCACTTATAGTATAAAAGAAGGAACTCTGGTGGTGCAGTGGTTAAGGCATTTGGCTGCTAACCAGAAGGTCAGAGGTTCATATTGACTAGTTGCTCCATGGGAGGAAGAAGAGGCAATCTTCTTCTATAAAGATTTACAGCCTTCTTCCAGTAAGATGGAAAAATGGGCACACAAGCAACACAGACCCTCTTCAACAAAGAAAAGAAAAACCAATTGACAGAGATACAGAAGATAATCCTGGAGCCCTGAGCTTTGAAAGGAACTATACAGAAGTGGATTAGGCACTGACTAGTGGAAGAACCTGAATGAAAACAGTGAGTACAGAGAAGGTGGGAGCTGCAAACTGTCAGCTACTCTAACAGGACCAACAGTCTGAATATTTCCAAGTGGTGTTGGGACCTGAGAATTGACCTAAAGATCAGCCCTGGGCTGCAGGGACAACTGCACTGATGGCCTATGACTGGGAAGGGAAACAGCAAGGAGGGAAACTACCTGAGCTGTGGACTTTCCACTGTCTGGAGGGCACAGTCATTTTGATTGTTTACACATGGCAACCATTTTGGATTTAAAGTGATAGCATTCTCATTCAGATTCTAGGGACCTAATAGGCTTTGTTTGCCAAGGTCAGTAGGGATATCCCAGAGGCTCACAACAGGAAAGGAGACAGGTGGTGAGTGTATAAGTGCTATCAACTAGGGAATAGAGGAGCACAGTACCCTGCTTGCATAGATAACATACAAAGAAAACTAAAATCATGGGCAAGTCACTCCAACATACAGTCACCAATTAAATATAAACACAATGCCTCAGAGACAACAGAGCATCACAGTCCACACAAGAACAAGAAAAAGCAGAAGAAAAAAGAGACCAGGATACAGACCCGAAACAAATCCCTGAGGAAGACGCAGCATTGGAACTCCCTGATAAGGAATTCAAAAGAATTATATTTAAATATCTTCAACTAATTGAGAGGCAGATCAAGGAAAACACAGAGAAAACCCTAGAACAATTTTGAAAGACAATACTAGAACAAAATGACAAAATAAATGAAAAATTAGAAATGACGCAAAATCTACACACAGAAATCCAGAAGATTAATACTAAATTTTCAGAAATAGATAAGACATTGAATGGGCAAAAGAGCAGAACTGAATCAATGGAAGACAGAATCAAAGAGATTAAAGGCAAATACCTGAACCCTTCTTTGGAAAGGGATAAATCAGAAAAAAGGTCAAAACAAAATGAAGAAAGCCTAGGTTCATGTGGAATACCATCAAAAGGAATAACCTACTAGTAGTAGAATTTCAGAACAGGAAGAGACAAATAAAACCACAGAGAAAATTGTTGAAGATTTGTTGGAAGAGCATTTTCCTGGTATGAGGAAAGATGAGAATATATCCACTCAAGTAGTCCAACAAATCCCAAACAGGATAGACTCCAAAAGAAAATCATCCAGACATATCATCATCAAACTTACCAAAACCAAAGACAAAGAAAGAATTATGAGAGCAGCACAGGAAAAATGAAAAGTTACCTACAAGGGGCAACCAATAAGACTAGGCTCAGATTTCTCAGCAGAAACCATGCAGGTGAGAAGACAATGGGATGGTATATATTAAACACTGAAAGAGAAAAATTTCCAACCAAGAATTATGTACCCAGCAAAATTGTCCCTCAGATATGATGGTGAAATTAGGACATTTCCAGATAAGCAGAA
>NW_006921619.1:3451540-3452642 GCF_000298275.1 Orycteropus afer afer
GAACTTGAATAATGTAGAGTCTGCAAAACACCACATAATATGGATGAACTTGGAGGACATTATGTTGAGTGACATAAGTCAATCACAGAAGGACAAATATAGTATTAGTTCATTGCTGTGGAGGGTCAAGGAAAGGTTTATATATGGAGGGAAACTTTCTTTGTTGGTTGCCAGGGGTAGGAGAGGATGAGAAGGAATGCTGAAAAAAAAAATGCATTGACCCTTGTCACTTTAGTTTTGTGTATTTCATTGTACATAAATTATATTTCAATAAAAATGCATTAAAAAATAGGGGGGCCTAGAATTTAGACTCCGGCAGTCAGGGCCCAGTGCCTATGCTCTTAACCTCTTTCTACAACAAATATAACCCACTGCCATCAATTCAATTCTGACTCATAACAGCCCCCATGTGATTCTAAGGATGTAAATCTTTATGGAAATAGATTGCCCTATTTTCCTTCCTGGGAGCTCAGATAGCATAGTGCCTAAGGCACTTGACTGCTAACCAGAAGGCTGATAGTTCAAACCCACTAGCCACTCCTAGGAAGGAAGATGGGGCAATCTACTTCCCTAGTGATACTGCCTCAGAAGCCCAAGGAGGGGTCGCTATGAGTCGAGTCTGACTCGATGGCACATAACAACAACAACAAATTTTCCTTCCTTGGAGTTGCTGGTGGATTTGAACCACCAACCTTCTGGTAATCAGTCAAATGCCTTAGGCACTGCACCACCAGAGTTCCTCACCATAAATGTATATCAAGATATTCATTAAAGGCCTTAGCACAGGGTATGATGAACAATATTAAGCATGCAATATTGTCATCATCATTTTTACAGCTATTATTACTATATTGAACCTGAGGTGCCTGCAGTTGTATGATGCATTGTTATTTTAAATGCCACACACAAAGAAAAAAAAAAAACACTACCAACCATAATAATTGAAGACTCTCGAGCTGTGTAAGAAGCCTGTGGTCCAATGTTAACGTGTGAAAAAGTGGACTTTCGAGAATGAATCAAAATCAATATTATTGTCCATAGAGTTTTGCATTAGATGTTGTCCAATGCATTTAAGGAGCTCTGGTAGCATAGTGCCTAAGGC
>NW_006921619.1:3452847-3464555 GCF_000298275.1 Orycteropus afer afer
ATAACAACAACAACAAATGCATTTAAACACCATCTTTAGCCTGACGATCCAAGTTTATATTTTCAGCCCTGACCCTGAACTGTAGACTTATATATCCAACTGCTTATTTGACATTTCCACATGGATGTTCACAGGCACTTCTAACATGCCCCAAACTGTGCTCCCCATCATCTTTACCATCTCAGTAAATAGCAACTATTTTTTCCCAATGGGGAGCCCTGGTGGCACAGTAGTTAGAGCATTGGGCCACTAACCGTAAAGTCAACATTTCAAACCCACCAACTGCTCCACCAGAGAATGATGTGACACTCTGCTTCTGTAAAGATTACAGCCATGGAAACTCTATGGGGCAATTCTACTCTTTCCTTTAAGGTTACTATGAGTTGGAATCAACTCTTTGTCAGTGGGTTCAGTTTTTAGGATTTTCCAATTGTTCAGGCCAAAAACCTTGGGGTAAACAAATTCTGATGTCTCAACTTTCAATGTAAATTCAGAATGCCATGACTTTGCCCCATTCCCATTGCCAAAGCACTCTTCCAAAACACTTGTGGCAGAGATTGCTAAGTGCTCACCAAATCCATACTTTTCTCTTTTTCCTGAATACACATTTCCCAGCCTCCCTTGCAGTTAGGTGTGGCTATGTGATGAAGTCTAAGCAATAGAATGTGAGAACAAATTTCCTATGCCCAAATGTGTCCCAAAGATTTTGGTATGTTGAGTTTTCATTCTCATTTAATTCAAGGAATTTTTTAATTTCATTTTTTATTTCTTCTATTGCCCAGTCATTTTCTTAAATCTCTGGAATCTGACAAGAATGTTGTCACTTCAAGTATCCAAAATAGCCACCCCTTATAAACAATCCAAATGGCTGCACCCAGCTATCACTTGTAAACATTCCAAATGGCTATGGCCTCCTGACAGCCAAAAGTCTACAGCTCGGTTTGTCTCATGCTTTGCTGTTTCCCTTTTCAGTTGTCAGCTACCTGTGCAGTAGTCCATGCTGCCCTTGGTGAGCAGGGCCGATTTTGGGGTTAATTCTTGGGTCCTAACACCGCTTGGAAATATTCAGGCTGTCCATACCGCTGGGACAGCTGACATTCTGTAGCTCCTTTTGTCTCCTTAGTCACTGTTTTCATTCAGTTTCTTCTACTAGTTGGTGTTTAATCCATTTCTGTATCCTTTTGTTCAAAGCTCAGGGCTCCAGGATTATCTTCTGTATCTGTGTCAATTGCTTTCTCTTTTCTTTGTTAAAGAGTGTCTGTGTAGCTTGTCTTCCTATTCCGCCATCTTACTAGAAGTGTCCATCTCCATGACCTTTGATATGTTTTAGCCCATTGTTGTGGCTATTGTGTCAATCTATCTCATTAGTTTCCCTAGTTTTCTGTGACCTACTATGTTAGCAAACATGATGTCTTTTTCTAGCAATTGGTCTTTCCTGATGATGTGTTCAAAGTAGGCAGGACAAAGCAATAAGTAAATTTCTGTTGTGTTTGGGGCAGTGGTAATGAGGAAACGGATGTTGGACGATAGAAAGATGGAGAGTCACGTTAAATAGCAGCAAAATGCTTAGTTAAAATGTCATCTGTTAACAAACTTTAATCTATGGGAAAATAGATGGGTAGACAGGCTGAGTGATCAGGTATGTCTAGGCAAAAGGGAATATACTTATGTCCACATATAAGGCTGGCAGACAGTATTTCTACATAAGTATTTGGATGTGTTGTAAAACAAGGGGCAAATTTATGATAATTTCTTGGCCACAGCCATCCATCCTGAGGGAGCGAGTTGTTTGACCTGTGGGCTCAGGACCATGGTTGCAGGGGATATCAAGCTCAATTGGCATAACATAGCACACAAAAACATTGTTCTACATCCTCTTTGGTGAGCAGCAACTGGGGTCTTAAAAGCTTTCAAGAGTCCATCTAGATGCAACGATGGGTCTCTCCTTGTCCAAAGCAAAGAAGAATGAAGAAAACCAATGATGCATGGAAACAATTAGTCCAAGCAACTAGTAAACTATGAGATCTTCATCTTATGAGACCAGAAGAACTTGATGATGCCTGGCTACCACTGTCAGCCATTCAGAAAGGGATCAGTGCAGGAAATCCTGGGTAGAGTGGGAGAACAATGTGGAACAAAACTCAAAATCATAAAGACCAGTTTATTGGTCTGATAGAGCCTGGTGAGACCCCCGAGATTATACCCCTTAATTACCCTTCATGTCTGGAACTGAACTCCTGTGGCTTCTAGCCAAACAAAAGACAGGCATATAGGGTGAACGTTTATATCAGGTAGATACACTCCTAAGACCAATCAATCTTGGGAGAGCAGAAGGGCACTGTTTGCACAAGGAGATAACTAGGGGAGGCGGGAATGCATAGGAAAGAAGGACACAGGGAAGAGGTAACCGCAAGGAGGAAGTGGGAAGAGAGCTGTTACATTTTGAGGAATTGCAATTAATGCCATGAAACAAAATGTGTATGAACTGCTGTATGGAAAATGAATTTGCTCTGTAAACTTTCACCCAAATCACAATAAAAAATTTGCAAAAAAAGAAACCTTGGAAACCCTATGGGTTGCCATGAGTCTGAATTGACTCGATGACAGTGGGTTTGGTTTTTGGTTTGGGGTATAGTATTAAAAGTTATATTTATAAGGTATTATATGTGAAATTTTTTAGAGATTACTAATATTTCTCTGGCTTCCTAAATCCACACTGTTCAACTTGTGTTGGTAGAAAATGTTTATCTCTACTTGATAATGAGTTCATGCCCAATCACTGTGGAAAAAATATATAATTTTTTTCAATGAATAATGTATGTATTTGGTTTCTGTGTCTTAAAACAGAAATGAATGAACCATAGGAATTGGTCATATAATCGTGTTACTGAAGTCAATCTGTTTTTTCTACCTTCAGGAGATGTTTTCAGTCCAAAGGCTTTTTGTAGTCCAATGAATTCCTTGATTTTGCAAGTAATTTGTATTTTTTATTGTACAAAAGAGCTTTGTGGTTAAGACAATAATATTCTGTTCTTGAGATTTATAGCCTTCTCCTACCTCCTGGAACAGATAATAGAAAGTCAGTTGGTACTTAGGGAGTAGTGTTATAATTAAAATCCACAGTTCCTAAGTGTCTGAACCATTTCTGGCTTCATCAGTAAACTAATAGGAGATTTGAGCTTCAAGGGATTTTTTTTTTTTTTCTTTCATTTTTACAGATGAAGAAACTGATGCAGAGAAAAGTGGGTGACTTCAAAGATGCATTAAATAGATCTGGCATTCAGGGTACTAAAACCAAAAATGGAGTATAAACTCATCTTCTCTGGTTTTAAGGTTTTCATTACCCTACTTTGGAAGATTTGCTGCTGCTATTGTATCTTCTGGGAGCCCTGGTAGCATAGTGCCTAAGGCACTGGATTGCTAACCAGAAGGCTGGCAGTTCAAACCCACCAGCCACTCCTCAGAAGGAAGGTTAGGCAATCTACTTCTGCAATGATACTGCCTCGGAAACCCAAGGAGGGGTTGCTATGAGTCAGGTCCCACTCGACGACACATAACAACAACAACAACAACAATTTTATCTCCTATACCAGTTGCCTTTGAGTAGTGGTTACTTCGTTTGTGTGTGTCAGAGTGCTCCAGATCAATGGCTGACTTTTCAGAAGTAGATCTCCAGGCTTTTCTTCCAAGGTGTCTCTGGTTGGACTTGAACCACTAATCTTTTGGTTAGCAGCTGAGTATGTTAACTTTTCTGCCACTCAGGGACTCCTATGTTTCCTGTACATTCTTGCTCAGTTGATGGCCGTCTCATTATCCATATAAAGGAGAGTCATTTCCCAGGAATATTGTTAATATTTGGGAAGTATGGGTCAAAGAAAAAGTATAATCTAGCACTTACCAAATGGATTGAATAAAAAGTAGGATTCCTAACCTAAGCATTAGAGTTAATAGTAAAATCTGTCATTCACTGGGTGCCTTTTATATCTCATGCATTATATACAGTGTATCACTAATCTTCACAACAATCCAGAATGCATTATTAATTCCATTTTATAAATAAAGAAACAAGTAGTATTGTGCTGAGAGTCACACAGTTGTAAGTGAGATCAAGTTTCATCTGCCTCTTTGAAGATCAGGCTTTCCCCCTTATATTGTTGTTAGGTGCCATCGAATCAGTTCCAACTCATAGCAACCCTATTTACAACAGAACAAAACGCTGCCTGGTTCTGCATCATCCTCACAAACATTGTTATGTTTCCAGCCACTGTGCCAATCCATCTTGTTGAGGGCCTTCCTCTTTTTCAATGACCCTCTAGTTTACCAAGCATGATGTCCAGGGACTAATGCCTTCTGATAATAAGTCCAAATTATATGAGATGAAGTCTTGCCATCCTCTCTTCTAAGGAACATTCTGGCTATAATTCTTGAAAGACAGATATGTCCATTCTTCTGGCAATCCATGGTATATCCAATATTCTATGCCAACATCATAATTCAAAGCTTTCAATTCTTTAGTCTTCCTTATTCATTGTCCAGCTTTCACATGCATATGAGGCAATTAAAAATACTATGGCTTGGGTCAAGTGCACCCCAGTCCTCAAAGAGACAACTTTGTTTTTAACAATTTAAAGAGATCTTTTGCCCAACGTAATATGTCATTTGATTTCTTGACTGCTTCTTCAGTAGGCATTGATAGTGGATCCAGGTTGAGGTGTAATCCATACTAAAGTCTGTAGTCTTTGACACACATCAGTAAGTGCTTCAAATCCCCTTAGCTTTCAGCAAGCAAAGTCGTGTCATCTGCATATCATAGGCTGTTAATGAGTTTTACTTCAACCCTGATGTCACATTTTCTTCATGTAGACCAGCTTCTCAAATTATTTGCTCAGCACACTGACTAAATAAGTATGGTGAAAGTATACAACCTGATGCACACTTTTTGTGATTTTAAACTATGCAGTAGCCCCTTGTTCTGTTCAATGACTGCCTTTTGGTCTATGGACAGTTTCCAAATGACCACAGTGAAATGTTCTGGAATTCCTATTCTTCACAATGTTATCTATAATTTGTTATAACCCACACAGTCAAAAGTCTTTGCATAGTCAATAAAACTCAGATAAACATTTTTGTGGTATTCTGTGCTTTCAGCCAAGATCCATCAGACATCAGTAATGATATCCCTTGTACCATGCCCTTTTCTGAATCTGGCTTGAATTTCTGGCTTTTTTTTTTCCCCTCTACTTTTCCCCTGTCCATGGAGTGCTGCAAAAATTTTTTAATTATCTTCAGCAAAATTATACTTGTGTGTGTTCTTAATGGGAGCTCTGGTGGCATAGGGTCTAAGGCACTTGACTTCTGACCAGAAGGCTGGCAGTTCAAACCCACCAATCACTCCTTGAAAGGAAGATCGGGCAATCTACTTCCATAGAGATACAGCCTCAGAAACCCAAGGAGTGGTCGCATTGAGTCAAATTGCCTGGATGGCAGTGAGTTTGATTTTTTTTTTTTTTTTTTTGGTTTGGTTCTCTTAATGATATTGTTTGAGATATCTGCATTAGGATGAATCAACTTTTTTTGAGATGGGCACAAACATGGATCTCTTTCAGTTGGCTGACCAGGCAGCTGTCTTCCAAATTTCTTGGCAAAGACAAGTGAACACTTCTAGTGTTGCATCTGTTTGTTGAAACATCTCAATTGGTATTCAGTCAATTCCTGGAGCCTTGTTTCTCATCGATGCCTTTACTGCAGCTTGAACTTCTTTCAATGTTACCAGTTTTTGATTCTGAAATGGTTGAATGTTGACCAATTCTTTTTGCTACAGTGACTCTGCATTTTCTTTGCCCCTTATATGTGAACCCAAATGCCAAAATAAGAAGGGGGAGAGTAATCCCATTCCATTTTCAAAACATGATAAAATGTTTATATCATGAATTTAAGTCTAGGAAGACATTTAGACAACATATCCTGAATTGAGTCTCACTGCCTTCGAGGGCCTTCATCTCTCTCTTACTGGAGCCACTGAGTCAGGTACATTATTCCTCCTGGCCGAAGAATGAAAGACAGGAGTTATGCTCTCCAACACCCACTTCCAGTTTGGACTTAAAGATATAAGGATTATGTATTGAGTTGGGGTATCTCTCCAGGCAAGAATAACCTCTTGCCTGTTGTTAATATGTTTCTACTTGAGAATTGGAACCAACTTCAGAAAGTACCTATGCAAATTCACAAGGACAGCACAAAGAGTTAAAGAGGTACAGTTATTCCATTTCTAGGCCCTCTAGCACTCACCTGAAGCTTAAGGAAAGAGACAATGTACCTTTCTACAGCTCTTTGTAAAAACAAAAGAACACAACTATATTATTCAAGAAGTCAGGTAAGAACAAAAATCAACAAGAGTTTGGTTCTTTGAAAAGATTAATAAAATTGACAAACCATTGGCAAATTTAACAAAGGAAAAGAAGGAGAGAATGCAAATAACATGAGTAAGAAATGAATTGGGTGATAACACAACAGAACCAACTGAAATTAAAAGGGTAATGTCAGGATACTATGAAGAGCTATACTCCAACAAATTCGAATATCTAGAAGAAATGGACAAATTTCTAGAAATGCACTACTTTCATAAACTGATAGAGGCTGAGGTGGAATATCTAAACAGACCCATAACAAAATAAGAAATTGAACAGGTCATTAAAAAAAAAAAATTACCAACAAAAAAAAAAAGGCCAGGCACAGATGGTTTCCCTGGTGAATTATTCCAAACATTCAGAGAAAAACTGACACCAATTCTACTCAAACTATTCTAGAATACAGAAAAGGATGGAATCCTCCCAAATTCATTTTAAAAAGCAAGTATAGCCTTGATACTAAAACCAGGCTAAGACATCACTAAAAAGGAAAACTACAGGTCAATATCCCTCATGAATATTGGTGCAAAAATCTTCAACAAAATCCTAGTCAATAGACTCCAACAACATATCCAAAAAAATAATACATTATGACCAAATAAGGTTCATACCAGGGATGCAAGTATGGTTCAACAGTAGAAAAACAATCCACGTCATCTACCACATAAATAAAACAAAGAACCACATGATCATATCAATAGATGCAGAGAAGGTATTTGATAAAATCCAACATCCATTTCTGATCAAAACTCTCAGCAAAATAAGAATAGAAGGGAAATTCCTCAACATAATAAAGAGTATATATGCAAAACCAACAACCAACGTTATTCTCAATGGAGAAAGACTGGACCATTCCCCTTGCACACAAGAGCCAGACAAGGATGCCCTCTATCACCACTTCTACTCAACATTTTATTGGAAGTACTGGCCTGAGCATTTAGGCAAAGGAAATGATGGGCATCTGAATTGGTAAGGAAGAATTCAAACTATCCTTATTTGCTGATGATATGATCCTATATATAGAAAACCCAAAAGACTCAGGAAAAAAAAAAAAAAAAAACTACTGGAACTAATTGAGAGATTTAGCATAGTGGTGGGATACAAGATCAGCATTCAGAAATCAGTTGAGTTCCTCTACACCAGCAAAGAGATTGTTGAAAAGGAAATAAGGAAATCAATACAATTTACATTAGCTGCCAAAATATAATGGATATATATATTTGGGGGGTGTGTGGGGAATAAATCTCACTAGGGACACAAAAGACCTGTACAAAGAAAATTACAAATCACTATTCCAAGAAACCATAAGAGATCTACATAAATGGAAGAACATACCATGCTCATGGATAGGATGATCAAATATTGTGAAAATGTCAATACTACCCAAAGCAATCTATACATTCAATGCAATTCCAGTCCAGATCCTATCCACATTCTTTAAGGATATGGAAAAACCAATCACTAATTTAATATGGAAAGGAAAGAGACCTTGGATAACCAAAGCACTATGGAAGAAGAAGAACAAAGTATGAGGTCTCACACTGCCAGATCTCAAAACCTACTATATAGCCACAGTAGTCAAAACTGTGTGGTACTGATACAATGGCAGACACATAGACCAGTGGAACAAAATTGAGAACCCAGAAATAGACCCATCAACCTATGGCCAGCTGACCTTTGACAAAGGCCTAAAATCCATTAAATGCAGAAGAGATGATCTCTTTAACAAATGGTGCTTGTAAAACTGGATATCCATTTGCAGAAAAATGAAACAAGTTCCAAACCTCACACCATACACAAAAACTAACTCCAAATGGATTAAAGACTGAAAACTATAAAGTTCCTTAAGGAAAAAAGAGGGGCAAATTTAAGGGCCCTAATTTATGGCATAAACAGTCTGTTAAGCATAACCCAAAATGTGCAAACAGCTGTAGATAAACTAGATGAATGGGATCTTCTGAAAATTAAATTTTTATGTGTTTCAAAAGACTTCTCACAATACATAAACCAAAGTTTAACAGAATTGAAAAGAGAAATAGACAACTCCACAGTAATAGTAGGAGATTTTAATACACCATTTTCAATGAAGGATAGAACCATTAGAAAGAAATCCAGTAAAATCTCAGAAGAACCAAAGAATGTAATCAACCAATGTGATGTTACAGACATATATAGAACATATCACTCAACAACAGCAAAATGTACATTCTTTTCCAGCACACATGGAACATTTTCCAGAACAGATTATATACTAGGCTTCCAAGCAAGCCTCAATAAATTTAAAAACATTGAAATACTGCAAAGCATCTTCTCAGACCACCATGCTATAAAATTGGAAATTAACAGTAGGAAAATCAAGGAAAAAAAGAAAACATAATGGAAACGGAATAGCATACTACTTAAAACTTACTGCGTAATAGAAGAAAGAAAAAATGAAATGAAAAATCTCCTTGAATCAAATAAGAATGAAAGCACAACTTACCCAAATCTTCAGGACACAGCAAAAGCAGTGCTCAGAGGGCAACTTATAACAATAAACACACACATCAAAAAATAAGAAAACCGGAATCAACACTTTAAACCAACATCTCCAACAATTAGAAAAAAAGCAACCAAAAAAAGCCTATAGTCACCAAAAGAAAAGAAACAAAGATTCAAGTAGAAATAAATGAAACAGAAAATCAGTAGGAAAAATCAACAAGAATAGATGTTGGTTCTTCCAGAAGATTAATAAAATCAAAAAGCCACTGGCAAATTTAACAAATGAAAAGGAGAAGATGCAAATAACACAACTAAGAAATGAAATGAGTGATGCCACAACAGAACCAACTGAAACAAAAAAAGATAATATCAGAATAATATGAAGAACTGTACTTTAACAAATTTGAAAACCTAGAAGAAAATGACAGGTTTCTAGAAACATAATACCTACCTAAACGAACACAGACTGAAATAGAAAATTTGAACAGGTCCATAACAAAAGAAGAAATTGAATAGGTCATTAAAACCAACCAACCAAGCAAACAAAAAACTACCAACAAAACAAGTCCTGGCCCAGTTGGGTTCACTGGAGAATTCCACCAAACATTCAGAAAAGGGCTGACACCATCCTACTCAAACTATTCCAAAGTATAGAAAAGGATGGAATACTCCCAAAATCATGTTATGAAGTAAACATTACCCTCATACAAAAATTAGGCAAAGACACCCTAAAAAGGAAAATTACAGACCAATATCCCACATGAACTATGGATACAAAAATTTTCAACAAAATCCTAGCTAATAGAATCTAATACTGTATAAAAAAAAATAATACACCATGACCAAGTGGGATTCATGCCAGGCATACAAAGATGGTTCAATATTATAAAAACATTCAACATTATCCACCTCATAAATAAAGCAAAGGAAAAGAACCACTCAATCATATCAATCAATGCAGAAAAGGCATTCGATAAAATCCAACATCCATTCTTTGTGGGTTTTTTTTTTTTAATTTTATTGTGATTTGGGTAAAAGTTTACAGAGAAAATTCACTTTCCATACAGCAGCTCATATACACTTTGTCTCATGACACTGACTACAATTTATCACAATGCAACAGCTCCCCTCCCACTTCCTTCCCATAGCCACTTCTTTCCTATGTTCTTCACTCCCCTGCATTCCTGCCCCCTAAACTATATCCCTGTGCATACACAGTGTTTCTATTCTCCCATGATTGATCTCTCCAAACAGTGTATCTATATAATGTAAATGTTCAGCTCATGTGCCTGTCTTTTGTTTGGCTGGAAGCCACAGGAATGGGTTCAATTCCAGACCTGATAGTCTCAGTGGTTCCATCAGACTGGCAAAACTGGTCCTTTTTTCTTTTTTTTAATGACTTTTAGTTTTGTTCCACATTGTTCTCCCATTCTATGCAGGATCTTCTACAGAGATCTCCCTCTGAGTGGTTGACAGTGGTAGCCAAGCACCTTCCAGTTCTTCTGGTTTCATAGTCATACAGGCTGAGGATCTCATGGCATACCAGTCACTTGGACTAATTGTTTCCATGTGGCTTTGGTTTTCTTCATTCTTCTTTGCTCTGGATGAGGACAGACCCATCATTGCATCTAGATGGCTGCTTGCAAGCTTTTAAGATCCCAGTCACTATGCACCAGAGTAGGATGTGGAACAATGTTTTGGGTAGTATGTTATGCCAACTGAGCTTGATGTCCCCTGTGACTATGGTACCCAGCCCACAGGTCCAACTATTCACTTCCTCCGGGAAGCTGGCTGTGACCAAGAAGTGACTACAACTTTGCACCTTGTCAGCTCTATCATATACCTGGGAATTCTTACAGAACATACAAACACACTTGTAAAAACATTGCCAACTCTATACAGGGTCTTGGGCACACTACACCTTGTATGTTGTTGTTGTTGTTGTTATGTGCCGTGGAGTCGGCCCCAACTCATAGCGACCCCTCCTTGGGTTTCCGAGGCAGTATCACTACGGAAGTAGGATTGCCCAACCTTTCCTCCGAGGAGTGGCTGGTGGGTTTGAACCGCCAGCCGTCTGGTTAGCAGGCAAGTGTCTTAGCCACTATGCTACCAGAGCTCCCACACCTTGTATAGACATACTTAATAGTTCAGCCTGTCCACCCATCTATCCATCTGTAGATCAATGCTTGCTTTCACTGACAACACAGTACTTTGTGTGTGAAAGGGTTCATCTTTGTTATCTGTACCTCCCATGAACTCTTTGTCTTCCTCTTCCTCAATGCACCATGTTCATTACTCACATTTGGTACATTGCCTTTCTCTTCACCCAAATCAATATTTGTCTCTACTTATCTGATAGTGTTCCCTCCCCTCCCTTCCCATCCCTAGTAATCAACAAAGAAAATTTCCTTCCATATATAAACCTTTCCTTGACTTTTTACAGTAACAGACTAATACAAATATTGTGAGTCTGTGATTGACTTATTTCACTCAGCATAATGTCCTCCAAGTTCATCTACATTATGCAGTGTTTTGCAGTTGCTACGTTATTCTTAAGGGTTGCATAGTATTGCAATGTGTGTATGTACCATAGTTTGGTTATCCATTCTTCTGTTGATGGGCACCTAGGTTGTGTCCATTTTTGGCTATTGTAAATAGTTCTGCAATGAGCATGGGTGTGCATATCTGTTCTTGTCCTGGTTCTCGCTTCTTTAGGATGTTGTTCTTGTTGTTAAGTGCCTTCGAGTCATTTCTGACTCATAGCGACCCCATGCACAGCAGAACGAAACACTGCCCGATCCCGCGCCAGCCCCACAATCC
>NW_006921619.1:3483742-3487905 GCF_000298275.1 Orycteropus afer afer
TTGATCCTTTAATCATTATATAATGTCCTTCTTTGTCTCATATGGTGGTTTTTGTCTTAAAGTCAATTTGATCAGAAATTAATATTGCCACTCCTGCTCTTACAGTTGCCATTTGCTTGATATATCTTTTTCCAGCCTTTGATTTTTAATCTATTTTTGTCTTTATCTCTAAGGTGTCTCTTGTAGGTAGCATATTGATGGGTTGTATTTTCTTATCCAATCTTCAACTCTCCCTCTCTTGAGTGGTGCATTTAACCCATTAACATTCAGGGTAATTAATGATAAATTTGAATTTGTTCCTGTCATTTTGTTATGTGTTTTTTCATGGTGTCCCTTGTTTCTTTGTTCCATATTATTTTCTGTGCTGAGCTCTTTATTTTTATGAATCATGTTATCATTTCCTTTGCTGCTGTTGTTTTAGTATATGCTGAATATTTGTGTTTGTCGTCCTCTTTTTTATTGTGATGTGAAGGTTTATCATTTTTCTTTGAGGTTATGCTATGATTTATAATTTTCTCCCTGAGTTTAGAACAGTCCATTCTATCTTGCAACTTTGTTAACTTCCTCACCATTTAGAAGTTCTGTAACTACACTTTCAGGGTTTTATATATACAATCCCTTTTCCTTCTTGTGTCCATGGTTTCTGCTGAGAAATCAGAGCTTATTCTTATTGGTTGTCCTTTGTAAGTAATTTTTCATTCTTTCCATGATGATTTCAGGATTCTTTCTTTGTCTTTGGTTTTGGTGAGTTTTATGATGATGTGTCTTGGTGATTTTCTTTTGGGGTCTGTCCTGTTTGAGATTCATTGGACTTCCTGAATGAATATATTCTTATCTTTCATTGTATCAGGGAAGTTGTCTTCCAATTAATTGTGGACAATTTTCTCAGTGGTTTTCTTTTTCTCTTCCTGTTCTGGAAATCCAGCTACATGTAGGTTATTCATTTTGATGGTATCCCACCTGAACTTTAGGTTTTCTTCATTTTGTTTTGAACTTTTTTTCTGATTAATCCCCTTCCAAAGAAGTGTTCAGGTATTGGTCTTCAATCTCATTAATTCTGTCTTCCATTGCATCAGTTCTACTCCTTTGCCCTTCCAATGTATTATCTATTTCTGACAATTTAGTATTAATCTTCTGAATTTCTATCTGTAGATTTCTAATACTTCATTTATTTTGTCATTTTGTTCTTATATTTTCTTCTGAAATTATTCTAGTGTTTTATCTGTGTTTTCCTTAATTTTGTCAGTATTTTCCTTGATCTGTCTCTCAATCCTTTGAAGATACCTAAATATAATGCTTAGGAGTTCTTTATCAGAGAGTTCCAATACTGCCTCTTCCTCAGGGATATGTTCTGGGTTTGTATACTGCTCCCTGTTTCAACCACTTTATCTTGCTTCTTTGTGTGGTCTGTGATGGTCTGTTGTCTCTGAGACATTGTGATGTTATTGTATTTAGATCTCTGTTAACTGTTTGTGAAGAGCAGCCAAGGGTGAGTCAGGCTCTTTTTGGTAGTTGTTTATCATTGGCCAGTTGGTGGAGAAGAAGGTGGCTCTCAGTAAGTGAAGCTGTAGAAGGTGCAGGTGTTTTTGTGTCGTGTTGGCATGGTTGCTCTCTCTCACTCAGTTGGACAAAAACAACAATCAAAAAACCATCAAAAGAGTAAAAGCAAGTGGACAAAAAACACACCATGTAAACACACAGGAACAATCAGCAAGAAAAGAAAAAGAAAAATACCTCACAATATCTGAAGAGAGGACAATAAGAGAAAAAATTTGAGTAGGTGATAATGAAGAAAACAATGGGAAAAATGCAAAAAGAAAAACAAGGAATGGGGTTAACCACAAGAAAGGAAAAAAAGGGAGCCAGGAACAGGGAAAAGAGAAAAAGCTGAAAACTAGAACCTGGGAAGGGAAGGCTAAAGAATAATAATAAAAAGGACAAAAAAATAGCAATAATTTTAAAACAGACAACAAACAAACAAACTTTAAAAAAAGGGGAAAAAATTTGGACTGGGCAGGGCACCATCCCAGCCCGTGAGAACACGGACTGGAATGGAATTCCTGCAGGCCCAGAAGGTGGGTGGGAGTGAGAGATGGCCATACCTCCCTCCCACAAGATGGAACAAGAGGGTGTGGGGGATAAGAGTAACAAGGGGAATATCACACCTTTCCAGTCATCAGTGTCCTGAATGTCCCTGTTGTTCTTGGCAAGTGAAGCCTATCTGTAAATTCCTGTAATCTGGGAGAATGCTGTTGCTTTAAATATCCAAAATGGTCAAACCTCTTGTAAACATTCAAAATGGTTGCACCCTCCCAACAGGCAAAAGTCCACACCTCAGCCTACCTTCTTCTTCTCTGCTTCCCCTTTTATTCACCAGCCACAAGTCCTCTGTGCAGCCCCTGGCTAGCAGGACTGATGTTTAGGTTAATTCTTAGGTCCTAACACCACTTGGCAGTATCCAAGCTGTGTGCACCATCATGATTACTGGCAGACTACATCTCTGTATGTCTCTTTTTTCAGTGTTTTCATACAGATTCTTCTATTAGTTGGAATTTAGTCCATAGAAAAATGACAGGATACAAAAACAACATACAAAAATCAATGGGTTCATCTACATCAACAAAGAAATCTCTGAACAGGACATAAGGAAAACACTACCATTTTCTATACTTACTAAAAAAGATAAAATAGGAATAAATCTTACCAGGGACACAAAGTACTTACACAAAGAAAAGTATTAAACACTACTATAAGAAACTATAAGAGACCTACATAAATGGAAGAGCATACCATGCTCATGGATAGAATACTGAGCATTGTTAAAATGTCAACGCCACCCAAACAATCTATTAAAAAAAAAAAACAACTCACTGCTGTTGAGTCGGATCCAACTCATAGTGACCCCTCCTTAAGTTTCCACGGCATTATCACTACTGAAGTAGATTGTCCAGTCTTCCTTTTGAGGAGTGGCTGGTGGGTTTGAGCCACCAGGCTTCTGGTTAGCAGTCAAATGCCTTAGGTACTACACTACCACAGCTTCTTAAACAATCTGTAGATTCAATGAAATCCTGATTCAGATACCATCAGCATTCTTTAAGGACGTAGAAAAACCAATCATCAATTTCATATGGAAAGGAAAGAGACTCTGGATAAGCAAAGCACTACTGAAGAAGAACAAAGTAGGAGATCTCACACACCCTGATCTTAAAACTTACTATATAGCCACAGTGGTCAAAACAATCTGGTACTTTTACAATGACAGACATATAGACCAATGAAACAGAATTGAGAATCCAGAAGTAGATCCATCCCCCTGTGGACAGCTAATCTCTGACAAAGCACTGAAAGCCATTATTTGGGAAAGAGGTAATTTCTTTAACAAACGTGTTGGCAAAACTGGACATCAATTTGCAGAAAAATGAAACCAGATCCATACGTCATATCATACAGAAAAACTAACTCAAGATGGACCAAAGACCTAATTGTAAAACCTAAAACTACAAAGTTCATCAAAGAAAAAATAGGTACAAACATAGGGGTCCCAACTTATGAGATAAATAGATTATCAAACACAACCCAAAATGTACAAACAGCAGAAGATAAACTAGACCTTCTAAAAATTAAATTCTTATGTGCATCAAAGACTGCCCCAAAAGAGTAAAAAAAAAAAAAACAAAAACTTATAGATTGGGAAAAAATATTTGGCCACAAACTCTCTGGCAAGGGACTTATCTCTAAAAATTATAGAAAACTTCAATACCTCAGCATCAAAAAGACAAACAACTCAATTTAAAAATGGTCAAAAGACATGAACAGACATTTCACCAAAGAAGATATTCAGGTGGCCAAGAAACACATGAAGAAATGCTTGCAATCATTACCCATTAGAGAGATGCAAATGAAAAACAATAACGAGATATCTCACCCCAGCAATTATAGCAAAGTTCAACAAGACAGAAAACAACAAATGCTGGTGAAGGTGTGAAGAGACTGAAACTGTTGTACACTGCTAGAACTGTAAAATGGTACAACCACTGTGAAAAATGGTATGGTGCTTCCTTAAAAAGTTAGAAATGGAAATACCATTTGATCCAGTATTTCCCTACTTGGTATCTATCCTAAAGAAGTAAGAGCCAGGACATGAATATATATATATATATATA
>NW_006921619.1:3488960-3503978 GCF_000298275.1 Orycteropus afer afer
CCTACTTCCGTAGTGATACTGCCTCGGAAACCCAAGGAGGGGTCGCTATGAGTCGGGTCCGACTCGACGGCACATAACAACAACAACAACATGTCCTACTTTGGTGAGTTGCAACTGGGGTCTTAAAAGCTTATGAGCAGCCATCTAAGATAAACTATTTGTCTCTCCTGTCTAGAGCAGAGAAGAGTGAAAAAAACAAAAGACACATAGAAACAATTCCACCAAGGAACTAGTGGACATGGGAACTCATCCTACACAACCCCGAGACCAAAAGAACTAGATAGTGACCAGCTATCACTGCCAGCCACTCATGTTGTTGTTGTTATGTGCCATCAAGTTGGCCCCAACTCATAGAGACCCCTCCTTGGGTTTCGAAGGTCGTATCACTACAGAAGTAAGATTGCCCAACCTTCTTTCCGAAGAATGGCTGGTGGGTTTGAACCACCAGCCTTCGGGTTAGCAGTCAAGTGCCTTAGGCACTATGCTACCAGAGCTCTTCCAACCACTTATAAAGGGATCAAAATTGGAGATCCTGTATAGAGTGGGAGAAAAATGTGGAATAAGACTACGGTCCCTAATAACCTAATAACCTTTCAGGTCTGGAACTGAAATCACTCCCATGGCTTTACTTTCAGCCAGACAAAGACAGGTCTACAAGGTAAACAATCACACCAGGGAGATGCACTCTTAAGAATGATCAAGAATGGGGGATCAGAAGAGCAGTTTGTGTAGAGTGAAACTTAGAAGGCACAAAGCATAGAAAAGATGGACACAGGGAGGAAGTGGGAAAAGGGCTTTTACATTGGTGGGGATTGCAATCAATGTCACAAAACAAAATGTGTATGAACTGTTGAATGGAAAACGAATTTGCTCTGTAAATTTTCCATATATATATATGGAATAAATGTAACAAATCCAGTGGATAATAAGGAACTTTCTAAGGGATGACATTTGAACAGGGACCTGCATGAAAGAAAGAAAGAAGCCAAATGGATGTGACACCAGAGCGAAGACAGAGTAAAGAGCAGAAAGAAAGACTCTGTAATGGAACCATATTTGATATGTCTAAGAAGCAGATAAGAAACCGTTATTATTAGAGCTCAGTGGGCAAGAACAATGGTAGCATGAGATGGAGAGATAATCAGGGACCAGATTATAAATGGTCAAATGCTGTTGTTGTTGTTGTTGTTATGTGCCATCAAGTCGGACCCAACTCATAGTGACTGCTCCTTGGGTTTCCAAGGTGGTATCACTACAGAAGTAAATTGCCCAATCTTCCTTCCGAGGAGTGGCTGGTGGGTTTGAACTGCTAGCCTTCTGATTAGCAGTCAAGTTCCTTAGGCACTATACCATGATAAAGGACTTTGGATTTTATTCTAAAGTAATGGAAGCCATTGAAGTTTTGATTATGGAAGTGATGTGCTCAGGTTTGTTTCTTTGAAGGATCACTCTGCCTCCAATGTGAATTGACAAAAGAGCATCAGTAGGGAAGCCAGACAGGTATATACTGCACGATCAGGTAAGAGATAATGGCACTTCAAAACAGAACAGAAAACAATAAAGAAAGAAATGGTGGGATTTGAAATATGTTTTGAAGGATGAACTCAAAGTTTGAAGTCAAAGCAATGAGTAAATAGAAGTGTATGTTTGGTTAGGGGAAGATAATCAAGATTTAAGTTTTGGACATTATGATATTGATATGCTTATAGATAATTAAAGGTAGGTATCTAAAGGACATTATGGTGAGTGAAATAAGTCAATCACAGAAAGACAAATATTGTATGAGCCCATTACTGTAAAAAGCCAAGGAAGGGTTTACTTAGGGAAAGGAACTCACTTTGTAGGTTACCAGGGATGGGAGGGAAAGGGAGGGAAAATTATGGACTAGTTGGGGACCACACACTGAGATAGGTAAGGGGAGGGAAGGTATGGAAAGAGTCTGTGACCAGCATGATAACATTGGGGAAAGGGAGGACATCAAAATGTGCACATAAGAGAGACAACAGAGGCAAATACCAGTATATGCACAATAAATAGGAGCTCTGGTAGCATAGTGCCTAAGGCATTTGATTGCTAAACAGAAGGTTGATGGTTCAAACCCACCAGCCACTCCTCAGAAGGAAGGTTGGGCAATCTACTTTTGGAGTGATATCGTCTCAGAAACCCAAGGAGGTGTTGCTATGAGTCAGATACGATTCTACAGCAGTGGGTTTGGTTTTTGGTTTTGCATTACCACTAACACCAAACACCAGGCTACAGGTAAATGCATAGACAACTGACAAGATTAGTTGGGGGTTGGTGAACAAGAAAGTACCCTAGACCAATCATAGATTTAGCTGAAAATAATCTTGCATAGATACTAGTGATACAAAATAACCACAATCATTACAGAAGCAACAGAAGACAGAGTTGGAGTAATCCTTCAGAGATATCCAAACACCAAGGGAGAGACAATCACTGGGCTTGCCAACTCAGGACCATGGTATTGGGGGACACCTGGAGCTCTGGTAGCATAGTGCCTAAGGCACTTGACTGCTAACCAGAAGGCTGGGGGTTCAAACCCACCAGCCACTCCTTGGAAGGAAGATGGGGCAGTCTACTTCCATAGTGATACTACCTCAGAAACCCAAGGAGGGGTCGCTATATGTCGGGTCCGACTCAATGGCACATAACAACAACAGCAACAGGCTCAATTGGCACAACATAATACATAAACATTTTGTTCCACAACCTACTTTGGTGAGTAGCAACTGTGCTCTTAAAATCTTTTGAGTGCCCATCTAAGATGCAGTTAATGATCTCCTCTTGTCTGAAACAAAGAAGAATGAAGAAAAGCAAGGGCATTTGGAAACAATTAGTCCAAGGATCTGATGGACCTTGAGACCAAAAGAACTAGATGGTTCCCAGCCAACCACTTGGGAAGGGATCAAAACTGGAGATCCTGGATAGAGTGGTAAGAAAAAACGTGGAACAAAATTCAAAAACACAATAATGACCAGAATTACTGGTCAGATGGAGTCTGGTGGGACCTCCAAGACTATGGCCCTGGGATACACTTTGGGCATGAGATAGGACTCACTCCTCAGGACTGGCTCTCAGCCCAACAACAGAAAGACTTATATACAGAACACCCAACCCAGGGAGATACACCTGCCTACTCTATGGAGGAACAACCCTTGGATCAATCAGCCATGGGACAACAGAGGGGCAGCAGTCACATGGAGGGAAAGCTGGACAGACAGGAGGGCATAGTTAAGAAGGGCACGGGCTGGGGGGAGGGTCACAGGGAAGGGAAGGGAAGAGAGTGGGTTAGGGTTGGGGAAGGTAATTGAGGCATGAAACCAAATGTGTATGAACTGTTGAATGTAAAACAAACTCTGCTCTGTAAATTTACACCCAAAACACAATAAAATAAATTTAGAAAAAAACGAAGGTAGACTTTGAGTAGGCATTTTGATCATGATTTATATCTTTAGTGGAGAAGCTAAGAGTGAAGATAAAAATTTGGGAGTCATCAGCATATAGGTGATTTTTAAAGCCATAGATTGGATTAGATCCCTCCGATGGTGAATGCAGATGAGAAGAGGAAAATGTTCAAGATTGGGGTCTGAAGTCACTTCAGTTTAGAGTAGGGATGAGGATCCAGGTCTGGCAGAGAAGACTGAAGAGGAGTAACCAATAAGATAGGAGAAAAACCAGCAGCACATGTTGTCCCCAAAATTAAGAAATAAAGAAAATGTTTCAAGGAGGTGAGTGTTAATTATATTAAAAGACTTCTGACGAGTCAGAGTGATGAGATTTGGCTATGGCTTAGGCAACATAGAGGATATTGCTGACTTTGTCAAGAGACACTGTAGTAGAATGATGAGAGAGAAAGGATGGCTGGGGGTGAGGAAATGGTAAGGTGAAGATGCATCTAGTTCACTGTACAGTACCATGCAATTAACTTAGAAAAGTCTTGCTGGACTACAAGTCTGTTTTTTGAAACATTGCATGCTGATTTTTGAGGCCAAGCAATCTGCTTCCAAAAGGTTACAGCCTTGGAAACCCTATAGATCAGTTCTATTTTGCACATATGTGGTCACTGTAAGTCAGAACTGACTTGACAGCAACTGACAATAATAACAATATGCTGATTTTGAAATATAATTTGCAAAGTCAATTTTATTTCTTCTATTTCCAGGTTCCTTGTGGGCACCTTTAATTATCCCATAAAAACCAACTTCTTCAAAATTTCAGACTCAAATGCATTAGTCTGAAAGTTCTAATGAATGAAATATCAAAAATGTATAAAAATAATCACTGTGGCTGAAGAAAGATGAAGAAAAAGAAGCAAACTTTTAAATTATCATAAGTAGCTATAATTTAATTTCCCTGAATAAAAACTTTTCTTGACAAGAAACTTTTCTCTAAATTACATAAATCCATACTTAATACCTAGTTTCTGATCCACTTACAGTTGGTGTTGATTCAGTTCTAACTCATGATGACCCTATATGTGTCAGAGTAGAACTGTACTCAATAAAATATTCAATGACTAGTTGCTCAGAAGCAGATAGATAAGTCTTTCTCATGAGATGCCTATAGGTAAACTTGAGCCACCAACATTACAGTTAGCAGCTCATTAATTGTTTTCACCAGCCAGAGACTCCAATATGTATTCTACATTCAATAGCATTGCTATTAATTGATGATCTGATGATGATGGTGATATTAGTCCTTTAAAAGGAAGTTTGTTAGAGAAAAATTAAGATGAAATAGCTTTAATATGAAGTATATGCATGAATTCAGCCAATAAAATACCAATTTTCTATAAGGAGCTCTGGTGGCATAGTCCCTAAGGCATTTGACTTCCAATCGGAAGGCTGGTGGTTCAAACTCACCAGCCACTCCTTGGAAAGAAGACTAGGCAACCTACTTCTGTAGAGATACTGCCTCAGAAACCCAAGGAGGGGTCACTATAAGTCAAATTTGACTCGATGACAGTGACAGTGAGGAGTAAAAGAAAAAAAAAAAATTCTGTTGGGTAAATAAACTACTAAAGTTTAAAGGCAAAAGCACCAGACTCTACTGATGAATGAACTGCCACAATATACATTTTTTGTTTGCTTGTCATAAAATCAACTTGGGTTCAGTTAGCTTTAAAGTGTCTTGTCAGTAGACATTGCAGATTCAAGGGCTTCTACTTATTTTTAAAGGTCTGCTTATCATTATATGAGTTTTAAATCATGTATAATTTCTTTGTATAACTTATAAGTTGGAGGCAAATTATTATTCATAAATTGAAGTTGGTAACACAAAACTGAGGAAAACATAGAACATTATCTAATATGTTATGGCTTTTCTGAAAATACTGCCCTCTGAGAATTCCCATCCACCTCAGGCTGCTATAATGTTAAGTTTGGGGCTAGAATTTTTACCACCTGTATAGCCACATAAACCTTCCCAGTTGAAAATTCATGAAAAGGGTTTCTGAGTTAGTAATTACCTCAAACACCTGGCAGAAACAAAAGCAAATCCTGTTTGAAACAGCAAATTGTAAAGCTGAGTCCAACAGAAATCTCCAAGATAAAGTGAAAATCACAAAATACTTGAAGAAATAAGCTTCTATTAGTGAAAATCAAAAGATGTTTGAATGATCAGACACAAACTATAGAACTAGACATATAGAACTATAGAACTATAGACACATTAAACTGGAAAAAAACATATTCTTTTAAGCAGACTTGGAGTACTTTAAAAAGTTCCTCATGTTCTAATTTAAACTATAAAGCAATATTCAACATATATTTTTAAAAATCATTATTACATAAAATGCAACTTCTCAGCACAATGCATATTTTAAAAGTCAACAACAGAAAACACTTCAAAACATGTATTTATTCATTTTCCAAGTGTCATTTAAGCTGCATTTTATGTTTTGGCTGATAATAATTTCATTGTTTTCTAACTTTCATTGTATTTTAATTTGACCTACCAACCAAAAGGAGCTCTGGTTGTGTGTAGTGGTTAAAGCATTTGAAAGCTAACAGAAAGATTGGCAATTCAAACTCACCAGCTGCTCTGCAGGAGAAAGATGAAGCAGTCTGTTTCCAAAAGGATATACAGCCTTGGAAACCCTGTGGTAGTTCTACTTTGCCCTATAGAGTCACTATGAGTTAGAATTGACTCAGTTGCAAGGTTTAGTGAGTATCAACCAAAACTTATAGGATGCATCTACTTGGAAAGAAATTTGTAATCTAAATTTTCATTAGAAAGGAAGAAACTCTGAAAATAAATGAACTAAGTATCCATTTTATTATGTTAGAAGAACGGCAGAATAAATTCATGGAATTGGAAGGAAGAAGCAAAGACATTTGCAGGAAAGAAATAATAAAGATAAGAGCAAAATTCAATGAAATACTTAAAAAACAAACAAAAAAGAACCAAAAGTTACTTCATTACAAAAAGTAATAAGATTAACAGTCAAATGGCAAAGGTGATGAAAACAAAGGAAAGAAGGAACAAATGAATAATATTAGGATTGAAATTTTAAAAGAGTACTAAGAACACAATAGAGAGAAGTGAGGTTTGAAATTAAGTTTAGATTAAAAAGATAAAAATAGAATTGCAGAGATATTAAAATCATTGTTACTGTTGTTTGCTGCCATCAAATTGACTCTTACTCATGGCAACCTTAGTGATATGGTATTATTTATGTCAAAAATGTGAAAACTAGTGTTAACTATCTAAATATTTAGAAATTATACTTCTAAATAAACCACAGGCAAAGTAAAAGCTCGAAGAAATTTAGAAAATAGTTTTAACTGAATGATAATGAAAAAAATATATATTTCTGAGAAAACACTTTTATCCAGAAAATATAATAGCTACAAACCAATAGGGAAAAGACAACCAAATTTAAAAAGGGACAAAACTTTAACAGACACTTCACAAAATAAAGATTTAGAATGGCAAGTATGCACATGAAAAGACACCTGAAGTCATTCATCATTAGGAAGATACAAATTAAAAACACAATTAGATATTACTACATACCTATTTAGGAGCTCTGGTAGCATACTGCCTAAGGCACTTGATTACTAACCAGAAGGCTGGTGGTTCAAACCCACCAGCCACTCCTCAGAAGGAAGGTTGGGCAATCTACTTCCATAGTGATACCGCCTCAGAAACCCAAGGAGGGGTGGCTATGAGTTGGGGCCGACTCGACAGCACATAACAACAACACAACAACACCCCTATTTAAATGGTTAAAATTGAAAATCCTGACAATAGCATATTGACAAAAAATGTGATGCACTGGAATTCTCATATATTGATGATGGACTATGCCAAAGGGGCAGAGAGGGGCCATGACCTCCTCTAATCCTGTAAGAGGAAGACAGAATCACCATCAGCCACCCAAGGCCTATTCCTGTGAGGCCAGATATGCCACCTTCCTCCAACCCTTTCACCAGCCCTGACATCAACAGTTCTTCCCGCGGCACCCAACACCTCTCTGCTGGGTTTGATAATTCACTGCAGTGGTCACACAGAACTCACAGATTATGGGGTTTATTAAGGAAGCAACAGGCTACAATTGAAGTTCAGGAACACACTCAGTCTCTCTCAGCCCTCTGTCTCTCAGCCAACAGTCTCTCACATCTCTTCCCCAGCAGTGCATGTCTCTTGTTGTCTCTCTCTCAGCAGTGTGTGTCTCTCAGGAGCACATTTCTCTCAGCAGCACATCTTTCTCAGCCAGCAGTCAGAGAGACTTCTTCTGCCTCTAGAAGGGTTCCTTTTGAGCCTCGCAGAGTGACCACTAACCAATGCCAACATCAGAATTCTATACACCTGAGAGCAAACTTCCCAGAAAATTACTTTGTGCTGCTCCCAAAGAAATATCCCAGGTGGATAACTTTAGCAATCAGGAATTACTCAGTTGCTCATGGCAAATTCCACCATAGAGTTTACAAAGACTTATGGCTGGAAAAGCCACAATATATAATGTACTACACCACAGACTGTAAAATTAATGATGGACTTTGGAAACTTGTACAGCAGCTTCTTATCAAGTTTATCATGCACCTACTCTTAGTCCTAGCAATTCTACTCTCAGTTATTTGTCCAAGAAAAAGGAAGCATATGTCAACAAAGAGATTTGTACAAGATTATTCATTGAAACTCTATTCATAATAGCCAAAAGGGAAAACAATAGAAATCTTTATTAACAGGAGAGTGGATAAACAAATTGTGAAGTGTTCAAACAATGGAATACTACTTAGCAATGGAAAGAAACAAGTTTTTGATACATGCAGTAACAATAACAACAAAAGTTTGAGAGAAAGAATACAAACTCAGAAGAGTACATACTGCATAATTCAATTTATGTGAAACTCAAGAATAAACAAAGCTAATTGATGGTGATAGAAATCAGAATGGAAGATGTTTCTTGAAGGCAGAGGGTAGGATTGTCTGGAAAGGCATGAAAGAACTTTCTACAGCAATTAAAATATTCTTTATCTGTCTGGTTATTGGTTACATTGTTGTTGTTTGGTGTCATCAAGTCAGTTCTGACTCATAGTGATCCTCTGTACAACAGAACAAAACACTGCCAGGTCCTACACCATCCTCACAATCATTAAGATGCTTTAGCTCATTGTTGCAGCCACTGTGTCAATTCATTTAATTGAGGGTCTTCTCCTTTTTCACCTACCTTCTACTTTACAAAGAATGATGTCTATCTATGATGGTTACACAGCAGTATATATTTGTTAAAACTCTCAACTGTCTATGCATTTTACTGCATATATAATACTTTACTAAAAGCAAAAATTAAAAAATTTTATATTAGCAAACCAAGTCTAGCAATTTTTAAAAGAAACTATCTCATTACAAGTTGAATGTAAGTTAATATTGGAAAATAATAACGTTAATTCACTGCACTAACTGGTAAAGAAAAATTCATATGGTAAGTTCAACAGATAAGAAGCACAGCAAACATAACATGAAAAGATGCTGAAGTCTACTAATAATCAGGAAATGTATGTTAAAACACAATGAGATACCATTCCACATACACACTGATTTGCCAAAAATTAAAAACACCAAGTATTGACTAGAATGTGGAGCAAAGAGAATTTATGCACTGCTGTTGTTGGGAGTGGCATAGTGCCTAAGGCATTTGACTGCTACCCAGAAGGCTGGTGGTTCAAACCCCCCAGCCACTCCTTGGAAGGAAGATTGGGCAATCTACTTCCATAGTGATACCACCTGGAAACCCAAAGAGGGGTCACTATGAGTCAGATCCAACTCCAAGACAGTGAGTTTGTTTTGTTTTGTTTTCAGTTGTTGTTAGAAGCTCTGGTGGCACACTGGTTAAGGCACTGGGTTGAAAACTAAAAGGTCTGTTTTAAACGTATCAGCCATCCAACAGGACAAAGATGAGGTGGTCTGCTTCTATGAAGATTTACAGAGTTGGAAACACAATGGGACAGTTCTATTTTGTTCTATAAGGCCTCTATGAGTCAGAATCATTGCAGTGGCAGTGGTTTAATTTTTTGGCTTGGGTGTTTTGTTAGCCTTGTAGAGTCAATCAGCAACTAATGGCAAGCCTATGCACAATGAAACAAAATGATGTCTGGTCCTGTGCCATCCCCATGATCGATTACAGATAGGACCATTGTGATCCATAGGATTTTCATTGATTGATTTGCAGAAGTAGATCACCATACCTTTCATCCTACTCAGTCTTAGACTGAAAGCACCAGTGAAATCTATTCAGCATCATAGCAACACAGAGAGTGTAAATTGATATTCATTTTGGAAAAAAATTTCACATTATCTATGGAAATGGGCTTAATGTATGAACCAGCAATTCTATTCCTAGGTATGTACACCAAGAGAAACAAAAGAATGAATATTACAATTAGAAGTGGGTGTGTGTATTGGAGCTGACACCAATCCTACTCAAACTGTTTCAAAACATAGAAAATGATGGAATCCTCCCTAATTCATTTTATGAGCCAAGTATAACCTTGATACCCAAACCAGGCAAAGACACCACTAGAAAGGAAAACTACATACCAATAGTCCTCAAGAATATAGGTGATTGAGAAGAATGGGAATTACAGAACACTTTATTGTATTCACAAAGAACCTGTACATAGACCAGGAGGCTGTCATTCGAACAGAACAAGGGGACACTGCATGATTTAAAATCAAGAAGGAATATGTCAGGTTGTATCCTTTTACCATACTTATTCAATCTGTATGCTGACCAGATAAGCTGAGAAGCTTAACTATATGAAGAAGAATGTGGCATCAGGAATAGAGGAAGAATAGTTAACAACCAGCGATACATTGATGACACAACTTTGCTTGCTGAAAGTGAGGATGACTTGAAGCACTTATTGATGAAGACTGAAGAATACAGTCTGCAGTATGGATTACATCTAAATATAAAGAAAACAAAAATCCTTACAATGGGACCTACAAGCAACATCATGATAAATGGAGGAAAGATTGAAGTTGTCAGAGACTTCACATTGCTTGGGTCTACAATCAACACCAATCAAAGCAGCAGTCAGGATATCAGACATTTGCACTGGGAAAATGGGCTGCAAAGGATCTCTTTCAAGTGCTGAAGAACAAAGATGTCTCCTTGAGGACTAAGGTGTGCTTGACACAAGCCATGATATTTTCAATCACCTCATATGCATGTGAGAGCTGAACAATGAATAAGGTAGACTGAAGAAAAGTTGATGCTTTTGAATTGTGTTGATGAAGAATGATGAAAGTACCATGGAGTGCTAAAAGAACTAACAAATCTGTCCTGGAGGAAGTATAGCCAGAATGCTCCTTGGAAGCAAGAATGGGCAGACTTCATCTAACCTACTATGGCCATGTTGTCAGAAGGGACTATTCCCTGGAGAAGATTGTCATGCTTGGTAAGGTGAAGAGATGATGAAAGAGGGGAAGGCACTCAATGAGATGGATTGACACAGAGGCTGCAGCGATGGGCTCAAGTATTACAAGGATCATGGAGCTAGTGCAGGATGGGGAAGTGTTTCATTCTGCTGTGCATAGAGTCACTATGAGTCAGAGATGACTCGATGGCACCTAACAACAACAATGACAATCAGAATTCCAGAATAGGAAGAGAAAAAGAAAACCACTGAGATAATTGTCCAAGATTTGTTGGAAGAGAACTTCCCCGATATGATGAAAGATGAGAATATATCCATTCAGGAAGTACAATGAACCTCAAACAGGACAGACCCCAAAAGAAAATCATCACCACATATCATCATCAAATTCACCAAAACCAAAGACAAAGAAAGAATCCTGAAAAAGTTACTTACAAAGGACAACCAATAAGATTAAGCTCTGATTTCTCAGCAGAATCCATGCAAGCAAGAAGGCAATAGGATTGTATATATAAAACCTTGAAAGAGAAAAATTTCCAACCAAGAATTATATACCCGGAAAAATTGTCCCACAAATATCATGGTAAAATTAGGAGATTTTCAGATAAGCAGAAATTAAGCGAATTTGTTAAATCAGACCAACCTTACAATGGATACTAAAAGGAGTCCTCTGAAAAGAGAACCAATAATAGCAAACAAAAACTGACCATTTATACACAAGATGACAAAAAGCTATGGAAATATCCAAAGTAAAATAAGATTACAAGATTGTAAACAGGGAAACAGAGACATCAATTGGCAACTGAGGACAAATACAAACCAAAAAGGGAAAAATAGTGTAGTCCCAAAACTTGTAAATGGTGAAGAAGTCAAGAGAATTGCAAGATAGAATGGACTGTCCTAAACTTGAGGAGAAAATTATAAATCACAACGTAACCTCAAAGAAAAATTATAAACCATCACATCACAATAAAAAAGAAGATAAGCACAAATATTTAGCAAATATTAAAACAACAGCAACAAAGCAAATGATAATGTGATTCATAAACATAATTAGCCCAGCACAGAAAATTATATAGAACAAAGAAACCAGGAACACCATGAAAAAACACATAACAAAATGACAGCAACCAATTCATACTTCTTGATAATTACACTGAATGTCAATGGATTAAATGCACCACTAAAGAGACAGAGAGTTGCAGACTGGATAAGAAAACATAACACATCAATATGCTGTCTACAAGAGGCACATCCTAGAGATGAAGACAAAAATAAGCTAAAAATCAAAGGTTGGTAAAAGATACATCAAACAAACTGCAACCAAAAAGGAGCAGGAATGGCAACATTAATTTCTGATGAAATTGACTTTAAGACAAAAACTACCATATGAGACAAGGAAAGACACTATATAATGATTAAAGGATCCATTGAACAAGAAGATATAACCATAATAAATATCTATGAACCCAATGAAAGAGCCACAAAAAACATAAATAAGATTTTAACAGGATTGAAAAGTCAAATAAATAAGTCCATAGTCATACTAAGAGACTTTAATACACCACTTTCAATGAAAGATAGACAATTAGAAAGAAATTCAACAAAGACGCAGAAAAAGTAAACAATACAATTGACCAACTTGACCTTGTAGACATCTACAGAGCACTTCACCCAACAACAACAAAATATACATTCTTTTCCAGTGCACACAGAGCATTCTCTATGATAGACCATATGTTAGGCCATAAAGTAATCCTTAATAAATTTAAAACTATTGAAATATTGCAAAGCATCTTCTCAGATCACAATGCTATCAAATTAGAAATCAACAAAAGGAAGATCAACAGAAAAAGAGCAAACACATGGAAACTGAACAACATCCTCCTTAACAATGACTGGGTAAGAGAAGAAATAAAAAATGAAATAAAAAAATTCCTTGACTCAAATGAGAATGAAGACAGAACATACCAAAATCTTTGGGACACAGCAAGAGCAGTGATCAGAGACCTATTTATAGCAATGAATGCACACATCAAAAAAGAAGAAAGAGCCAAAATCAACACCTTAATCCAACATCTTCAACAATTTGAAAAAGAACAGCAAGAAAAGCCTGCAGTCACCAGAAGATAGGAAATAGTAAAGATTCGAGCAGAAATCAATGAAGCAGAAAATGGAAAGACAATACAAAAAATCAAGATGAGAAGTTGGTTTTTTGAAAAGATTAAGAAAATTGACAAATCACTGGCAAATTTAACAAAGGAAAAGAGGGAGAGAATACAAATAACACGAATAAGACACAAAATGGGCAACATCACAACAGAACCAACTGAAATAAAAATGATCATATCAGAATACTATGAAGAACTGTACTCCAACAGATTTGAAAATCTGGAAGATATGTTCTAGAAACACACCACTTACCTAAACTAACACAGACTGATGTGGAAAAGTTGAAAAGATCCATAACAAAAGAAGAAATTGAACAGGTCATGAAAAAATTACCAACAAAAAACATCCTGTCCCAGATGGTTTCACTGGAGAATTCTACCAAGCATTCAGAGAAGAACTGATACCAATCCTACTCAAACTATTCCAAAACATAGAAAAGGATGGAATACTCTCAAATTCATTTCATGAACAAGCATAACCTTGATATCAAAACCAGGCAAAGACACCACTCAAAAGGAAAACTACAGACCAATATCCCTCATGAATATAGAAGCAAAAATCTTCAACAAAATCCTAGCCAATAGATTCCAACAACGTATCAAAAAAATAATTCATTATGATAAAGTGGGGTTCATATCAGGTATGCAAGGGTGGTTCAGCATTAGAAAAACAATCAGTATTTTATCCATCACATAAATAAAACAAAGGAAAAGAACCACAAGATCATATCAATCGATGCAGAAAAAGCATTTGATAAAATCCAAGATCCATTCCTGATCAAAACTCTTAGCAAAATAGGAATGGAAGGGACATTCCTTAACATAATAAAGAGCATCTATGCAAAATCAATAGCCAACATTACTCTCAATGGAGAGAGACTGAAACCATTCCCCTTGTGAACAGGAATCAAACAAGGATGCTGTTCTGGTTACCTAGTGCCGCTCTGACAGGAATATACCACAAATGGGATGACCTTAACAAACAGGAGTTTGATTATCTTACAGTTTGGAGGTTTTAAGTCCAAGTTCAAAGTGCCAGACTCTAGGGATGGGTAAAAGCCCCTCAGCCTTGGGCTTCAGCTCTGCCTTCAGCTCCTGGCCCACTGAAGCTAAAGGCTTTTCTTCACTCAGACAGCTGCTGGCTGCTGAGGCTGAGAAGCCCAACCTTGACAAGTAAAAAGGCACAGTCCCAATATTACCAAATCACATAGCAGGCCATTAACTCAAGTCCACTGAAAGTTCCAAGGTCAGCAGAGCATGGCATGCTGCTGAACAATGACACAGCTACATGCAGGGTTCAAGCATGCCATAAGCTAGAGACCATTCCCCAAGGCTTCTCTATATACAGGAAGCAGACCACATCCCTAAGGCTCACAGTAGATTCCATCATGGAGGTGATGACCAGTCTCATCATGGGGAATACTACATCCAGCTGCCCAGCCATTCAACCAGGCCCAACCAAGTTGATACACAAACTGAACTACCACACATGCCCTCTATCACCACTTCTATTCAACATAGAACTGGAAGTCCAAGCCATGGAAATAAGACAAGAAAGGGTAAACAAAGGCATCCAGGTTGGTGAGGAAGAATTCCCAATATCCCTATTTGTCAATGATATGATCCTATACATAAAAAACCCAAGAGACTCAGTCAAAAAGTACTGGAACTAATTGAGAGATTTAGCATAGTGGCAGGATACAAGGTCAACATCCAAAAATCAGTTGGATTCCTCTGCACCAGCAAAGAGATTGCTGAAAAAGAAATAATGAAATCAATATCATTTACAATAGCTACGAAAAAAAATTAAATACTTGGGAATAAATCATACCAGGGACACAGAACACCTGTACAAAGAAAACTATAAAAGACTACTTCAAGAAATCATAAGAGATCTACATAAATGGAAGAACATACTATGCTCGTGGATAAGAAGGTTG
>NW_006921619.1:3504509-3505420 GCF_000298275.1 Orycteropus afer afer
ACAAAAACTAACTCCAGGTGCATCAAAGACTTACTTGTGAAACCTAAAACTGTGAAGTTCTTCAAGGAAAAACTAGGGGCAAAAGAAGATTGGGCAATTACTTCCATAGTGATACCACCTTGGAAACCCAAGGAGGGGTCGCTATGAGTTTGGTCTGACTTGAGGGCACGTAACAACAACAACAACAATATATGGCATAACTAGACTCTCAAGCATAACTGAAAATGCACAAACAGCAGAAGACAAACTAGGTGAATGGGACCTAAAAGTTAAATTCTTATGTGCTTCCAAAAGAGTTAAAAGAGAACCTACAGATTGGGAAAAATATTCAGCAATGACACATCTGACAAGGTACTTATCTCTAGAAGTTATAGAAAACTCCAACACCTCAAAAGCAAAAGGACAAATAATCCAATTAAAATATGGGTGGACAACATGAATAAATACTTCCCCAAAGAGAATATTCAGGTGGCCAACAAACATATGAAGAAATGTTCATGATCATTAGCCATTAGAAAGATGCAAATCAAAACAACAATGAGATACCATCTTGTCCCAGCACTAGTAGCAAAGTTCAACATGACAGAAAATAACAAATGCTGACAAGATGCAGAGAAATCGGGACGCTCATACACTGCTGGTGGGACTGTGGAATGGTACAACCACTGTGGAAAGCAGTATGGCTATTCCTTAACAAGTTGGAATTAGAAATACCACTTGATCTAGCCATTCTATTACTAGGTATATATCCTAAAGAAGTGAGAACCAGGACAAGAACAGATATATATGCACACTCATGTTCACTGCAGCACTATTTACAATAGCCAAAAGATGGAAACAACCTAGGTGCCCATCAACTGAAGAATGGATAACCAAACTATGGTACATACACACAATGGAATGTATGCAAT
>NW_006921619.1:3508644-3518040 GCF_000298275.1 Orycteropus afer afer
GGTCTCAAAAGCTTTACCTTATCCATAGGAGTAAGGCTGGGTTTACTTAGATGATGCAGCTCTTTCCCAGTCCTATTTTGATAGCCTTCTAACCTAACCCGACTATTCATAAATTGCATGATAATGTATCAAACAGTGTTTCTTTGCTATTCATAAGGTTTTCCCTGGCCAATTCTTTGAGAAGTGGGTAGCCTTTTCCTTCTGCCTGGTCTGTCTCAGTCTGTAAGCTGGGCTGATACCTGTGCACCATGTGTATCCTACTGGGTTTGAAACACCCATGGCTCAGCCTCAAAACTCACCTCAACACGTCACCACAGTAGGACAAACCGACAGACAAGTTTGTCTCTCTGTTGGAAACCTCTCTTACCACCCTTACCTGCGTCCCTGCGGCTGACTCCTCCTCTGTCCAGAGTCCTAGGCCTTATAATCCTCTTTCTCCCGCTCTCCCACTCTCCTGCCCTACTTCTTTGGGTGTACCTGAGTTCCTCTCCTTGCCTGGATCCCTGCCGCTGACTGCTCCTCTCTTTGTCCAGGTTCCTGGCTTTTTATCCCCTTTCTACCACTCTTCTGACCACTGCTTTGGGCATGCCTGAGTTCCCTCTCCTCACCTGGATCTTTACAGCTGAATAACCTAGAATCTGCAAAACACCACATAATGGGGATGAACTTGGAAGACATTATGCTGAGTGAAATAAATCAATCATAGAAGGACAAATATTGTATTAGTCCATTATTGTAAAAAGTCAAGGAAAGGATTATATATAGAAGGATATTTTCTTTGTTGGTTACCAGGGGTGGAAGGGGAGGGAGGGAACATTGTTAGATAAGTAGAGACAAGTATTGGTTTAGGTGAAGAGAAGGGCAATGTACCAAATGTGAGTGATCAGCACGGTGGTATTGAGGAAGAGAAAGACATAGAGAGGTGCTTGGGTGGTATAGACAACAAAGATGAACCCTTTTGCATGTATAGTACTGCATTGTCAGTGAAGGCAAACATTGATATAAGAGTGGATAGAAGGGAGCATAGGCTGAATGATTAGGTATGTCTATGCAGGGGGAAGTACGCCCAAGAGCATGTATAGGGTTGGCAGACAATGCTTCTCCAAGTGTATTTGTATATTCTATAAGAATTCCCAGGTATTTGGTAGAGCCAACAATAGCCAAGGTTGTAGTCCCTTCTTGGCCACAGCCAGACACCCTGAGGGAGTGAGTAGTAATATTAGTAGTAATAGAGAGCAGTAGCGAGTCCCTGTGGTCTTAGGACCATAGTCACAGGGAACATCAAGCTCACTTGGCATAAAATACTACACAAAACATCATTCCACATCCTACTTTGGTGAGTAGTGACTAGGATCTTAAAAGCTTGCAATCGGCCATCTAGATGCAACAATGGGTCTCTCCTCATCCAGAGCAAAGAATAACGAAGAAAACCAAAGACACAGAGAAACAATTAGTCCAAGTGACTGGGACACCATGCGATCCTCAGCCTGTATGACTGTGAGGCCAGAAGAAGTACGTGGTGCCTGGCTACCATGGTCAGAGCCTCGGAGAAGGGATCTGTGTAGAAGATCCTGAATAGAGAGGGAGAACAATGTGTAATAAAACTCAAAATCATTAAATAAAGAAAAAAAGGGGGTGGGGACCTCGTTTGCTGCTCTGATCGAGCCTAATGGAACCACTGAGACTATGGCCCCTAGATGCCCTTCAGGTCTGGAATTGAACCCACTCCTGTGGCTTCCAGCCAAACAAAAGACAGGCATAGGAGCTGAAAATTTGCATTAGGTAAATACATTCCTTGGAGAGATCAATCATGGGAGAATAGAAAGGCTGTGTATGCACAGGGAGACAGCTTAGGCAGCAGGAGTGCATGGGTGGGAAGGACACATGGAAGAGGTAACTATGGGGAGGAAATGGGAGGATAGTTGTTTCATTGTGGAAATTGTAGTCAATGTCATGAGACAAAGTATATGTGACTGCTGTATGAAAAGTATGAATTTTCTCTGTAAACTTTCACCCAAATCACAGTAAAAATTAAAAAAAAAAAAAAAATCAGTCAGATTCCTCTACACCAGCAAATATGTCTCTGAAAAGGAGATCAATGATGGAGCAATCTACTTCCATAGTGATACTTACTTGGAAACCCAAGGAGGGGTCACTATGCATTAAAATTGACTTGATGGCATATTACAATAACAACAACAACCAAAAACATAAGATACTTGGGATGAATCTTACCAGGGACACAAAAGACTTATACAAGGAAAACTACAAAAACTACTTCAAGAAATTATAAGAGATCTACATAAATGGAAGAACATACCATGCTCATGAATAGGAAGATTAAACACTGTGAAAATGTCAATACTACCCAAAGCAATCTATACATTCAATGCAATCCCAATCCAGATTCCATCAACATTCTTTAAAGGCAAGGAAAAACCAATCACTAATTTTATATGGAAAAGAAATAGATCTCAGATAAGCAAAGCACATTTGAAGAACTAAAACTAAGTAAGAGGTCTCATACTCTCAGATCTCAAAACCTACTATACAGCCACAGTTGTCAAAACAGCCTGCTATTGGTACAAAAACAGACACATAGACCAGTGGAACACAATTGAGAACCCAGAGACAGATCCATCGATCTATGGTCAGTTGATCTTTGACAGAGGGCTGAAATCCATTTTATGGGGAAGAGATAGTCTCTTTCACAAGTGAGATATCCATTGGCAGAAAAATGGACAAAGATCCATGCCTCACACCATATACAAAAACTAACCCCTGATGGATCAAAGACTTAAATGTGAAACTTAAAAGAATAAAGTTCATCAAAGAAAAAATAGGAGCAAATTTCAGGGCCCTAATTTATGTCATAAATAGACTATCAAGTATAACCCAAGATGCAGAAACAGCAAAAGAAAACTAGATGATTAGGACCTTCTAAAAATTAAATTCTTATGTGCACCAAAAGATTTCTCCAAAAGAGTAGAAAGAGAACTTACAGAATGGGAAAAAATATTTGGCAATGACATATTAAACAAAGGATTTATCTCTAAAATTTATAGAACACTCCAACACCTCAACATCAAAAAGACAAATAATCCAATATAAAAATGGGCAGAAGACATGAACAGACACTTCACCAAAGAAGATATTCAGGGAGCCAACAAACCCATGAAGAAATGTTTGTGATCATTAACCATTAGAGAGATGCAAATCAATACAAATATGAGATTCCATCTCACCCCTGCATTAGTAGCAAAGTTCAACAAGAAAGAAAAGAACAAATGCTGGTGAGGATATGGAGAGATTGAGACTCTCATACACTGTTGATGAGACTGTAAAATGATACAACCACTGTGGAAATCTGTATGGTGATTCCTTAAAAAGTTGGAAATAGAAATACCATTTGATCCAGCAATCCCATTACTAGGTATATATCCTAAAGAGGTGAGAGTCAGGACACGAACAGATATATGCACATCCATGTTCATCGCAGCACTATTCACAGTAGCAAAGAGATGAAAAAAACCTAAGCGCCCATCAACCAAGGCATGGAAAAATAAACTGTGGTACATATACACAATGGAATACTATACAATCCTAAAGAAGAATGTAGAATCTGCAAAACACTGCATAACGTGAGTGGACTTGGAGGACATTGTGCTGAGTGAAATAAGTCAATCACAGAAGGACAAATATTGTATTAGTCCACTGTTTCAAAAAGTCAAGGAAAGGTTTATATAGAAGGAAACTTTCTTGGTTGGTTACCAGAGATGGGAGGGGAAGGAAAATTCCTAGATAGGTTGAAAAAAATAAAAGATACATACATATATGAATATATGTATATATATATATATATAGAGAGAGAGAGAGAGAGAGAGAGAGAGAGAGAGAGAGAAAGCGCTCTGGTAGTATAGTGTCTAAGGCACTTGACTGCTAACCAGAAGGCTGGCAGTTCAAACCCACCAGTCACTCCTCAGAAGGCAGGTTGGGCAATCTACTTCTGTAGTGATACTGCCTGGGAAACCCAAGGAGGGATCACTATGAGTCAGGTCCAACTCCACACACACACACACACACACACACACACACACATACATATACACCAAAAATTATTAGTGGTTATCTGGGGTAAGAAGAAGGAAGAAAGTGGGAAGAATGTTTTTTTGGGGGTGGCATTGGTTTATGCTAATAGGTGGTAGGATATTTTGGAAAAGGATAGCAATAATGGTGGCACAACATGAAAAATGTAATCATTGTCCCTAAGCTGTGAATGTAGAAGTTGTTGGCAAATGTCTTATTGTGTGTGTTTTCACCACAATAAAAGTGAAAAAGAAGAAGAAGTGGTGTGTATATTGAAATGGGTAGGAAAAGGGAGTGTTTCCACCATGAAGAAAGAAAGAGATCCTCCAAGACAGACTTTGGTAGTGTATACCCATGCTCTATCATGGAAGAGAAAGTCTTAACTGTAGGATTTGGGAGTACTTCCAGTCCCTGGTTTGGAGATAAATGTAAGGATTGGAAGCACTACTTGTATGGGATAGATATCACAAGTTATTTTTGTCTGTTTCTTTAAAATGCTTAGTTTATATAAAACTTCTGAATGATCTTAATGAATTCTTAACACTGGCACACTGGTTTGTATGACTCTTATATGCCTTCCAGTTAGTGCAGCTTCCTCCCTCAAGGGCTTATTGTCCTGGTGTTGGTTGATAAGCATGACTTTCTGGGCCTTCAGTAGAGTCTAGATCCAGCTGTTTTCGCCTTAGGTGACATCATCATCACACTTGTACCTTCCAACCCCTTTTGTTGATTCCTGTCATTGCATCAGTATTAAACTAATAATAAATGTTAATGCTGCAAGTTAAAACTAAAATATATGAGGCCATTCCTGGAATACCATACATTTTGAAAAGTCAAGTTCTATTTTACAAGTATATTTAAAAAATGATGTGGAAAATATGCTACACACACACATAAGCATATGCATACCCTTAACTACTTGTCTTTAGAAGTCAGTTTTATGAGAAAATTATTATTATTTTTTTAAGTTTTAAAACCAACCTAATACCTAGTAAACATAGGCATATCATGATAGAGGCACTGACTAGTGAGTGAACTATCCACATGCAGATTTACCTAGTGGTGATTTTGTTATGAGATGGTAAGTGGAAAATAAAGTCATACAAACCCAGCTGAACCTGTTAGGACCTCAATATGATAAACATTTTACTTGACAAGCACACCTTACACCCACTTTGGTTGACGTTTCTTTTCACCTGTCAAAGAATGATGTCCACTCAGGGCTGCCTTTCATCCATTAATTCTACTTGGCTCCCTTTGAAATTTTGGACAACATGCATCTCAGGTGATTGCAATATGAGTCAAGTAGAAAAAGAGGTTGTCAACAGTCCCTAGTGAGGTCCTACAGCTTGGCAGTGGGTTTCGTGTGGAGCCTGGTGCTGTCACTGCATCAATCAGCATTGGAGCACACTGTTATTATCACAACCAATCATTCCACGCTGCAGTCACAACAGGGGAAAGAAACCCTTCTCTTCACAACCAATTGCAAGCCGCGTGATCCTAGTAACCTTGAGAAATACTGGCATGTCAGAGGCAGGAGTTTCCCTGTGGCACATTTACATCTTTCTCTCCCACTGCACTTCCTCCTCCCTCATCCAAATCTTCATTCTTCTCATATTTGAAGAGAGCTGTGAGTGTAAAATTCAGAGGCAGAGGCTTCAGTGTCTGGGAGCATCTGCCAGAGTTTTGTGTGAATGACACTATTTCTGCCTGTATGACCTCCAAGAACTGTTCAGTCTACTGTTTCCTGGTGGTTCTTTTCCCAAGTTTGTAATTTTACCCAATGCAGGCACAAAGCAGTATTCAGCAAAGGACTCAAAAGGACCATTTCATGGATATATGAATACCTGAATACTCTTGGATATCCTGCTCATTAAATGTTAGCAGCTTTGGACTCCCTGAACTCTTATCTTTATATCCTCAACTTAATTAGATCCTTGAGCTCTGAGTTTTCCTTACCTGAGTGCTAGTTCCAGCTCCAGGTTATCAGCTGTGACAATTTTATTGTTCACTCCACTTGTTTCCTTTATCTCAGGAATCATGGTACTGTGGCTGCCTGTTGTCCAGTTCTCTGTGCTTGCGCCGAAAAGAACGGTTTTATATATTTTGTATAGCTTTGTAGTTGTTGCTAGAGATAGATAAATTCCTGTACTAGCTAACCTTTCATGCATGGAAGCAGAAGTCAAGTCATGTCACTTGATTTTTGACAGACACCAGTGCAATTCAATAAGAGAAAGGAAGTCTTTTTAATAAATAGTTCTGTATAAGAAAAATGGATTTTTACATTTTTCCACACCATTTATAAAAATTAATTTGAAAATGAACATATAAAAATTAAAGCTATACATATTCTAGGCAAGCGGTGTCTATTTTGGACTTTAAGGTGATAGCATTTTCATTCAGATTTCAGAGACCTAAGAATAGGCTTCCTTTGCCAAGGATGGTGGGGACATACGGGAAGCTGACAATGGGAAAGGACACAGGTGGTGAGGGTGTAAGTGCTGCCAACTAGCGAATAGAGGAGCACAGCATAGTACCTTGCTTACATAGATAACATCCAAAGAAAATGGAAATCATGGGCAAGTCACTCCAACATACTATCACCAATTAAATATAAACACAAAAACATCACAATGCCTTGGAGACATTAGAACATCACAGTCCACACAAAGAAGCAAGACAAAGCAGGAGAAACAAGGGACCATGATACAGACCCAAAATACATTCCTAAGGAAGACATAGCATTTGAACTCCCTGATAAAGAAATTGAAAATAATTATATTCAGGTACCTTCAATGGATTGAGAGACACATCAAGGAAAACACTGACAAAATTGAGGAAAACACAGAGAAAACCCTAGAACAATTTCAAAAGACAATACAGGAACAAAAGGACAGAATAAATTAAAAATTAGAAATGATACAAAATCTACAGATAGAAATCCAGAAGATTAATACTCAATTTTCAGAAATAGACAAGACATTGAATGGGCAAAGGATTATAATTGAATCAATGGAAGACAAAATTAGTGAGATTGAAGGCAAATACCTTAATACTTCTTTGGAAAGGGATCAATCAGAAAAAAGATCAAAACAAAATGAAGAAAGCCTAAAGTTCATGTGGGATACCATCAAAAGGAATAACCTATGTGTAATCAAAATTCCAGAACAGGAAGAGACAAATAAAACCACAGAAAATATTGTCAAAGATTTGTTAGAAGAGAATTTTCCTGGTATGGTGAAAGATGAGAATATATCCATTCAGGAAGTTGAACAAACCCCAAACAGGATAGATTCCAAAAGAAAATCACCAAGACAAACTCACCAAAACCAAAGACAAAGAAAGAATCCTGAAAGAAGCATAGGAAAAAGAAAATATTACCTACATGGGGCAACCAAGGAGACTAAGCTCAGATTTCTGAGCAGAAACCATGCAGCTGAGAAGACAATGGGATGGTATATATAAAACCCTGAGAAAGAAAAATTTCAACTAAGAATTATATACCTAGCAAAATTGTCCCTCAAATGTGATGGTGAAATTAGAACATTTCCAGATAAGCAGAAATTAAGGGAATTTGTTAAAAACGAGACCAACCTTATAAAAGATGCTAAGGGGAGTCCTTTGGACAGAGAACCAACAACACCAAACAACAACTGACCATTAACACACATGATGACATAACCCAGAAACCAACACAGTTATAGAAGTACCCAAAGTAAATAAGCCTACAAGATTGTAAGCAGGGAGCCAAATACATCAATTGACAAAAGAGGACAACTACAAACCAAAAAAAGGGAAAGTAGTGTGTAGTTACAGAACTTCAAAATGATAGGGAAGTCAAGACAACTGCAACATAGAATGGACTGTTCTAAATTTGGGAAGAAAATTTTAAATTACAGGGTAACCTCAAAGAAAAATGATAAACCTTCACATCAAAATAAAAGAGGACCAGCACACATATTTAGCAAGTACTAAAACAATGGCAACAAAGGAAGTGATAACTTGATTCATAAACAAAAAGAACTCAGCATAGAAACTTATACGGAACAAAGAAATCAACACCATGTAAAAGCACATAACAATGAAAGCAACAAATTCATTCTTGTTGATAGTTACATATCTGACAAGGAACTTACCTCTAAAATTTTTAGAAAACTTCAACACCTCAACAACAAAAAGATTAACAATCCAATTAAAAAAAGGGCAAAAGGCATGAATAGACCCTTCACCAAAGAGGATATTCAGGCAGTCAGAGAGATGAAAATCAAAACAACAATGAGATAATATCTCACCCCAGCACTAATGGTAGTTCAACAAGACAGAGAATAACAAATGCTGGAGAAGATGTAGAGAGATTGGGACTCTCATAGACTTCTTGTGGAAATGTAAAATGATACAACCACAAGGAAAACAGTATGTTGATTCCCTCAAAAGCTGGAATTAGAAATACCATTTGACCCAGCAATCCCATTACTAGGTATATATCCTAAAGAAATGAGAGGCAGGACAAGAACAGAAATATGTGCACCCATGTTCATCACAGCATTATTTACAACAGCAAAAAGATGGAAACAACTCATCAACAGAAGGATGGAATAACCAAACTATGGTACATACACAAATGGAATACTATGTAACACTAAAGAATAATGTAGAATATGCAAAACAGCACATAACATGGATGAACTTGGAAGATATTACGCTGAGTGAAATAAGTCAATCACAGAAGGACAAATATAGTATTAGTTCATTATTGTGAAAAGTCAAGGAAAGGTTTATATATGGAAGGAAACTATCTTTGTTGGTTACCAGGAGTGGGAGGGAAAACTGAAAAAAAGAAAAAAAAAAGCATCAACCCATGTCACTTTAGTTTTGTGTATTTCACTGTACACAAATTATATTTCAATAAAATGCATTTAAAAAAATCAAAGCTATATATATTCTAGAAGAAAATATAGAATAATAGCTTCATGACTTTGGGTAGAAAAAATGTCTTAGGACCTAGAAAGCACAAACAATAAAGTTCAAAAAGTTTCATCAATATTAAAATTTTTTGGTCATCAAAGTACCCCACTAAGAAATTTTTAAAGTTAAGTTTTAGGCTGGGAGAAAATGTTTGCAAAATATATGCCTGACAAAGTATTCATATCTAGAATATGTTAAGAAATCTTACAAACAAGTAGAAAAAGTTAAATAATCCATTCAAGAAATGGGCAAAAGAAACAAACATATGAAGAAATGCTCACGATCATTAGCTATTAGAGAGATGCAAATCAAAACAACAATGAGATACCATCTTGCTCCAGCACT
>NW_006921619.1:3519051-3521293 GCF_000298275.1 Orycteropus afer afer
AAAAAAAAAAAAAAAGAAATGGGCAAAAGACTTGAACAATCACTTTACAAAGAAGATATCCAAATTGTAAATCTATGAAAAGGTTCTTAACAGCATTACATATCAGAGAAATGCAAATGAAAAGCCACAATGAGATATACCTACACACCCACTGTTATGTTGTTGTTGTTGTTATGTGCTGTCAAGTTGGACCCAACTCATAGTGACCCCTCCTTGGATTTCCGAGGCAGTATCACTATGGAAGTAGATTGCCCCATCTTCCTTCCAAGGAGTGGCTACTAGTAAAAAGCTAAAATTTAAAAGTGACAATATCTAGTGATGATGACAATATGGAATAACTGAAAGTAATATATCACAGATGGGAGTTTAAAATAGTAATACTCTGAAAAGTTGTTAGGTAGGCACTTTCTAATAAAGAAAAAAAAAACTACTCTATGACTTACAAAATCCACACATACATATATATGTAAAATAAGTGCATATGAATACAGAAAAGATGAAGAATGTCCATAAACAGGAGAATGAATAAACCAATTGCAATATATCTATACATCATTGAAAAGCAAACAAATGATAGCTTCAACAATATGGATGTACCTCACGATTTTATATTGAGTGAATGAAATCAATCATTAAAATACCTACCTACATAATTTCATTTATATGAAGTTAAGAATAAGTAAAACTAATTCATGGTAATAAAAATTATAGTGATTACTCCTGAGACACAGAGTAGTGACTGGGAATGTGTATAAGGGAACTTTCTAGTGAATGGAAATATTTTAAACTTGATCCTAATGGTGTTTAGTAGGTGCATATATATGCAAAAATTCAATAAGGAATACACTTCAGATTTTTGCATTTTAGTGTATTCAAATTATACTTTAACTTAAATAAATAAAGTCAATTCATGTCATTTACCACATTAAAAAATAAAAGATAAAAATCATATTATTGAGGTTCCTGGTTCAAGATGGCTGAATAGGCAGATACAACAAAGACTCAAAACAAGGGGAATGCTATAGTTGACAATCCTAGATCCCAGTTCTTCAAAGGAAAGGATAAAGAAGTTGATCGAATACCAATGAGAGGAAGAGACTGAACAAAAACAGTCAACAAGGAGCAGTAAGTTTCTTCTAAGTTGTACAGTATGGCCATTTGGAATTATTGCAAGCAGTGTTCTAATTGAAGCAGGAACCAGATAACTGGCTCCACTTGCGCAGGACAATACCAACTACCCACATCAGTGATCAAGGGACCAGACAGGTGTGTCCTCCCCCCTTAACTTGTACAACTTTCTGTTTACCAGAGAGGCAGCCCTCCCCATCCCCACCTACCTGGTGGCCAGTCAAACTACCTCCACTGCCAGTGCTGGGCAACTTCTCTTTTTCACTCTGCTTAGTTCTTCCGTCCTTCAGTCTTCCTCCAAAGAGTGGGAGAACCTTCCCTGCTGCCCACACAGTCAGCAGCAGCCGTCCCTGCCCTCCCTGGTCAGAAGTGTGAACTCTTGCAGAACAAGTGCTATGTTCCTGCCCAGGTCTGTTTTGTGGCAGTTGCTTTCAATAGTACTGTGCTGCTTTTTTAAATTATTATTTCTTCCTTTTTTCTCTTTTGTCTTTCTTCTTAGTTCTTCTCTTCTCTTCTCCTTGTTTTCCTATTCTTTATTTTCTTTTGTTTCTTCCTTTTCATTCTACTTTTTTCCCCCTCTTTTCTCTCTTTTTGTCCCTGACTATGCCTCTGTGGCCAGCAGCACCTGACCCTACCCCTCCATGAACAGTGGTGTGCGCTCTCCTGGGGTGAGCCCCAAATTGCTCCTACAGCTACACTTGGCAGCTAACACTTGCACCAGTTTTGTTTTCTCTTCTTCTTGTTCTCCCCATATTTCTAGCCCTTCCCTCTTCCCCTCTTTTTTCTTCCCCTTTTTAATTTTTCTCTCACTTCCCTCCACTATTGTTTTTCTTTTCCCTATTCAGCCTTTTTTTTTCTGATCTAGCTAAGTGAGTACCTTGCCCCCACCACCTTTACATTCCATAGTGCCACCCTTGACCCTCTGTATTTGATGGTGCATGTACCCATAGAGTGAGTGCCATACTTCCACTGCAGGCATGTTTGGTGGCTATCACTTGTGCTAGTATTATGCCTCATTTGTCTCTTGCATTTTATTTGTTACTTTTCTTCTTTTTTCTTTCTTTTTTTTTAATTTTTGGTGGTGGTTGTTGCTTGTTTTTCTTCTTTTTCTCTT
>NW_006921619.1:3524260-3525428 GCF_000298275.1 Orycteropus afer afer
AGCACTGTCTCTTTGAATATCCAAAATAATCAAGCTACTTTTTAAACCTTCAAAATGGCGGCGCTCTCTGGACTGGCAAAAGTCCACAGCTCAAGCCCACCTTTCTCTTCACCTTCTCCGTTTGTTCCCCAGTCACCATGCACAGTTCTCCGTGCAGTCCCTGGCTAGCAGGGTGAGTTTTAGGTTAATCCTTAAGTCCTACCACCACAGGAATCTGCGAGAGCACTGTTTCTTTAAATATCCAAAATAGTCAAGCTGCTTTTTAAACCTATAAAATGGCGGCACCCTCTGGATCAGCAAAAGTCCACAGCTCAGCCCACCTTTCTCTTCACTTTCTCCGTTTGTTCCCCAGCCACCGTGCACAGTCCTCCGTGCCGTTCCTGACTAGCAGGGTGATTTTTAGGTTAATTCTTAGGTCCTACCACCACTTGGGATTCTCCAAGCCATCTGCCGCTACCAGACTGCAGCTCCATGTGTCTCCTTTTTTGGTATTTTCATGCAAATTCTTCTGCTAATTGGGGTTTAGTCCACTTTTGTATCCTTCCCTTCAAGGCTCAGGGGTCCAAGATTATCTTCTGTGTCTGCGTTAATTGGTTTCCCTTTTCTTTGTTGAAGAGGGTCTGTGCAGTCCTCCAGCTTGCCAGAACCTCTCCCCCCTTTGTTAAAGTTCTCATTTTCTTTTGTTGTTCCTCTCCCCTCCCATGTCCCCATCTTTTTTTTCTTTCTTTCTATCTTCCCCCCACACCAGGGAGTCAGTGACCCTATCCAACCACATACACCCACACCTGCTGCCCCACCCACTGGGCAAGTGCCACCACCCACTCTAGCACTAATGGACTAACAACAGGTGGTGGCCAACATCTATCTAGCCTTCCCTCAGTTGCTGTGCACTATCAATGACCAGAGACATGTGTCCACACTCCCACTTGCTACCAAATCTACCCAGAGACAGGTGGTTAGTGCCCAAGTGCTGCCAAATTAGTGACCAGAGTAACATGACTGCTTTGTTGCCCAGTTATATTAAAACAGAAAAAAATTTAAAAAATCAATTTGAAGCAAGCCAACATGCAATCAACAAATTAATACAATAACACTACAATATCTTGAGAGCTCTGGTAGCATAGTGGCTAAGGCACCCGACTGCTAACCAGAAGGCTGGTGGTTCAAG
>NW_006921619.1:3525993-3547938 GCF_000298275.1 Orycteropus afer afer
TTTCAGAAATGGAGAACACATTGGAAAGACAGAAGAGTAGAATTGAATCAATGGAACAAAGAATTAGCAAGTTTGAAGACAAATCTCTCAATGCCAATCTGTTGAAGGAACAATCAGATAAAAGAACAATAACAACAACAAAAAAGTGAAGAAAGCTTAAGATTCATTTGAGACACCATCAAACAGAATAACTTATGTGTGACTAGAATTCCAGAACAGGAAGAGAGGGATTGGGGGGGAGAAAATTGTCAAAGATTTGTTGGAAGAAAACTTCTCAAACATCATTAAAGATGAGAAGATATACATTCAATAAGATCAACAAACTCCAAATAGGATAGAAACCAAAAGAAAATCACCAAGACATATCATAAGGAAAATATGCAAAGATAAAGAAAAAGAAAGAATCCTGAAAGCAGCTCAGGAAAAATGAAAAGTCACATACAAAGGAAAACCAATAAGACTAAGCTCTAATTTCTTGGCAGAAACTACACATGTAAGAAGGCAATGCAATAGCATATAAAATGCTGAAAGAAAAGAATTGTCAACCAAGAAAATATAGGAGCTCTGGTGGCATAGTGACTAAGGCATTGAACTGCTAACCGGAAGGCTGACAGTTCAAACCTACCAGCCATTCCTCAGAAGGAAGAATGATATATATCCACCAAATCGTGTCTCAAATATGGTGATGAAATCAGGACATTCCCAGATGAATAGCAATTAAGAGGTTTTCAAAAACCAGATCAACTTTATGAGAAATACTAAAGAACAAAATACTTTGTCCTTCAGACAAAGGACTACCAATGGCAGACAACAACTGGAGATTAAAATGTGTGGCAATATCACCTGGAAATCAACCGAGATACAGAAGTATCAAAAATAAAATAAACCTACAAGATGAAAAAAAGTGAAACAGAGATGCCAATTTGTAAATGATGATAATTACCAAGCAAAAAAGAGAGAATAAATACTGTAATTGCAAAGTTTCCAAATGGAGAAGAAGTCAAGACAATATTAAAGTAGAATGATCTGCTTTAAACCTAGGAAGATAGTGTAGCCTCAAAGAAAATTAGTTAGCCTTCTCATTAAAATAAAAAAAAAAGAAGAAAATCATAAAATCTAAGTATAGTAGCAATGAAGGAAATGATAAGAAAATCTATAAACAAAATGAGATATGAGCCCAGCACAGAAAAACATATGGAACAAAGAAACCATCAACACCACACATACACATACAAAACAAAGCAACATTGCAGCAGTAATTCATACCTGTTAATAATTATCTTGAATGTTAATGGATTAAATGCACCAACCAACAGACAGAGAGTAGCAGAATAGATAAGAAAATATGACTCATCAATATGCTGTCAAAAATAAGCTAAAAATCAAAGGATGGAAAAACATATATCAAGCAAATGGCAACCAAAATGGAGCAGGAGTCACAACATTAATTTCTGTTAAAAGAGGCTTTAAGGCAAAAACCAGGAAAAGAGACAAGGAAGGATATTATATAATGATTACAGAGTCAATTGAACAAGAAAACATAACCATAATAAATATCTATGCATTCAGTGAAATAGTCCCAAAGTACATAAACCAAATTTTTAAAAAACTGAAAGAAGAAACACACAACTCCATAGTAATAGTGGAAGATTTTAATACACCACTTTTGATGAATGACAGAACAACTAGAAAGAAACTTATCAAAGATACAGAAGATCTCAACAATGCAATCGACCAACTAGACATAATAGATATACACAGAGAACAGCACAATATACATTCTTTCCCAGTGCACATAGAATTTTCTCCAGAATATACCATATTTTAGGCAATAAAGCAAGTCTCAAATAATTAAAAAACATTGAAATACTTACTATAAAGCATCTTCTCAGATAACAATGCTATAAAACTAGAAATGAACTACAGGAACATAAGAAAAAAAAAGTCAGGTACATGAGTAATCAAACTACTGGGTAATAGAAGAAATTAAAAATGCAATGAAAAAATTCCTTGAATCAAACAGGAATGAAAACATAACATATCAAAATCTTTGGGACACAACAAAAGCTGTGCTTAGAAGACAATTTATAGCAATCAATGCACACATCAAAAAGAAGAAACACTCAAAATCAACACCTTAACCTAACATCTTCACCTATTAGAAAAAGAACACCAAAAAAAAAAGCTTGCAGTCACCAGAAGAAAAGAAATAATAAAAATTAGAGCAGAAAAAAATGAAACAGAAAAACAATACAAAGAATCAACAAGACTGAAAATTAGTTCTTGAAAGGATTAATAAAATTGGAAAATCAATGAAAAATTTATCAAAGGAAAAGAAGAAGGTGCAAATGACACAAATAAGAAATGAAATAGGCAATGTCACAGCAGAACCTACTGAAATTAAAAGGATAATAACAGAATACTACGAAGAACTGTACTCTTACAAATTTGAAAACCTAGAGGAAATGGACAGATTTCTAGAAACACACTACCTACCCAAACTAACACAATCTGAGGTAGAAAATTTGAACAGACCCATCACAGAATAAGAAATTGAACAAGTCATTAAAAAAAAAAAAAAAAAAAAACCTACCAACAAAAAACGTACTACCCTGGATGGCTTCACTGGTGAATTTTACTAACCATTCAGAGAATAGCTGACACCAATACTATTCAAATTATTTCAAGAACAAAGAAAATTACTAAATTCATTCTATGAAGCAAGCATAACCCTGATACCAAAACCAGGCAAAGACATCACTAAAAATGAAAATTACAAATCAATATCCCTCATGAACATCCATGCAAAAATACTCAACACAATACTAGTCAACAGACTCCAACAACATATCAAAAAAATAATACATATCAGCTATGCAAGGATGGTTCAACATTAGAAAAACAATCAGGGTAATCCACCACATAAATAAAACAAATGAAAAGAACCTCATGGTTCTATCTATTGATACAGAAAAGGCATTTGACAAAATCTAACACACATTCTTGATAAAAACACACAGCAAAATAGGAATAAAAGGAAAATTCCTCAACAAAATGAAGGGGGTATATACAAAATCAACAGCCAGTATTATTCTCAATGGAGAGAGACTAAAAACATTCATCTTATGAATGGGAACCAGAAAAGGATGCCCTTTACTACCACTTCTATTCAATATAATATTCAGTATAGTATAGGAGTTCCTAGTCAGAGCAATAAGGCAAGAGAGGGACATGAAAAGTACACAAATTGGCAAAGAAGAAGTAAACTTACCTCTTTTTGCTGATGATATGATTATATACCTAGAAAAATCCTAGAGATGCAATAAGAAAACTACAGGAACTGATAGAAGACTTCAGCAAAATGGCAGGATAAAAGATCAACATACAATAATCAGTAGGATTTCTGAAAAGGAAAATACAACCATTTTTAATAGCCATCTAAAAGATGAAGCACCTAGGAATAAATCAAACCAGAACACAAAAGATCTATACAAAAAGAGAGAGAGAGAGAGAGAGAGAGAGAGACTTATAAATGGAAGAATATACCATGCTCATGGATAGGAAGACTTAACATTGTAAAAATGGCAATATTACCCAAAGTAATCTACAGCTATAAAGCAATCCCAATCCAGATTCCATTATCATTCTATAAAGAGATGGAAAAGCTAATCACTAACTTTATATGGAAAGAATAGAGACCTCAGATAAGCAAAGCACTACGAAAAAAGAAGAATGAAGAAGGAGGCCTCACACTCTCCATCTCAAAACCTACAGCCACATAGTCAAAACAGCCTGGTAGCCTAGACCAATGGAACAGAATCGAGAATCCAGAAGTAAATCTTTCCACCTACGGAAAGCTGATCTTTGACAAAGGGCCGGAACCAATTAAATGGGGAAAAGATAGTCTCTTTAACAAATGATGCTGGCCAATACTGGATATTCATTTGCAGAAAAATGAAACAGGATCAATATCTCACACCATTTACAAAAACTAACTCAAGATGTATCAAAGACCTAAAAGTGAAACCTAAAACCATAAAGAACTTCAAAGGAAAATTAGAGGCAAACTTAGAAACCCTAACACATGGCATAAAAACACTATCAAACATAACTAAAAATGCACAAACACTAGAAGACAAAGTAGAGGACTGGGACCTACTAAAAATTAGACACTTATACATATCAAAAGATTTCACCAAAAGAGTGAAAAGAGAACCCACAGACACGGGATAAAATTTTGGCAATGACATATTGGACAAGGGGCTAATCTACAAAATTTAAGGAAAACTTCAATATCTCAACAACAACAACAAAAAGATAAGCAATCCAATTTAAAAAAATGGGCAGAGAACATGAACACCAAAGACGTTCAGGCAGCTAAGAAACTGATGAAGAAATGCTCGCGATCATTACCCACTCCCATAAAAAACCCATTGCCCTCGAGTTGGACCCGACTCATAGCGACCCCTCCTTGGGTTTCTGAGGCAGTATCACTACGAAGTAGATTGCCCAGCCTTCCTTCCGAGGAGTGGCTGGTAGGTTTGAACTGCCAGCCTTCTGGTTAGCAATCAAATGCCTTAGGCATTATGCCACCAGATCTCCCCATTACCCACTAGAGAGATCCAATTCAAAACAATAATGGATATTATCTTACCTCAGCTTTAACAGCAAACTTTAAAAAACAAGAAAACAAATCCTGGTGAAGGTATTATGAAGAGAGTGGAACCCTCATACACTGCTGATGGGACTGTAAAATGGTAAAACCACTGTGGAAAGTAGTATGTCACATCCTTTAAAAATTGGAACTATAAATACTGAATGATCCAGCAATCCCATTGTTGTTATTAGGTGCCATCAAGTCAATTCCGACTCAAGGTCACCTTATGTACAACAGAACAAAACACTGCCTGGGCCTGCACCAGCCTCACAATCCTTATACAAAGTCCGTTCTGACACATTGTGAATGTGTGTAAACAGAACAAAACATTCCCAGACCTGTGCCATCTTCACAATCCTTGCTATGCTTGAGCCCATCATTACAGCCACTGTGTCAGTCCATATTATTGAGGGTCTTCCCCTTTTTTGCTGACTCTCTATTTTACCAAGCATTCTATCCTTCTCCAGGGACTGGTCCCTTCTGACAATATCACCAAATTAGGTGAGATGAAATCTGGCCATTCTCACTTCTAAGGAGCAATCCGGTGGCACTTCTTCCAGGATAGATTTTTTCATGCTTCTTACAATCCATGGCATTTTCAATATTCTTTGCCATCATCATAATTCAAAGGCATCAATTCTTCTTCAGTCTTTTCTTATTCATTGTGCAACTTTCACATGCATATGAGGTGATTGAAAATACCACAGCTTGGTTTAAGTGCTCCTTAGTCTTCAAAGTGACATCTTTGCTCTTTAACACTTTAAATTGGTCTTTTGCAGCACACTTGCCCAGTTCAATACAATATCTGATTTCTTGACTGCTGCTTTCATGGGTTTTGATTGTGGATCCAAGTAAAATGAAACTTTGTCCAACTTCAATCTTTTCTCCATTTATCATTATGTCGCTTATTGGTCCAGTTGTGAGGATTTTTGTTTTTTTAACATTGAGGTGCAATCCATATTGAACACTGAAGTCTTTGATCTTCGTTAGTAAGTACTTCAAGTCATCTTCACTTTCAGCAAACAAGGTATTGTCATCTGCATATCTCAGGTTGTTAATGATTCTTTCTCTAATTCTGATGCTGCATTCTTCTTCATATTGTCCACTTTCTTGGATTATTTGCTCAGCATACAGATGGAATAAGTACAGTGAAAGGATACAAGCCTGATGCACACCCTTCCTGATTTTAAACATTGCAGTATCCCCTACTTCTGATTGAATGACAGCCTCTTGGTCTATGTACAGGTTCTTCATGAATGCAATGAACTCTTCTGGCAATCCCATTCTTTGCAATGGTATTCATAATGTATTTTGCCTAAAACACATTACCTCTATCCACTGAAAACACATAGAAACAAGGACTAATTCAGAATCAATAAGACTCCTCGCTCCACATGGTGGTCTTTAGATATTGCTTCCCAGTAAAAGAAACAAGGGTTCCTTGAAAAAATATCTGATTCAAGTGTTGGTCAGGGAACATGCAACATCTTGTCAAACCAGAAACCAAGGAAGATGCTAAAGACTATTAGGATTGTTTCAAATGGACCCAACAGCCACCTTGAAAGGGAACCCATCAGCTAAAGATAAAATAATTTGAGCAGCAATAAGAATAATATCTGAAATGGATTAAAACACATCAAGTATGTTTGAATTCATGAACTTATAATGATACTTATAAGAAATAATTTATTACTTTGGAAAATGTTAAAGAACTAAGTCATTGTGACAGCTGGTTAAGAAAGGAAAATAAGTATTTGTTCTGCCTTTATTACATGAATTGTATCTCAAGGTAAATAAATAGCTATATTTAGAGAGGCTTAAAATTTCTTTTTTAAAGTGTTAAAAAGCAAATATGTCATTTTGAGGACTCAAGTGTACCTGACCCAAGCCATGGTATTTTCAATCACATTATATGCATGTAAAAGCTGGGCAGTGAATAATGAGAAGACCAAAGAACTGATGCCGTGAATTAAGGTATGGGAAAAGAATATTAACTATAACATGGGCTGCCAGAACAAGAAACAAATCAGACTTGGAAGAAGTACAGCCAGAATGCTCCTTAAGAGCAAGGATGACAAGAATTCATCTCATGTACTTTAGACGTGTTATCAAAGGACAAATCCCTGGAGGACATTAAAGTATAGGGTCAGCATAAAAGAGGCAGACATTCACTGAGAAGGACTGACCCAGTGACTGCAATGGAAGCATGGCAACAATTGTGAGGACGGCACAGGACTGGACAGTGTTTTTTTTCTCTTGTACATAGGGTTGCTATAATTTGGAGCTGACTCAATGGCACCCACCAAACACAACAAAAATCTAGAATGTCTCTACAGAAGTATTCAAGCTAGTAAATGAAGAAAAAAATAATAGAATAGTAGAATTTTGCAACTCCTAATGAATTAGTAGATCTAGGCAATGACCATTAATGGCTATTAACATCTCAAAATGAGAGACAACCAGACATTATATGTCTCCTGATGGATGTGCACATGCCATTTATGAAGGATGCTCACAAGCCTGAATTTGACCAAATCTTTTTACCAAAACTATTATAAATTTATGGAAAATAAAGAGACAGGAAAATATCCTAAGCAATACCAAGAGGATATAAATACCAAAATCCACAGACTAAAAACTCTGCCAAACAACCTTAACAAATAAACTACCAAAAAAAAAAAAAAAAAAAAACCCAAACTCACTGCCATCAAGTCGGATCTGACTCATAGTGACCCCCCCTTGGGTGTCCGAGTCAGTATCATTATGGAAGTAGATTGCCCAAATTTCCTTCTGGGGAGTGGCTGCTGGGTTTGAACTGCCAGCCTTCTGGTTAGCAGTCAAATGCCTTAGGCACTACGCTACCAGAGCTCCTACAAATAAACTACAGGAAAGAATAAAAGGGGGTACTGTGTAGTTTAAAATCAGGAAAGTGTGTGTCAGGATAGTATTCTTTCATCATACTCATTCAATCTGTATGCAAGGAAACAATAAAAAATGATCTATTAAAAATGCCAAATGCATGCATACCAAATTGGGGCTATCTTTGGATGGACAGATTAAAAATATTTTTTTCTTAGTGATTTTCTGTGCTTTGCAAATTTTCTGTATTGTGTACATAGGTTATTTTTATAATTTGAATTTTAAAGGAGTCTAATAAAAGAAAAACCAGCTCTGCCAAAATGGTGTCCATACTGATACCTGTCATTAGTCTGTCTATGTGATTTGAGAAGGACTGTTTTCTTTCTCTTTTTGAAATTATGTCTTTCCTACTTTTTTCATTAAAATACCATTTTGAATAAAATGACAAAGATAAAAGATGGTAATTTAAATTGTATTGGCTTGAAAAAAATAGAAAATTGGTAATTCTATGCCAATACCATTGTTTAAAAATATTTTTATAGGTCTGTGAGACCCACAAGTCTGGGAACGGCCAAATATTTCATAATTTTCCATTGAACTCTCATCAGTGTATCTTAAGCACACGTGCTGAGAATCTTTCCTTGTTCTTCACACTGGCCTTTATTTGTGTTTCATCTAGATTGTATTGTCATCCCTGCTCTAAATCAGCTAAGGGATCATCGTCATGGAGTTAGATGATTTAACAACCTACCTCTGAAGTTAGCATTTCTCTCTAGTCCCCTATGCTGAACAATCAGAGCAATTATTTCAAAATATTCTCCTTGCTCTATTTATATATATCTGTGTATTACTTTCTGTTTTAATTGAACTAATTCAACACTTGACATATTTCATATGTGGTGTTCAGTGTTCCATGTGAAGAGCCAGAACTACCATACATGTGTGTAATTTGATTCTTTTCTTCAAAAAAGAATCATCCTGTTCTCTTTATGAAATTTTATCTAGGTCCCATGATTTTTTTCTTCTTCATCTAAAAAGTCCATTTCAAATCTAGGTCTTCTTCAGTGTGTGTGTACCTTGCCTTCCTGAACTGATGTATAGTAATAATAATAATAACAACAACAATAGCATGAGATGATATGTAAATGATTAATTTAAGCTGAGTTCTTTGTACTGAAGTAAGTTACTCTTTTAGAATATTGTATGAAGACAAATCATAACTAGAATCAATTGAGATGTTGATAAAGGTATCTATAATTATAAAAGGTATTCCAGAAAGAATTTTTTAAAAAACAGAGTAATTGGTATTCTGCACAGAAATCTCATACGTATGTGTATTGCAAATATGTACCTTGAATACTTAACATAGCATTGATTATAGTGCATTGAGAGCCTTAATCAAATAATCCTATAAAGATAACAAATTCTGCTGACAGGTAAGTTTGCCAGATGGGGAAAGGTGAGGGTAGGGTAGGCCTGAAGGCAGCCCAGGCCCCAGGTGACACGTGGTACCTAAAGTGCTTGACAGCAGATGAAAGATGGTAGTCCCTGCAAGCTGGGGCATGTGGTCCACTCAGGAGTAACAAGGAGCTTCTACAAGTGCAGAGAGCCAGGAGGATAATAAATAGGTAATATTTAGAAGTCTGTCACACCGTAGGGCTTAAGCGAAGAATTTTAGGGAAGCAGAATAAAAGAAAGGGAACATAAGGAGCTGGATTTGAATTTTGTCACTACCATTTTTGGTTGTGTGGCTTTGGATAAATTCTTTAGCTCCACTGAGCCCTAGTTTCCTTGTTTGTAAATTGAGGAAAACAATATCAGCCTTTCAAGTGGATGGAAAAATTAAAGGCAGTATAGATGAAGGGACTGGCCCTTAGTGGGCACTGAAGAGAAAATAGATTATTATTCCTGGAGGTAAAACTGGTTGAAGCAATGCAGACTCTCATTCTGGAGCAATCATGGGATAGACAGATTGTCAGCACTGGGACTGAATGCAAGGAATAAGGTATCATCACCAAGGCACTGGGTAAAACTAGGCTGGCTGCAAAGATGGCCTGATGATGAAAGTCCTTCCTTGGATAGCTGACAAATGAAGGTCTAAGTGTATGTGCATGTGTGTTTGCACAGGAGTGTGGTGTTTGCATGTATGTGTGTGCACACACATAAGAGGGAGGAGAATACGGGCTGCAAGTATAAGACTAAAAGAAAAGACATGAATGGGCCTATAGAATCTCTATTATGCCTTATTGGGTGTATTGAGACACTATTAAACAACTCTAGGATCATTCCATTGGAGCAAAGAGCACTTCCTTAGGAATCAGACACATCTGAATGTGCATCTAGGACTCTCACTAGGAGCTTTGAGACTCTCAATTTATTTAACCAATATGAGCCCAAATTTCCTTACCTAGAAATGGCTTTCCCTTAACTTCCAGGCTCTATCTTCTCAGCCACTGTTTTATATATAGGTCATGTGTTTTATGTGAGGAGCTCTGGTGGTCTAGTGCCTAAGGTATTTGATTGCTAACCAGAAGATGTGGTACATGTTTCAAAATCTAAATTCTGTAAAGTTTTACTTTAGGCTTTCATGGAAACCAAACCCATTGCTATTGAGTCAATTGTGACATATAACGTCCCTATAGGACAGAGTAGAACTGCCCCATAGGGTTTCTAAGGCTGTAGTCTTTATGGGAATAGACAGCCTCATCTTTTTCCTGTAGAGCAGCTGGTGGGTTGGAACGACAGACCTTTTAGTTGGCAGCTGAGTGCTCAGCCACTGCACCACCAGGGAGCCTTTTCATGAAAACACATACTTCTATTCCTTCCTTATTGGGGATATCCATGGTTATATAGTCAAAATTTCCTTTTGGAGAGCTTCTCACCAGGAAAAGAATATCTGTGACATATTGGGAATATAAAATTTAAGAATACATTATACGGGCAAACAACCTAATACATGATTAGATGCACGTAACAGTCAAGCACTCTCCCCACTGGATCTCAAACCACAAGGGTCACGCCTCTGTCTTTTCTGAACACTTTGAAATCTGGCTCTCTAAACCCTACATTTTGTTAGACATTTCTTTCTTTGACTAGTAAGCATACACTCCACTTACTTCTCCCATGGTTCTGGTCACTTCCATTTCATCAACTCTTTCCCTTTGGTTTCCTTCATCTTCTCATTTAAATTAATAAAACAGTTGCTCTATTTGTAATTAACGAGGAAAAAGTCAACTTACAGGTTTTCAAAATACATATTTTTAGAGACAATATTATTATTACTGGGATTGAATGACTGAGTTTCTGGTAGAGAATTCAAAGAAATCCCCAATTTGGGAATAAATAGAGCTAGTCCTAGGAAGTCAGGCATTGATGGTAGAATGTAGAATTCTCACCTTCCATGTGGGAGACCCAAGTTCCATTCTCAGCCAATGCACCTTACATGCGGCCACCACCCATCTGTCAGTAGAAGCTTTCATGCTGCTATGATGCTAAACAGGTTTTAGCAGAATTTCCAGACTAAGACAAACTAGAAAGAAAGGCCTGGTGATCTACTAGCAAAAATCAGCCAGGGAAAACCCTATGGACCACAATGGTCTAGTCCCCAACCAATCACGGGGATGGCACAGGACTAGGCAGTGTCTTGTTCTGTTGTGCGTGTGGCCGACTCTGTAGCAGCTAACAACAACAACAGTCATAGGAAAGGTATTCAGAGTATTGTATTTTAGCCATAGCATTGAGAAAGCAGTAAATGCTACCTTAATCCCAACTTCCTCATCCTATCTCTCCAGTGAATTTCTTGTCATCATAGGCCATCCTTCATGCAATCCAGGTTTCTGTATGTCACACACTAGAATGAAACAAAGGCCAGCCAAATGCCATAAACCACCCAGAAGCCTCTTTGCTCCTCTAAGGAGACCAACAAATCTATTCTTACTGGTATTCCTTTCCACCTTTATAAACACTGGTTAGTCTTCCATGGCCATTTAAGAGACTTTTATATGGTTTTTGAAATGCTCTCTAGCCATATTGCTTTTATCTTTTTTTTTTTTTTTTCTTTATTGATTTTTTTCCTTAAGACTTTAATTTACTCTTCTGCAGTTGCTACAATCAAGAGAGAAATTCTGCAGATCACATAGAGATAACATTCTAACCTAGACTGGGTCACACGCATCTCATATAAGAACACCAGCTTCCTGCAGATAACTCGTCCTTTCCTGCTTTTCAAGCCCTTTTGGACTCTCTTTTCATTTTTTTTCCCTTTCCCTTAGTATCTGAGACTTAAGCTTTCTTCAGTCTTATTCTTCACGCTGAGCTCATCTGAAATGTACCAATAATTGCTACCAAGCTAAATCTGGTTTCAACATTCTGAAAATTCCTTGTTGAAATCCTGGAATAGGAATCTGATCATTTCTGCTGGTTAAAGTGACATTTGGAATGTAGCTTTACCATGACACTGGAGTGTATGCGTAGATAATTCTTGGGTGGGTTTAGTTACATTTCTAAGAGGTACAGATACATGAAATTTAGATAAATGTTTCAACAAAGCACCACTTAATTTGATTAAAGCCTCACCTAGGTGCAAGGTTTTTTTTTGTTTTTTTTTTTTAATCATGTAGTGGCTAAACCTTTAAATAGTTTAAGAATCTGTTGAAAAAATATCTTTAGTTTTGACTGTTCATAGACTATATCCTGGATGTACTGGGAGAATGATAGCTTAATCCCCTTTATATTCTAGATGCTGGATCTCTTCAATTCATTAAATATCCTCAGTTTCTACAATGTGTGAGGCACTCTGTGACATTTTGACTATAGAAGTACAGTCTCAAGTCACAATCAACATATATGTATTAAAATATGTGAACAAATGAATGGCAATGTAAGAAATATACAATTGAAGTCTGACTGACTCTATCTGGGGAAAAAGCAAGTAGTCAGAGAAGGCTACCTGAGGAAGGTGACATTTGCTATTTTAGGTTAAAATATCTTCAAGTGAGACAATGTGTTCCTGTACAAATTCTGCCTTTAACCCTTAGGCTGAGGTCTGCATTAATATTAAAGTAACATTAAATTACTTATAGTCTTGCCATTTACAAGATACTGGCAACATTTCAGGTCCCTGGGTGTTGTAAACGGTTTGCTATTAGCTACTAATCAAAAGGTTGGCAGTTCAAATACACCAAGCAGAGCCCCAGAAGAAAGGCTAGTGATCTGCTTCTGAAAGATTAGTCAAGAAAACTCTGTGGAGCACACAGAGTGAAAACTATAACACATGGGTTTGCCATGAGTTAGAATCAACTTGACAGCAACAAGTTTGTTCTGTTTGCTTGTTTTTTGACACAGTTTCACAACTTATCCCAATAGTTCTCCTGAAATCACTGAATATTAGAGATAAGAGGGACATAATTCATGTCTGTAAAGAAGGTAAAGTAAGGCTTCCATTTCTTCCTCTTGGTATCCTCTTTCTTTGCCTATCCCACTAGCATCAATCTTACATCCTGATCTGGCCACTCCCTGATAAAGGGAGTGCCAATTGCTAAGTAAAGGGTTAACTTCTAACCTTTATATTAAGTTTTCATTTTAACTGAGCAGTAGGAAGACCAAAATGCCTAAGAAATGCAAAACAGTACAGCTAGAGTGGTGGAATGATTGACAGTGGGGTTGACATTTAGAGAGCAGAGAGCCATCTGGGCCACTTGTACAGATCAAAAACTATTGGAAGCCATGGCATAAAATTAGTCATTGGGATAAACATCTCCACTCCAACTTGATGGTAACACTAATTTTTCTCAAGGTCACACAGCCAAAGATAGAGTTGGCAGGAATCCAAGTCTCTTAGTTTCTCTGTTTCTAGCTCATTCTATTAGACCATCGCACTTTCCTCTTAGCATTTATTATTAATTAATTCTATTAATTAAGAGTTCAATTAATAATGACACACCTGTGCAGTGATTTATAATTTATACTATTTTTGTATGATCTCTTTTAATCCCCAAAACAAGCAAGTGAGGGAACTGAGCCACTGAGGGGTTAAAAGACACCCCAAATCACGCAGTTGGTGAGTGGTAGAGCTGGTTGGTGCCAGTGTGGCATGGAAGGGTCCAGGGTCTGTGATACTGTCATGCCCTCCTCTGCCAGAGGAGATGCCGTGGTTCTGTTTGAGACCAGCACCTGTCCTCTGTGTGTACAGCCGAAGAGTCCAACGGTGAAGACAGAGGCAGCTCTTCTTTGGTTAAGGATATGAAAATAGGGCTAGGGCAAGACTTTGCCCCAAGGCTCTCAACGTTCATTTAGAGAACAGCATAGTATTTCTGAAGGCCAGGCATTGTGATTTTTTGGTTTGTAGAAAGCGTACAGAGCATGTTGGATTTTTATGACCCCGAAACAGGAAGCATGCAATACCCACTGCAACCAACAAGTTCCAAGGGACAGGGCCCCCAGTGCCTTTGAACACAACAAAATGCTATCCCTGCCATACTTCCTTGAGTGATATTAGTGGACTTTTTGCGTGATTCTGAGGCGGAGTCAACTAATGGCGTAAGAGTTGGCAATAGCTCCACTTCATAGATGGTGTTCAATTAGGAATCATGACTGGTGGCTTCACGCGATTGGAGAAAAAAAGGGGAGGGAGAGCCGAGGAGAGGAGGAGGAGCCGCCGGCAGAAGTCCAAGTTCCGCGGCCCTGGCCCCACGGAACTTTGGAAACAAGAATCAGGCTTGGGCTGCACAGGTTCCAAGTCACAGGGCTTCCATGGCTGGCAAGCGTCGAGCCGGAAATTCAGTTGAATAGAGCTCTAAATGTTTTTTTGTTTGACATTCATGCTTAACAGAAAATGATGAATCCATTAGCAACTCCTTCCGTTGCCAAAAGAAACAGACTTGCACTTGTAGATTGCTTTCATTCGGCACTATCAAGCCGCTGCATGCGTTGTGTTCACAAAGCTGACAGTCATCTATCATTTTTAAATGGGTTTAGAGGTACAGTCTTCTTTGTCTGAAGTGTGTGGATGTGTCAGCGTGAATGCGACTCATTAAAACAGACTGACCCAAACAGTTTAAATAGGATGCACAGTAGGGGGAAAATGTTTTATTTGAGGTTTGTTTGGAATTATTTTGAAGTTTGTCACTAATTTTGAAAAACAATGGGCTCATTTCCTAACTTCTTTTTCTTCCCCGAGATGTGTTGGGGGAACAAATAGCTGTATTATTCACTGTCTCAAAAAAAAAAAAAAAAAAAAAAGCTTGTTTGGAAATGAAGAAAGATTCTATGATTATGAAATTTAAAGCATTCCCTTGTGCTCTAGAATATTTCACATACTTAAATGTCTTCAGGATACTCCCTCCTCTAAGTTTCTCCCTCTCTCTCCTCAGCCCCTTACCCACAGTCCATAAATGACATCTTTGAAGATAATATTTGGATCCATTTTTCATCTCAATCAGCCCCTCAAGAAATGCCTTTTGAAGTCAATGATTTAGCATATGGATTAAATCTTCTATAAAATGGGTTTAAAGATTAAGACAAAAGCACCAGATCATATGCATCTGGGTTCTCCAGGACGTTGTTTTGTTTTAAACGCTTCAAGATGTTCAATAAAAATAAAATTGAATATGGTCAAACTCATCCCTAATGTGGGCTGGGCCTTCAACTGATTTCCCAGTCTTTCTCTCTCTTTGGGGTCCCACATTGATATTAAGTTCTTAAACCAAAGATAGAAGTACAAATAGCAGAAATTAAGAACCAAGATCTACTCATGTCAATGAAGACAAATGCAGTTTGTCAAGATTGTCATTGTAACTAGTATTATTGATCTTTCAAGTTTTCTATGTAGGTACCAAAAAAGAAAAAAAAACCAAACCAAGCTCACTGCCATCACGTTGATTCCAACTCATAGTGACCTCCATTGGGTTTCCAAGGCCATAAATCTTTACAGAAGCAAATGCTATCTTCAAAGATGTCGTTTCTTTCCGAGGAGCAGCTGGTGGTTTAGGTGGGTACGTTAATAGACATTTAGCACCTATAAGGCGCTGGCACAACTAATCAAAACTGAAATCAGAACAGAGCTCTGGAGACTCCTAGTCAGGGCAGATGTTAACTCATAGATTGCTGTATTGGAGGAGATTCAAAAGTCAGATCCGACTAGAGGGCAGCGAGTTTGGGTTTGGGAAGTGTTGACATCAGGAGTCCCTGACATATGCAATGATTACCACATTCAGCTGCCAACGAAAAGGTTGGAGGTTCCAGTCACCCAGAGGTACCTTGGAAGAAACTCCTGGTGATCTACCTCCAAAAAATTAGCCATTGAAAACTCCATGGAACACAATTCCACTCAGACAAACAAGGGGTTGCCATAAATTGGAATTGATTCAATGTCAACTGGTACTGGTAGTGTTGACATCAGGGAGGCTAGGACAGTGAATACAGGTAGAGGAATAGGTGGGGGCTGAAGGTAGAGGCTATTAATTATCCATTAGAGAAGTAGAGCCCTGATGGCACAGTGGTGAAGTGCTCAGATGCTAATGGAAAGGTTGGTGGTTTAAACCCATGAAAGAATGAAAGAATCATATGGCAGTCTGCTTCTGTAAAGATTTACAGAAGCCTTGGAAACCCTATGGAACAATTCTACTGTGTCCTATAAGGTCACTGTGAGTCAAATTGACTTGATGACAATAGATTTGGATTTTTGGATTTAGAGAAATATTTCAATATTTTTCTACACAGTTGTATCACTATGTATTAGCTGAATTACAGCCAGTTTTTTTCTGTCATTGTATAGATTTCTTGGACTTGGAGAAAACAAAATCAAGAATATCCTCTATGTTTTGGCATTATTCCACAGTCTACCATTCACAAAGAGTGAAATATTAAGTATAATATCATTTAAAAATTATATGAGAATTACATCTTAGTATTCACTCCATTTTATCCAGAAGACTTCCAGATTTTTAGCAGTTTAAGGGATGTTTGTAAAATAAAATATGTAGAATAAGGTTTTTTTTTTTTTAACTTTTATTGTGGTGAAAACATATACAACAAGACATTCACCAAAATAACAACTTCTACATTTATAGCTCAGGGACATTGATGATATTTTTCATGTTGTGCCACCATTACATCCTTTTCAAAATATTCCACCACCATTAGCACAAACTCCATGCCCCGCAAACAAAATCTTCCCCTTTCTGCCTCCCTCCTACCCCCGGTATCCACTAATAATCTTTGATCTCTTTCCCTCTCTCTCTCTCTCTCTCTTTCTCTCTCTCTCTCTCTATATATTTTTTCTCCCAACCTATAGGAATTTAGCCTCCCTTGCCATCCCATCGTAGTGATACTGCCTCGGAAACCCAAGGAGGGGTCGCTATGAGTCGGGTTTGACTCGACGGCACTTAACAACAACAACAAGCCGTCCCATCCTGGGTAAACAACAAAGAAAATTTCCTTCTGTGTATAAATTTTTCCTTGACTTTTTACAATGGTGGACTAATACAATATTTGTCCTTCTGTGACTGACTTATTTTACTCATCATAATGTCCTCTAAGTTCATCTGTAATACGGTGTTTTTCAGATACTACATTATTCTTTAGGGTTGGATAGTATTCCATTGTGCGTATGAACCACAGTTTGTTTATCCATTCCTTGGCTGATGGATGCTTAGGTTTTTTCCATCTCTTTGCTACTGTGAATAGTACTGCAATTACTATGGGTGTGTATATATATATATTCGTGTCCTGACTCTCACTTCTTTAGGATGTTGTTGTTGTTGTTATTGTCATGTGCTGTCAAGTAGGACTCGACTCATAGCGTCCCTCCTTGGGTTTCCGAGGCGATATCACTACAGAAGTAGATTGCCCAACTTTCTTTCTAAGGAGTGGCTGGTGGGTTTGAACCACCAGCCTTCTGGTTAGCAGTCAAGTGCCTTAGGCACTATGCTATCAGAGCTTCTTTAGGATATATACTTAGTAATAGGATTGCTGGATCAAATGGTATTTCTATTTCCAACTGTTTAAGGAATCATCATACAGATTTCCACAGTGGTTGTATCATTTTACAGTCCCACCAACAGTGTATGAGAGTCCCAGTCTCTCCACATCCTCATCAGCATTTGTTTTTTTCTGTCTTGTTGAGCTTTTCTATTAATGCTGGGATGAGATGGTATCTCATAGTTATGTTGATTTGCATCTCTCTAATGGCTAATGATTGCAATCATTTCTTCATATATTCATTGGCTGCCTAAATATCTTCTTTGGTGAAGTGTCTGTTCATGTCTTCTGCCCATTTTTCAATTGGATTGTTTGTCTTTTTGATGTTGAGGTGTTGGAGCTTTCTATAAATTTTAGAGATAAGTCCTTCATCTGATATATCATTGCTGAATATTTTCCCACATTCTACAGGTTCTCTTTTTACTCTTTTGGAGAAGTCTTTTGAAGCACATAAGAATTTAATTTTTAGAAGGCCCCAATCATCTATCTTATCTGCTGCTGTTTGTGCATCTTGGGTTTGCTTGATAGTGTATTTATGCCATATATTCAGGCCCCTATATTTGCCCCTAGGGAGCTCTGGTAGTGTAGTGCCTAAGGCATTTGACTGCTAACCAGAAGGCTGGTGGTTCAGACCCACCAGCCACTCCTCAGAAGGAAGGTTGGATGATCTACTTCCGTAGTGATACTGCCTCGGAAACCCAAGGAGGGGTCACTATGAGTCAGGTCTGACTCAACAGCAATAACAACAGCAATAACATTTGCCCCTATTTTTCCTTTGATAATAGTTTTAGGTTTCACATTTAAGTCTTTGATCCATCTGGAGTTAGTTTTTGTGTATGGTTTGAGGTATGGATCTTTTTCCATTTTTCTGCAAATGAATATCCAGTTTTGCCTATACCATTTGTGAAAGAGACTCTCTCTTCACCATTTAATGGATTTTGGCCCTTTGTCAAAGATAAGCTAACCCTATGTGGATGTATCAATTTCTGGGTTCTCAAGTCTGACCCACTGGTCTATGCACCTATTGTACCAATACCAGGTTATTTTGACAAGTGTGGCTGTGTAGTAGGTTTTTGAGATCTGAAAGTGTGAGACCTCCTACTTTGTTCTTCTTCAATAGTGCTTTGCTTATCTAAAGTCTCTTTCCTTTCCATATAAAATTAGTGATTGGTTTCTCCATGTCTTTAAAGAATGGTGATGGAATCTTTATCGAGATTGGATTGATTTGGGTAGTACTGACATTTTTACAATGTTTCAATCTTCCTATCCATGAGAATAGCATGTCCTTCCATTTACGTAGATAATCTTATATTTTCTTGAAGTAATGTTTTATAGTTTTCCCAGGTCTTTTTTGTTCCTGGTAAGATTTATTCCCAAGTATCTTATCTTTTTGGTAGCTATTGTAAATGATATTGATTTCCTTTTCAGAGACCTCTTTGCTGTGGTAGAGGAATCCAACTGATTTTTGTATGTTGATCTTGTATCCTGCCACTATGCTATATTTTTCAATAAGTTCCAGCAGTTTTCTTGCTGAGTCTCTTGAGTGACATCATCTGCAAATAGGGATAGTTTTTCTTCTTCCTTACCAATGTGGATGCCTCTGATTTCCTTTTCTTGCCTATTGCCCTGGGTAGGACTTCCAAAACAATGTTGAATAGAAGTGGAGATAGAGGGCATCCTTATCTCATTTCAGTTCACAAGGGGAATGGTTTCAGTCTCTCTCCATTGAGAATAATGTTGGTTGTTGATTTTGCATATATGTACTTCATTATATTAAGGAACTTCCCTTCTATTCCTATTTTGGTGAGAGTTTTTATCAGGAATGGATGTCGGATTTTCTACATCACTTGATATAATCATGTGATCTTTTCCTTTTGTGATAACATTGCTTGGTTTTCTAGTTGAACCATCTGTGCATACCTGGCATGAATCCCACGTGGTCATGATTTTTTCTTTGTTTAATATGTTCTTGGAGTCTATTGGCTAGGATTTTGTTGAAGATTTTTGCATCTATATTCATGAATAATATTGGTCTGTAGTTTTCCTTTCTAGTGGTGTTTTTGCCTGGTTTTGGTATCAAGGTTATGCTTGCTTCATAAAATGAGTTAGGGAGGATTCCATCCTTTTCTGTGTCTTGGAATAGTTTGAGTAGGATTGGTGTCAGCTCTTCTCTGAATGATTGGTAGAATTCTCCCATGAAATCATCTGGGCCAGGACTTTTGGACAATCTACTTCCACAGTGGTAATGCCTCAGTAACCTAAGGAGGGGTCACAATGAGTCAGATATGACTCAACAGCAGTGAGTTTTTTGTTTTAATTTTTTTGACCTCTTCAATTTCTTGTTTTGTTATGGGTCTGATCAAGTTTTCTACCTCAGTCTGTATTAGTTTAAGTAAGTAGTACATTTCTAGAAATCTGTCCATTTCTTCTAGGTTTTTTAATTTGTTGGAGTACAGTTCTTCATAATATCCTGATATTATTATTTTTATTTCTGTTGTGACATCACCCCATTCATTTCTTATTTGTATTACTTGCATCTTCTCCTTCATTTCCTTTGTTAAGTTTGCCAGTGGTTTGTCAATTTTACTAATTTTTTTCAAAGAAACAACTTCTGGTCTTATTGATTTTTTTTTATAGTCTTTGTATTTTTTGTTTTATTTATTTTGGCTCAAATCTTTATTATTTCTATTCTTCTGTGACTGTAGGCTTTTTTGCTGCTCTTTTTCTAATTGTTGGAGATCTTGTTTTAAAGTGTTGAATTTGGCTCTTTCTTCTTTTTTTATGTATGTATCTATTGCTATAAATTGCCCTCTGATCACTGCTTTCTCTGTACCCCAAAGAGTTTGGTATGTGAGCTTATATTCTCATTCAATCCAAGAAATTTTTTTATTTCATTTTTTTAATTCTTCTATTACCTAGTCATTTTTGAGGAGTGTGTCTTTCCATTCCCATGCATTTGCTCTGGCATTTAATCCACTTGTTTATCCTTCCCTTCAAAGCTCAGGGTTCCAGGATCATCTCTATTTTCTGTTAGTCTTCCTAATGTTGATTTCTAACTTTATAGCACAGTGACATGAGAAGATATTTTGCAGTATTTCAGTGTTTTTAAATTTATTGAGGCTTGCTTTGTGGCCTAAACTATGGTCAATCCTGGAGAATGTTCCATGTTTGCTGGAAAAGAATGTATATTTTGCTGCTCTTTGGTGAAGTGCTCTGTAGATATCTATAAAGTCAATTTGGTTAATCATATTGCTTAGTTTTTCTGCATGTCTGTTGAGTTTCTTTCCGGAGAAAGAAACTTATTTTCAATAAAAGATAAAACTTATCTTTTATTGAAAATGGTTATTAAAATCTTCTGCTATTACTGTGGCAATATCTATCTTTTCAAGTATGTTAAAGTCTGATTTATGTATTTTGGGGCTCTTTCATTGAGTGCATAGATATTTATTATGGTTATTTCCTCTTTATCAAGTGATCCTTTAATTATTATATAATATCCTTCCTTGTCTCTTATGGTGCTTTTTATCTTAAAGTCTATTTTATCAGAAATTATTACTTCCACTCTTGCTCTTTTTTTAATTGCCATTTGCTTGATATACCTTTTCCAACCTTTGATTTTTAATCTATCTTTGTCTTTGTTTCTGAGGTGTGTCTCTTGTAGACAGCATATTGACGGGTCATGTTTTCTTATTCAGTCTGCAACTCTCTGTCTCTTGAGTGGTGCATTTAATCCACTCACATACCATGTAATTATCAACAACTATGAATTTATTGATCGTTTTGCTCTGTGTTTTTCGTGGTCTTTCTGATTTCTTTGCTCCATAAAATTTTCTGTGCTGAGCTCATTTTGTTTATGAGTCATGTTATCATCTCCTTCATTGTTATTATTTTAGTATTAGCTAAGTATTTGTGTTTGTCCTCTTTATGTTGATGTAAACATTTATTATTTTTCTTTGACATTACCCTTTGATTTATAATTTTCTTCCCAAGTTCAAAATAATGTGTTATATGTTTCAATTTTCTTGACTTCCTCCCAATTTAGAAGTTCTATAACTACAGTATTTATTCCCCCTTTTTGGTTTATAGTTGTCCTCATTTACCAACTGATGTCTCTGTTCTCTCTTTTTAGTCTTTTAAGCTTATTTTACTTCATCAGTTGTTGCTTACTGTTGTTGGTACTCTGTCAAAAGGACTCCCTATAGCACCTTTTGTAAAGCTGGTCTGGTTTAAACAAATTCCATTAATTTCTGCTTATCTGTAAATCTCCTAATTTCATTCCCATATTTGATAGACAATTTTTCTGGGTATGTAATTCTTGGTTAGAATTCAGGCCCGCCCAGAGTAGCAGGCCGGAAGAGCAGGAGAAAGAGGATAAAAGCCTTGAACCTGTACAGAAAAGCAGTCAGCCCCAGGGATACAGGTGAGGAAAGAAAACTCAGGGATGCCCAAAG
>NW_006921619.1:3548038-3548636 GCF_000298275.1 Orycteropus afer afer
CCTTGTTTCTACCACTTTATCCTGCTTCTTTGTGTGGAGTGTGATGTTCTGTTGTCTCTGAGGCATCCTGGCATTGTTGTATTTAGATCTCTGGTAACTGTTTGTGAAGAGCAGCCAAGGATGGTTCAGGCCCTTCTTGGTGGTTTTTTATCATTGGCCTTGTCAGTCTTGCAGATACCGAGTGTCCTTGGGGTTGCTGAAAAGCAGAACATGTTCTTAAGCCCCAGAAGTCTGTGAAAGTGCTGTCTTTTTAAATATCCAAAATAGTCAAGCTGCTTTTTAAACCTTCAAAATGGCGGCACCCTCCGGACCAGCAAACGTCCACAGCTCAGCTCACCTTTCTCTTCACCTTCTCCGTTTGTTCCCCAGCCACCGTGCTCAGTCTTTCATGCAGTCCCTGGCTAGCAGGGTGATTCTTAGGTCCTACCACCACTAAGGAATCTCCAAGCTGTCTGTCCCGTCAAGATTGCTCAGGATCGCTGCCAGACCGCAGCTCCGTCTGTCTCCTGTTTTGGTATTTTCACGCAAATTCTTCTGCTAGTTGGGGTTTAGTCTACTTCTATATCCTTCCCTTCAAGGCTCAGGGGTCCAGGATTAT
>NW_006921619.1:3548741-3550244 GCF_000298275.1 Orycteropus afer afer
TTCTGTGTCTGTGTTAATTGGTTTCCCTTTTCTTTGTTGAAGAGGGTCTGTCCAGTCTTTCTGCCTAGTCTGCCATCTTGCCGGGTCAGGTATCAATATTTCCCAAATAATTATTGAGATATTTGTCTTCAATCTCATTAATTCTGTCTTCCATTGATTTGATTTTACTTCCCTTCAATGTGTTATCTATTTCTGAAATCTTAGTATTAATCTTTGGGGTTTTTTTTGTTGTTTTGATATCATTTCTAATTTTTTGTTTATTTTGTCAATTTGTTCTTGTATTGTTTTCCTAAAGTAGTCTAGAGTTTTGTCTGTGTTTTCCTTAATTTTGTCAGTGTTTGCATTGATCTTGTTAGTACTTTCCTTGATCTGTCTCTCAATCCATTGAAGGTACACAAATATAATTCTTTTCAATTCCTTATCAGGGTATTCCAATGTTGTTCTTCCACAGAGATGTTTGCTGGGTTTGTATCCTGGTCTCTTGTTTCTACTACTTTATCTTACTTTTTTATGTGGACTGTGATGGTCTGTTGTCTCTGATACACTGTGATGGTGGTGTTTTTATGTCTAATTTGTTGTATGTTGGTGTGATTCATGCAAGATTTTTTTTTTTCTTTATTTTGTTTTGAGATATCTGTGTGAGCAGAGTACTGGGCCCCTCTATTCACTAGTTGTTAGCACATAGGCACTCACTACCTGTCTCCTGGTGGGTGTGATAGAGAATGAGAGTTTGTGCACAGATCTCTGTTAGCTGTTTGGAGAAAGGATTTGTGGGTGAGTTGAGCTAGTATTAGCTGCCATCTATCACTGGTCAGTTGGTGAAAAAGCAAGTGGTGGCCCTCAATTAGTGGGGAGGTACAGGTACAGTTGGGTTGTGTGGGAATGGTTGCTGTTTCCCACTCATTTGGAGAAAAAAAATGTGAAAACACTACTGAAAATATAAAAACAAGAGAACATAAAACTCAAGCTACATAAACAAACAGGAACAATCACAAAAAAATGCAATAAATAAAAAGAAAGATATTTAAAAGGGATATTAAAAAAAGATAATGCAAAAGAGAAGAAGAAAAAAGCCACAGTTCTGGGGTGGAAGGAATGAGAGACAAGAGCAAGAGTAAAAGAATCAGGAAAACTGCAAAAGGGAAAACAAAGTATGGGAAGAACTAAAAGAAAGAAAAAAGAAGGGAACCAGGGAAAGGGAAGAGTGGGAAAATAGAGAGAACCAGAGGTTAGAAAGAGAAAAAAATTTAAAAGGAAGAAAGAAGGAAGGTAAAAGGAATAATTTACTAGCAAACAAACAGAAACAAAACTGCAGGGGCTGAGGCACCCAGTTTCTATTAGGGCACAGACTGGGGCAGAATGCCCACAGGTCAATAAGGTGGGTGGAAGCTGCCATCTAGATGCTACGATGGGTCTCTCCTCGTCCAGAGCAAAGAAGAATGAAGAAAATCAAAATTCATGGAAACAATTAGTCCTAGCAACTGGTACACCATCCGATCTGCA
>NW_006921619.1:3550400-3556595 GCF_000298275.1 Orycteropus afer afer
AGGTTTGCTGGTCTGATAGAGCCTGGTGGAACCATTGATACTATGGCCCCTAGCTGCCCTTCAGGTCTGGAATTGAACCCACACCTGTGGTTTTCCAGCCAAACAAAAGACAGGCATATGAGTTGAATATTTACCTCAAGTAGATACACTCCTTGGAGAGAGCAATCATAGGAGAAAGAAGGGCTGCTTATGCACAGGGAGAGAGAGCTCAGGGGGCAGGAGTGTATGGAGGGATGGACACTAGGAAGAGGTAAATATGGGGAGCTGTTGCACTGTGGTAAACTGTGGTCAATGACATGAGACAAAGTATATGTGAACTGCTTATGGAAAGTGAATTTGCTCTGTAAATCTTCACCCAAATCACAATAAATAAATTATAAATAAATAAATAATAATGTGTGTGGAAGTGAGAGGATAGCCTCACCCCTGTTCACAAAGAGGGCACAAGAGTAACAAGGGAAATATTGCACCTTTCCAGTCATCAGTCTCCAATGTGGTTGCCTGTGTTGTCCTTGGCAGACAAAACCCATTCCCAGGTAGCAGTCCAAGCAAGAACATCACCCGCACACACTCATAATAGCTCTGCTGGCCACTTACAAACATCTAAAATTGTTGCACTCTCAGGACAGCTGCTGGCTGTCCAAAGTTCTACCTGTCCTCTTCCTCTCTGTTCTCCCTTCTGGTCACCAGGCACCAATCCAATCCTTGCCCATGCAGCCTTGGTGATCAGAGCCAATTCTTAGGTTGCTATCAGGAAATATTCAAAATGGCTGTGCCCTCAGGACAGCCAGCAGTCCACAACTCTGTTTGTCTCCTTAGTCACTGTTTCATTCAGGTTCTTCTATGACCTGGCATTTAATCCACTTCTTTATCCTTCCCTTCAAAGCTTACGGTTCCAGGATCATCTCTGTATCCGTTTCAATTGGCTTCTCATTGCTTTGTTGGGTCTGTGTAGCTTGTGTAGCTTGTCTGCTTATTCTGCCATCTTGCCGGAACTTAGAATAAGTATTTAAATATCCCACATCTTTCTTCTAAGGAGCTAAAATGATTTGGCATAAATTAACCAATCCTTTTGTCCAGAAACTGATAAGGCAAATATTATGATACCCATTTTGCAGGTGAAGAAATTAAAACATTTTTAGGACCTAAAGGCTATGAAGCTTGAACAACAAAGGACCAGTTCAAATCAAATATATTGCATCCAAGACTGCTTTGCCCAAGTTGCCAAGTGGTTTGACAGCAAGTAGCATCATGTAGGAAGAGGAAAAACCTAAAACCACAAACCCACTGCCAACAGGTCACTTCTCACTCATAACAAGACTTCAGGGCAGAGTAGAATTGCCTCATAGTTCCACTCCAAGGATGTAAATCTTTACCAAAGAAGATTGCATCATCTTTCTCCCATGGAATGGCTGGTGGGTTCAAACTGCTGGCCTTTTGGTTGGCAGCAGAATGCTTTAACCACTGTGCCATAAGAGCTCCTTAGGAAGAGGAAAGGGGAAAGTGAAAATTCTGAGATTCCTTTCCTTTCAGAAGTATAATTGGATATTCCTAGTGAAACTTAAGGAGCTGTGGTTAAGCATTCAGCTGCCACCAAAAAAATCTGCAGTTTAAACCCACCATCCACTCTGTGAGAGAAAGATATAGCAGTCTGCTAAAGATTAAACTGAAAAACCAAACATATTGCCATCAAGTAGAATTCCAACTCATAGTGAAAAGACAACACTATAGGACTGCCCCATAGCATGTCCAAAGCTATAACCTTTACAGAAGCAGACTACTGCATCTTTCTCCAACCGAGTGACTGGTGGGTTCAAACTGCTGACCTTTTGGTTAGCAGGTGTGCACCTAACCGCTGTTCCACCAGAGCTCCCCCATAAAGATTACAGCCTTGAAAACCATATGGGGCCATTCTACTCTGTCCTATAGAGTCACTATAGGAGTTGGAATCGACTCAAGTGCAATGGATTTTAGTGTAACTTAAAACACTTCAACACCTGAATACACATCAAATATAAGAAGGCAAAAGAGAAATACAATGCTCTTATAGGAAAAGCACACTGAAAACAAAGCAGTTTATATTAAGTACACGAAAATAAAAGCATTTGATAGAGAAAGAAAGCATAGAAAGACCAAAAGAAAGGGGCAAAAAGTTACATTTCTTCTAAGGTTACTGTTAAGCCAAAATGGGTCAGTTTGCATTCAATTTTCCCAGGCAACAGGCAATATAACAAGAGATTGCATTTCTGGTCAAAACCTCAATATTCCAATCCAAACATTTTATTTAAACCATCAAATCATATGTTATATACACTTATATACTCAATAATGATATTCACTTAAACAAATGTTTACATTCATTCCTATGTAACAAAAAAGATGCCCTAGTGGTACCTGTTCTGGCAGCCAGAACGGGTAAGGCAGGGAGAGCCTCCAGGTGACAGGAAGCAGTGGCAGACAGGGCTGGCAGCCAAAACAGGTAGAGGGAAGTCCAGGAAGTGAGTGGAGTAGTTGGAACAGCTAAGGGAGATGAACTTGTCTGCTGGTTTGTCATACTTTGGTGGCTTGCATGTTGCTGTGAGACTGGAGGCTGTGCCAGCAGGGGTGCCCATGATAGACTGATTTCGGTGGAATTTCCAGACTGAGACAGACTCGAAAGAAGGAAGAGGCCATCCACTTCTCAAAGAAATGGACAGTGAAAACCTTATGAATAGTAGTGAAACACTGATATATTACTGGAAATTGTATGAATATCCCCAAGACAATGTCCAATACAATGCCAGAAGATGAGCCTCTCAGTTCAGAAGGCACTCAAAATATGACTTAGAAAGAGCTGCTTCATCAGAGTAGAGCCTACCTTAATGATATGGATAAAGTAGAGCTTTCAGGACCTCCATTTGCTGAAGTGGCACAATTCAATATGAGAAGAAACAGCTGCAAATATCCATTAATAAGCAGAACATGGAATGTACAAAGTATGAATCTAGGAAAATTAGAAGTTGTCAAAAATGAAATGGAATACATAAAGATTGATATCATAGGCATTGTTGTTGTTGTTGTTATATGCCGTCGAGTCGGCCCCGACTCATAGCGACCCCTCCTTGGGTTTCCGAGGCAGTATCACTACGGAAGTAGGATTGCCCAACCTTCCTTCCGAGGAGTGGCTGGTGGGTTTGAACCGCCAGCCTTCTGGTTAGCAATCAAGTGCCTTAAGCACTATGCTACCAGAGGCATTAGTGGCCTGAAATGGACCTGTTTTGGCCATTTTGAATCAGATAACCATATGATCTACTATGCCAGGAATGACAAATTGAAGATGAATGGCATGGTATTCATCATCATAAAGAATGTTTCAAGATCTATCCTGAAGTACAATGCTGTCAGTGGTAGAATAATATCCATACATCTACAAAGAAAGCCAGTTAATGCTACAATTATTCAAATTTACACACCAACCACCAAAGCCAAAGATGAGGATTTTTACCAACTTCTGCAGTCTGAAATTGACCAAATATGCAATCAAGGTGTGTTGATTGTCACCGGTGACTGGAATGCAAAAGTCAGAAACAAAGAAGAATCACCGGTAGTTGGAAAATTTGGCCTTGGTGATAGAAATGATGCTGGAGATCACATGATAGAATTTTACAAGACCAATGACCTATTCATTGCAAATACCTTTTTCCAACAACACAAACAGCAGCTATACAAGTGGACTTCACCAGATGGAGTACACAGGAATCAGACTGACTACATCTGTGCCAAGAGGCGATAGAGAAGCTCAACATCTTCAGCCAAAATAAGTCCAGGAGCTGATTGTGGAATAGACCATCAACTGCTCATATGCAAGTTCAAGTTGAAGTTGAAGAAAATTAAAACAAGTCCACAAGAGCCAAAATATGACCTTGAGTATATCCCTCCTGAATTTAGAGACCATCTAAACAATAGATGTGATGCATTGAACACCAATGACCAAAAACCAGAGGAATTGTAGGATGACATCAAGAACATCATCTATGAAGAAAGCAAAGGGTCATTAAAAAGACAGGAAAGGGGCTCAGGGTAAGCGAAACGCCGGGAGTGCAGAGGCCGCGTCCGCCCCGGAGCCATGGAGATCGGCACGGAGATCAGCCGCAAGATCCGGAGTGCCATTAAGGGGAAATTGCAAGAATTAGGAGCTTATTTTGGCTTCATGGTGTTTTAGATAAGCTACGTTCTGTAACAACTGAACCGTCTAGCCTAAAGTCATCTGATACCAACATCTTTGACAGTAACGTGCCTTTAAACAAGGGTGGCTTCAGTCGAGGAGAGGAGAGAAGGCACGAGGCCGCAGTGCCGCCCCTCTCAGTGTCTAGCACCAGATCTGAAAAGAGAGACCCTAGAGTGTCTGCAGGTTCACAGGAGCAGAAAACCACTAATGTCAGACAGACTTATGATGATGGAGCTGCAAACCGACTAATGTCAACAGTGAAACCTCTGAGGGAGCCGGAACCCTCTGAAGATGTGATTGATAGCAAGCCTGAACCAGATGACCTCATTGATGAAGATCTCAACTTTGTGCAGGAGAATCCCTTATCTCAGAAAAAAACCACTGCGACGCTCACCTATGGGTCTCCTCACCCTTCTATCTAAATTTATCGGCCACCAACAAGTCGAAATGCAGATAGTGGTGCCCATTTAAACAAGCTGCAGTTTCAGCAGCAGCAGAACAGTGTTCACGCTGCCAAGCAGGTAGAAGTGCAGAGCAGCCGGGTCTGTGATGCAGAACGTCTGGGTGAGCCAGAGGCGCTTACCAGCGTAGAGAAGACTTACAGTCCCTTCTTCAGAAACAGCGCAGAGAAAATGAGTATTGAGGAAGAAAACTTTCGGAAGAGAAAGTTGCCTGTGGTAAGTTCAGTTATTAAAGTAAAAAAATTCAATCATGATGGAGCAGAAGAGGAGGAAGATGAAGATTATGGTTCCCGAGCAGGAAGTGTCTCCAGCAGCGTGTCAGTGCCAGCAAAGCCTGAACGGAGACCTTCACTTCCAACTTCTAAACAAGCTAACAAGAATCTCATTTTGAAGGCTATATCTGAAGCTCAAGAATCTGTAACAAAAACAACAAACTATTTTACAGTCCCTCAGAAACAGACACTCCTGATGGCTCCTCGAACTCGAACTTCTCAAGAAGAATTGCTAGCAGAAGTGGTCCCAAGGCAAAGCCGGACTCCCAGAATAAGTTCCCCCATTAAAGAAGAGGAAACAAAAGAAGATAATATTGAGAAAAGTCAAGATTACTATGACATGGAATCCATGGTCCATGCAGACACCAGATCATTTATTCTGAAGAAGCCCAAGCTGTCTGAGGAGATAGTAGTGGCTGCAGAGCACGAGGCGGGGACAAAGACTGCAGATACCCTTCGGGTACTTTCAGGACACCTTATGCAGATGCCACGAGATCTTGTACAACCAGATAAACCTGCAAGTCCCAAGTTTATAGTGACGCTGGATGGTGTCCCCAGCCCCCCAGGATACATGTCAGATCAAGAGGAAGACGTGTTTTGAAGGAATGAAACCCATAAACCCAACTGCAACCTCAAGCAAGGGACTCGGAGGCCTCCTCCACCCACAGCAGTGGCAGTTGATGAGCAGGCAGCTTGAGGACCCAAATGGTAGCTTTTCCAACGCTGAGGTGAGTGAATTGAGTGTGGCCCAGAAACCACCAAAAACTGTTGGAGCGCTGCAAGTACTGGCCTGCTTGTAAAAACGGGGATGATTGTGCCTATCACCACCCTGTTTCACCTTGCAAAGCCTTTCCCAATTGTAAATTTGCTGAAAAGTGTTTGTTTGTTCATCCGAATTGTAAATATGATGCAAAATGTACCAAGCCAGATTGCCCCTTCATGCATATGAATAGAAGAATCCCAGTACTGCCTCCAAAACCAGTTACAACACCAGCATCCCCTTCTAGCACTCAGCTCTGCCATTACTTCCCTGCTTGTAAGAAAATGGAATGTCCCTTCTATCATCCAAAACACTGTAGGTTTAACACCCAGTGTACAAGACCCGACTGTGCATTTTAGCATCCCACCATTACTGTACCGCTACGACATGCCCTGAAATGGATTCGACCTCAAACCAGCGAATGACACCCAGTTCTACCTGACAGAAGATCATGGATTTGGAAAGCTGCCACCTGCTGATGAGAGATAGAGACAC
>NW_006921619.1:3558105-3571315 GCF_000298275.1 Orycteropus afer afer
TGGAATGAGGGATATTGCTGATGTCAGATGGATCTTGGCTGAAAGCAAATACCAGAAAGATGTTTACTTACATTTTATTGACTATGCAAAAGCATTGGACTGTGCAATCATAATGAATTATGGATAACACTGAGAAGAATGGGAATTCCAGAACACTTAATTGTGTTCATGAGGAACTTTGACACAGACCAGGAGGCTGTTTTTGAACAGAACAAGGGAACACTACATGGTTTAAAATCAAGAATGGAGTGTGTCGGGGTTGTATCCTTTCACTATACTTATTCAATCTGTATTCTGAACGAATAATCTGAGAAACTGTACTATACAAAGAATATGGCATCAGGATTGGAGGAAGACTCATTAACAACCTGTGTTATGCAGATGATACAACTTTGCTCACTGAAAGAGAGGATGACTTGAAACACTTACTGATGATGATTGAAGCCTATAGTCTCTACTATGGATTATACCTCAGTATAAAGAAAACAAAAATCCTCACAACTGGACCTATAAGCAACATCACAATAAATGGAGAAAAGATTGAAATTGTCCAAGACTTTGTATTACTTGGTACTACAATCAACACCAATGGAAGCAGCAGTCAAGATATCAGACATTATATAGCTTTGGGCAAATCTGCTGCAAAGGACCTCTTTCAAATGCTGAAGAGCAAAGATACTTCCTAGAAAACTGAGGTGCACCTGATGCAAGCCGTGGTATTTTCAATCACCTCATATACATGTGAGAGCTGGACTCTGAAAAAGGAAGATAGGAGAAGAGTCGATGCTTTTGAGTTGTGTTGGTGAAGAATGCTGAAAGTACCATGGACTGCTAAAAGAACTAACAAATCTGTCCTGGCAGAAGTGCAGCTGGAATGCTCCTTGGAAGCAAGAATGGCCAGACTTCATCTCACCTACTTTGGTCATTTTGTTAGAAGGGACCATTCCCTGGAGAAGGATGTCATGCTTGGTAAAGTGCAGGGACAACAAAAAGTGGAAGGCCCTCAAATAAATGGATTGACACAGTGGCTGCATGATGAGCTCAAGTATAGCAAAGATGGTTGGGTTGGCACAGGACCAGGCAGTATTTCATTCTGCTGTACATGGGGTTGCTATGAGTTGAAGATGACTCATTGGCACCTAACAACAACAACAGTAGTACAGTAGCTATAGCACTCAGCTGCTAACTGAATGGTTGACAGTTCAAACCCACAAGCTGCTCTATGAGAGAAGGATGTGGCAATCTGCTTCTGTAAAGATTACAGCCTTTGAAACCCTATGGGGCAGTTCTATTCTGCCCTATAAAGTTGCTGTGAGTCAGAATCTACTGGACAGTGTTTTTGTTGTTGTTGTTGTTTTCAAACAAATATGTTTATGTTAACAAATATGTACACACTTTATCATGAATTAAAACAGATGATATTGTAAAAACATAATGCATTTTATTTAGTAACAAAAGATTGAAGGCAAGCTTTGAAATCAGACTGCAGGAGTTTGTAGTCCATTACTATCAACTTTATGGCCGTATTATCATGGACAAGTTACTTTCTCTGGCCCTAGTTTATAAAACAAGACATTAGTACAATATGGTGAGGTTCAAATCAGCTATATTTGTAAAGATCCAGATTCTGGCCAACAGTAGATATCTGGGTACCTCCCTCTCACTTACAGATCCTCCTCTTTTCTCAGTGAATATTTCTCTTTAGCAATGAAAGACAACAGTGATTGAATTACTAGTCTTTCTGTTCCAACCATGGTGTTTCCTCAAAAACAATGCAAATGCAGCTTCAGGACCACATGGCCTCTCTTACCGATCCTAACTGCCCAGTGTCTTTCTTTGTCCTAGACTGTCTGCCTACTTTCCACTGTCATATTTTCTCATGGCCCCAGAACTCGGTCCACCGTTCCCTGCCCTGTCCCCTTACCTTGTTGATCATTGAGGGTCTCTTCCAGGTAGAGAAGATGTAGCCAGGACCTCTAATGAGCCAGATAAACCGAAACCAAACCAATTCTTGTCAAGTCAGTTCTGACTCATGGTAATCCCATGTGTGTTAGATTAGAACTGTGCTCCACAGCGTTTTCAATGCTTGTTTTTTTTGTTTTGTTTTGTTTTTTTAAGTAAATCTCCAGGCTTCTCTTCCAAGGCACCTCTGGTCAATCTTATGGTTAGTAGCTGAGCACAATTACCTTTTGTACCCCAAGTACTCCCATAGAACCAGACACATGTGACTAAAACCTCCCTGTTTTGTTCCTGTCTCTTAAGAAACCTCAACATGTCTTCTGAGTTTAGAACAAACAGCTGCATGGAAAGACAAGGAAGAATATTGTCAAACAAGAAAATTTCATAAATTATTTATAAAAATCCTATTCACTAAGTGTCAATTTTGTTCTTGACCAAATTGCAAATGAAGCTAAAATCTTTCAGTTCTCAAACTTTCCTCTTTACCAGTTTAGGCTCTAATCATCTCTGACTTTATTGCTTTACTCAAATAATACTCATCAAGTGTTAGTTGCAGGCAGATTAATTTAGAAACAATTTCTGAGCTCGAGAAATTTCATGTCTACTCTTCCCACCTCTGGTCAAATGGTTCTCAAATTTCAGTGCAACAGAATCACCTGGAGAGCTTCTTAAAACCAAGATTACTGGGCTACTCCTCTAGTTCTGATTTAGTAGGTCTGGAGAGGGGCCTGAAAGCCATCTCTCTAGGTCATGCCTCTCTAATCCATTGTCTTCACCATTACAAATGTTAACTTCTTAAAATACAGTGATTCCGTGGAGCAAAAGCCATGTTTGGTTCTCCACTCCATAGAATATCAAATCAAAACCCAAACTCACTGCCATCGAGTCAATTCCAACTCATAGTGACACCTGTCGGGTTTCTGATGTGGTAAATCTTTATGGAAGTAGATTGTTCCACCTTCCTTCCACAGGCTGGCTGGTGGGTTTGAACTGCTAACTTCTGATTTGCAGTCAAATACCTTAGGCATTGTACCACCACAACTCTTGCACAGAATACAGCCTTCTCAAAACCTTTATGATCTGTCATTCAAGGCTGCTATTTTTCCAGCCTCTCTTTCTGGTGCTGATTAGGCATGACAAAGCATTCTCCACTGTACTGTAACTTTCTTAGTTAAATCTAGCTCTATACCCACCAAACATTCTCTTTTTGAATCATTAACCTCTTTGTCTACCACCCATCTGTCAATTTGTAGTACTGTGGTGACTCATGCGTTGCTATGATTTTGGAAGCTAGTTCATCAGTATTTCAAATTCCAGCAGGGTCACTTACAGTGGCCAAATTTCAGTGGAGCTTCCAGAATAAGATAGACTAGGAAGAAAGGGCTAGAGATCTACTTTCAAAAATTAGCCAATGAAAACAGAACATTGTCTGATATAGTGCTGGAATATGAACCCCAGGCTGAAAGGCACTTACATGCACGTTGGCCACAACAATGAACTCAAACATACCAACAGTCATAAAGATGGCAGAGGACCGAACAACATTTCATTCTGCTGCACATGGGGTCACCATGAGTCAGAACCAACTCAACAGCAACTAACAACCACTTCTTTGTACATGTGTCTTGAGCTTTTCATTTATTAAAATGTGTGTGTGAGTGAGATGTTCTGTTGCCTTTTTTTTAAGTATATTGGCTCAACAAATACACAAAGCAGGCTTTTAGGAACAGGAGGAAGTAATGGCACCGTGGAATGGAATCCTGCCATGAAAGCCAAACACTGAAAAAAATTATTTTAAAAAGTATGGTCTTGAATTGAAGAAGTATCTAATGACACCAATCACATTAAAGTACCCATCAATAGACTGTTTTTATTTTATAATCATGTGTCTGAAGAGAGTAACAGGAAAAGAGACACCATTGTGTAAACATTAATATAGGACACAACTTCATCAAAGAGAAAAGGGAACACCACTAGCTTTCATCTTCTTTTAGTGAGATTAACCTAAGATAGTTTACTTGTGGTTTTGTTTTAATTCACCAGGCAAAAAACTTTCGTGTGTTGAAATTTTTAGGAAGCAATGTAAAAAGCATTATACCTCCCTTCACCAAGGTATAACCTTTCTGTGTTGATAGATCTTGTGAGAAATATAGTTTGTGTTAGAAATATGCATGAAATGAAGCATTTCCAAATACTCAGATATCACAAAGAGATGGATTATACTATTGGATTGCTGATATCATCTGACTTGGGGAATTAGAGGTAGAAAAGAATACATATGTGTATATATATATGTGTGTGTGTGTGTGTATACATATGTACAGAGAGAGAGATTGATTGGAAATAATAGAAAATAATTATCATTTCTCTTCCTTTCTCTGAAAGCTGTTGTGTTCATAGTTCATAGTTGGCATTTTTGTAAATATCTTACCTGTGGGCAAGCTCCTAACAATAGAGACAAGTGAAAGATCCTGAAGACAAACTTAATAGAAATACTCTGGAGTCTGTGGGGGCTGGGAGGGCATCTGGCTAAGCCTCTGTGATTCACTGTACTTGGAATTCCCTTGTGGTTCCTATTTATATTTTTAGTGTTTACTTGCTTTTCCTCTAAAACTTGTTTTTGACAGTAGTCATGGGGGCCCAAGAGTGTGTTCCCACATTTGTAATTATGAAGTCATATAATGGGTGTGTAGTTTCTCTGGTTCCACCCTACTGTGTCAGCCAGTAAACTGGCTTTCCGCTGTTGGACAACACTGGAGCTCTTGCACAGAGTCTGCTAAGGAAGAGAATCTAGAGGGATTTGTGACCAACTATAATCAAATGGCATGTTTGTAGGATTAGTTAATGCATCTCACTGAATGACATTTGATGCCCATTGTGTCTTCAAACCATTCAAAAGACTATTTGACAAGACAAACTTGGAGTTAAACTTTTTATCATCACCTATATTAAACATAGGAGCTTTGGTAGCATAGTGCCTAAAGGCGCTATGAGTCGGGTCCGACTCAACGGCATATAACAACAACAACAACAACAACACATATTAAACATAAGAATCTCTGGTGACACAATGATTAAAGCACTTAGCAGCTAAGGGTTAGAACCTACCAGCCAGTACACAGGAGAAAAGACCTGGTAATATGCTGTCAGAAAAATTGCAGCCTAGGAAAATCTATGGGGCAGTGGTCCTCTGCCCTATAGGGTTGCTATGAGTTGGAATTGACTTGATGGCACACAACAACATATTAAATATGTACATATGGAACAGTAACAGCAACCAAAGACCTTTTAGTAGTACCTCGGTGTGTGCAAAGAACACTGGATTTGGAGGCAGGCACACTTTAGGTGTGAATAATAGCCCTTTAAAATTCAATTATAATACCTGTGACCTGAGGCTTGTTCTCTATTTCTGTTGATCAAAAAATAAAAATGGGAATCCATACATCTACAATCAAATGATTTTTAATAGAGTGTTAGATCCATGCAGCAAGGAAAGAATAGTCTAATAAATGGCATTGGGACAACTGGATATCCATATGCAAAAGAATGAAGCTAAACTCATACCTCATACCATACACAAAATCAACTAAAAATGGAGCAAAGACCTAAATTTATGAAATAAAACCATAAAATTCCTGGAAGAAAACATTGGGGTATTGTCTTCAGGACCTAGTTTTTAATCATGGATTTTTAGATTCGACACCAGAAGCACTAGCAGCAAAAGACAAAATAGATATAATGGACTTCATCAAAATTTTTGTTCAACAAAGGATTTTAACAATAAAGTGAAGAGATGACCTATAGATTGGGAGAAAATTTTAGGGAAATATATATTGGATAAGGGTTTAATATCCATAATATATAAAGAACTTCCATAGTTTAAAAACAAAAAGATTAAAAACTCTAACAAAATACAGGCAAAAGACTTGAATAGAAATTTCAGAAAAGAAAATATACAAATGACCAATAAGCACATGAAAATATCCTCAACATCATTAACCATCAGGGAAACGCAAATCCAAACCACATCGAGATCTTCCTTTACTCCCACTATGATGGCCAAGATCAAAAAAATGGAAAACAACAAATGTTGGCAAGGATGTGGAGGTATTGGAACTCTTATCCATTGCTGGTGGGAATGAAAAATGGTACAATTGCTATAGAAAACAGTTTGGTGGTTCTCAAAAAGTTAAACATAGAACTACCATGCGAACCAGCAATTCCACTTACATATATAACCAAGAGACTTGAAAGGAGTGAGACAAACAGACACATGTGCATCAGTTTTCATTGCAACACTATTTACAATAGCCAAAAGGTGAAAATAACCTAAATGTCCATCAAGGGATGAGTGGAATATTAGTCATAAAGAGAAATGAAGTCCTGATAAACTCTACAACATGAATGAACCTTGAAAACATTATGCTGAATGAAATAAGTCATTTACAAAAGGACAAATACTATAAGATCTCATTTATATAAAATAACAAGAATAGGCAAATGTACAGAAACCAAAGTTTATTAGTGGTTACCAGGGACATGAGCATGGGGGAGAAAGAGGGGAAGTTAGGAAGCAGGGAGTTCCTAGTGAAGCAGGGAGTTATAGTGAAAGCAAATGTGGCAATGATTATGGTTGAGGTTTGCCCAACATAATTAATATAATTTATATCACACTTGAAAAATGTTGGATTGAGAAGTGGCATGCTATATATATAATTATAACAATAAGAAAATAAAAATGGGGTTGGGTTGTAAGTAAATGTACTAACTGGTATAAAGCACCTAGAGCTGCAAGCCTGGCACATAGTAGGCATACAATAAATAATAGTAGGGTGAGAGAGTTCCAGTAAGACTGCAGAAGAGGCAGACAAAATACACAGACCCTTTTCAACAAAGAAAAGAGGAATCAATTAACACAGATACAGAAGATAATCATGGAGCCTTGAGTTTTGAAAGGAAGAATATGGAAGTGGACTAAACTCCAACTGGTAGAAGAAACTGCATGAAAACAGTGAAAAAAACATATGGAGCTGGGGACTGTCAGCTATCCTGATGGCACGAACAGTTTGAATATGGCCAAGTGGGGTTAGGACCTAAGAATTAACCTAAAATTTGGCCCTGCTAGCCAGGGGCTCCACAGAGAACTGCACTGGTGGCTGGAGAATAAATGGGAAAACAGCAAAGAAGGAGACAAACTGAGCTGTGGACTTTTGGCTCTATGGAAGGTGCAGCTATTTTGAATGTTTACAAGTGGTTTGATTTTTTTGGATATTTAAAGCTACAGTGTTCTCTCAGATTCCTATGACATAAGAATGGGCTCCACTTGCCAGAGAGAGCAAGGATATACCAGAAACTGAGGACTGGAAAGGTGTGATATTCCCCTTGTTACTCTTATAAGCCCACACCTTCTTGGTGAATGGAGGTGTGGCCATCCCTCACTCCACCCACCTTCTGGGCTGGCAGAAATTCCATCCCAGTCTGTGTGCTCTGATGGAGCCTAAGTGTCCTACACTGGCTCTCCCAGATTTTTTTTTTTTTTTTTTAGTTTGCTTGTTTTTGTCTGCTTTAATTTTTTTCCCACTGTCCTTTTTATTATTATTCTTTCTTATTCCCTTCCCAGGTTCCAGTTTTCAGCTTTTTCTCTCTTCCTGTTTCCTACTTCCCATTTTTTTCTTTTTTGTTGTTCTACCATTCCTTGTTTTCCTTTTTGCATTTTTTCCCTTTTTCTTCATTACTCTCCTACTCATCCTCATTTCTCTTATTCCTCTCTCCCCAGATAATGTGTGTTTTTTTTTTCTTTTTCCTTTTCTATTCATACTTCTTTTGGCTTTTTAAAATATGTCTTTAAATCTTTTCTCTAGTTTATTACCTTTCCTCTTTTTTTTTTTTTTTTCCCCTTTTTTCTCTTTGTGGTGATTGCTCCTGTGTGTTTATGCAGTGTATGTTTTTTGTCCTACTGCTTTTGCTTTTTGATGGTTTTTTGGTTGTTGTTTTTGTTTAAGTGTGTGAAAGACAGCAACTGTGACCATATGGCCCAACCACACACACACACTTCCTGAAGCTCCACTTACTGAATGAGGGCCACCACTTCCTTCTGCACTAACTGGCTAATGAAACACAACCATCAATAAGAGCCTGACTCACCCTTAACTGCTCTTCACAAACAGTTAACAGAGATCTGTGCAGCCACTCTCATTCTCTATCACACCTACTAGCAGACAGGTGGTGAGTACATAAGTGCTGCCAACTAGCAAATACAGGAGCACAGTCCCCTGATTACTCAGATAGATGCCCCCCCCCCAAAAAAAAAGAAAATGAAAATCTTGGGTGAATTACTACAACATGCAATCACTAATTAAATACAAGTACATAAAAGTCACAATGTTTCAGAGACAACAGACCATCACAGTCCAAGAAGCATGATAAAGCAGTAGAAGCAAGGGAGAAGGATACAGACCCAGAACACATCCCTGAGGAAGAAGCATTATTGGAACTCTCTGATAAAGAATTCAAAACAATACACTTAGGTACCTTCAATAGATTGATAGACAGATCAAGGAAAATACTGACAAAATTAAGGAAAATACAGACATAACCCTAGAACCATTTTAGAAGAAAATATAATGACAAAATAAATGAAAAATTAGAAATGATACAAAATCTACAGATAGAAATCCAGATGATTAATCAGAAATAGATAACTTATTGAAAGGGCAAAGGAGTAGAATTGAATCAATGGAAGACAGAATTAATGAGATTGAAGACAAATACCTGAACACTTCTTTGGAAAGGGATCAATCAGAAAGAAAGATCAAAACCAAATGAAGAAAGCCTAAGATTCATGTGGGATACCATCAAAAGGAATAACCAATGTGTAATTGAAATTCCAGAACAGGAAGAGAAAAAGAAAACACAGAGAAAATTGTCCAAGATTAGTTGGAAGACAACTTCTCTGATATGATGAAAGATGAGAATATATCCATTAAGGAAGTCCAATGAACCTCAAACAGGATAGACCCCAAAAGAAAATCATCAAGCCATATCATCATCAAACTCATCAAAACTAAAGACAAGGAAATAATCCCAAAAGCAGCATGGGAAAAATGAAAAGTTACCTACAAAGGGCAACCAATAAGACTAAGCAGAAACAAAACAGGCAAGAAGGCAATAGGGTGGTACATATAAACTGGAAAGAGAAAAATTTCCAACCAAGAATTATATACCTAGCAAAATTGTCCCTCAAATATGATGGTGAAATTAGAAGATTTCCAGATAAGCAGAAATTAAGGGGATTTGTTCAAACTAGACCAACCTTACAAGAGATACTAAAGGGAGTCCTTTGAACAGAGAATCAATAATAGCAAACAGCAACTGACCATTAATACACAAGATGACATAACCCAGAAACCAACACAGTTATGGAACCATTGTTCTTGTTGTTATGTGCGATAGAGTCAGACTCGACTCAAAGCGATTCCTCCTTGGGTTTCCGAGGCAGTATCACTATGGAAGTAGATTGCCCAACTTTCTTTCTGAGGAGTGGATGGTGGGTTTGAACTGCCAGCCTTCTGGTTAGCAGCCAAGTGCCTTAGGCACTATATTACCAGAGCTCCTAGTTACGGAACTATCTAAAGTAAAATAAACTTATAAGATTGTAAGCAGGGAAACAGAGATAAGAATTGGCAAATGAGGACAGCTACAAACCAAAAGGAGGGAAAAAATTGTGTAGTTCAAGAGTTTCTAAACAGTGAGGAAGTCAAGATAGTTGCAAGATAAAATGGACCATTCTGAACTCAGGGAAAAAATTATAAATCACAAGGTAATCTCAAAGAAAAATGATAAACCTGCACATAACAATAAAAAAGAGGACAGGGACAAATATTTAGCAAATACTAAAACAACAGCAATGAAGGAAATGATAACACTATTCATAAACAAAATGAGCTCAACACAGAAGATTATATGGAGCAAAGAAACCAGGAACACCATGAAAAAAACACATAACAAAATGATAGAAATAAATTCATACTTGTCAATAATTACAAGGAATGTCGATGCATTAAATGCACCACCCACAGATGGAGAGTTGCAGACTGGATAAGAAAACATAGCCCATCAATATGATGTATACAAGAGACACACCTTAGAGACAAAGACAAAAATAGTCTAAAAATCAAAGGTTGGAAAAAAAGATACATAAAACAAATTGCAACCAAAAATAAAAAAGAAGAGGTGATAATATTAATCTTGATAAAATTGAGTTTAAGACAAAAACCACCATATGAGACGAGGAAGGATATTATATAATGATTAAAGGATCAATTGAACAAGAAGATATAACCATAATAAACATGGACCCAACAGAAGAGCCTCAAAATACATAAATAAGACTGTAACAGAATACAAAAGACAAATAGATGACTCCACAGTCATAGTGTTGTTGTTGTTGTTGTTATGTGCTGTCAAGTCAGACCCGACTCATAGAAACCCCTCCTTGGGTCCAAGGCAGTATCACTATGGAAGTAGATTGCCCCATCTTCCCTCCAAGGAGTGGCTGGTGTGTTTGAACTGCCAACCTTCTGGTTAGCAGTCAAGTGACTTAGGCACTATGCTACCAGAGCTCCAGTCATAGTAGGAGTCTCCTACTATGTCATAATAGTCATATTAGGAGACTTTAATATATGACTTTCAATCAACCATAAGACAAATAGAAAGAAACTCAACAAAGATGCAGAAGAACTAAACAATACATTCCTCCAACTTGACCTTATAGACATCTACAGAGCACTTCACCCAACAACAACATAATATACATTCTTTTCCAGTGCACAATGAACATTCTCCATGATGGACCATATGTTGGGCCATAAAGCAAGCCTTAATAGATCTAAAAACATTGAAATACTGCAAAGCACCTTCTCAGATTGCAATGCTATCAAATTAGAAATCAACAATAGGAAGAACAACAGAAAAAGAGCAAACACATGGAAACTGAACAACATCTACCTTAACAACAACTGGGTAATAGAATAAATAAAAAATGAAATTAAAAATTCCTTGAATCAAACAAGAATGAAAACACAACACATCAAAATCTTTGGGATACGGCAAAAGCAGTGATCAGAGACCAATTCATAGCAATAAATGCACACATCAAAAAAGAAGAAAGAGTTAAAATCAGCACTGTAAATTAACATCTCCAACAGTTAGAAAGAGAATAGCAAGAAAAGCCTACAGTCACCAGCAGAAAGGAAATAATAAATATTCAAGCAGATATCAATGAAACAGAAAATGGAAAGATAATAGAAGAAACTAGACTAGAAGTTGGTTTTTTGAGAAGATTAATAAAATTGGCAAATTTGACAAAGGAAAAGAGGGAGAGAATACGAATAACACAAATAAGAAACGAAATGGGTGACATCACAACAGAACCAACTGAAAAAAAAAAAAAAAAGGATAATATCAGCATACTATGAAGAACTGTACTCCAACAAATTTGAAAATCTGGAAGAAATGGACAGATTTCTAGAAACACACTACTTACCTAAACTAACATAGACTGAGGTGGAAAAGTTGAACAGATCCATAACAAAAGAAAAAATTGAACAGGTCATAAAAAAATTACCAACCAAAAAATAAATGTCCTGGCCCAGATGGTTTCACTGGAGAATTCTACCAAACATTCAGAGAAGAACTGACACCAATCCTATTCAAGCTATTCCAAAATATAGAAAAGTATGGAATCCTCCCTAATTCATTTTATGAAGCAAGCATAACCTTGATACCAAAACTAGGCAAAGACATCACTAAAAAGGAAAACTACAGACCAATATCCTTCATGAATATAGATGCAAAAATCTTCAACAAAATCATAGTCAATAGATTCCAACAAAATATCAAAATAATAATAATAATAATGCATTTTGACCAAGTGGGGTTCATATCAGGTATGCAAGGATGCTTCAACATTAGAAAAACAATCAACATCATCCACCACATAAATAAAACAAAGGAGAAGAAGCACATGATCATATGAAAAAATGCAGAAAAGGCATTTGACAAAATCTAACCACCTATTCCTGATAAATATGCTCAAGAAAATGGGAATAGAAGGGAAATTCCTCACCATAATAAAAGGCATATATGCAAAGCCAACACTCAACATTATTCTCTTTAGAGAGATATTGAAACTATTCCCCTTGAGGACAGGAGCTAGACAAGGATGTCCTCTATCACCATTTCTATTCAACATTGTATTGGAAGTCCTAGCCAGGGCAATAAGGCAAGAAAGGGAAATTAAAGGCATCCAAGTGGGTAAGGAAGAATTCAAACTATTCCTATTTGCTGGTGATATGAGTCTATACATAGAAAACCCAAGAGACTTAGTAAAACATCTACTGGAACTAATTGAGAGATTAAGCACCTTGGCAAGATACAAGATCAACATCCAAAAATCAGTTGGATTTGTCTACACCAGCAAAGGGATTACTGAGAAAGAAATAAGGAAAGCAATACCATCTATAATAGCTACTGAAAAATAAAATATTTGGGAATAAATCTTACCAGGGACACAAAAGATCTGTACAAGGAAAACTATAAAATACTAATCAAGAAACCAAAAGAGATCTACATAAATGGAAGAACAAACCATGCACATGGATAGGAAGATTGAACTTTGTGAAAATATCATTTCTACCCAAAGCCATCTATACATTCAATGCAATCCCAATCCAGATCCCATCAACCTTCTTTAAGGATATGGAAAAAACAATCATTAACTTTATATGGAAAGGAAAGAGACCTCAGATATGCAAAGCACTATTGAAGAAGAAGAACAAAGTAGGAGGTCTCACACTCCCGGATCTCAAAATCTACTACACAGCAAGAGTAGTCAAAACTGCCTGGTACTGGTACGATGACAGACACATAGACCAATGGAATAGAATTGAGAACCCAGAAATAGATCCATTGATCTATGGTCAGCTAATTTTTGACAAAGGGCTGAAATCCATTAAATGGGGAAGATATTGCCTGTTTGACAAATGGTGTGGGCAAAACTGGATGTCCACTTGCAGAAAATTGAAACGAGATCTATACCTCACACTATAGATGGAAACTAACTCCAGATGGATCAAAGACTTAAATGTGAAACTTAAAACTATAAAGTTCCTCAAGGAAAAACTAGGGGCAAATTTGTTGTTGTTGTTGTTAAGTGCCGTCGAGTTGTTTCTGACCCTTAGTGACCCCATGC